>NC_136624.1:17297499-17714999 GCF_933228915.1 Telmatherina bonti
CAGGGTCAAATAATCATGCATAAAAAATAAGGATAAAACCAAACATGCAATAGCATAAAAACAGTCAAATAAATAAACATGCCACTAATAAAATAATAAAAGAAAGACTTAAACCACCCTGTGACATCCTCCCTCTGTTGTGTCTTGCAGTCTCTGCAATTTCAGTTGTCTCTAAACTGCAATGGTGGTTGTCCCAAATTTGCCCTTGTAGAACGCCTTGGAACTTCTCCTTCCAAGAAAGGCTGCACAGCTGCAACAGGCAAAAACCCATGAAAGATCGGCCATAAAGATTCTTGAGTCTCAGCTGGCTCAGGCTGGGATGGTACAGAGTCTGTGAGTGGGGCAGTACACACTTTCAAGGAGTTTCTGTGTATCGTCTGTTCACGTCCCCCCTTTTCAGACTGTACCTTGTAAACCAGTCCAGTCTGCCCCACTTGCTCCAAAACTACAAAGGGTTCAGGATCTCACCATGGGCACAACTTCCCTCTTCCCCGCCTGTTTCTATCACGGACCCACACCCTCTCACCAGGCAACAGTGGTAAGGCTCTGGCGGTCCTATAATACTGTTGTTTTTTTTGTGCGACTGCTGTAGCCATCCTCTGTCGTGCTGCGCTGTAGGCAGCGGCCAGTTGCGTCTGGTGGTGCTGTACCCAACCCCCAACATTGTGGTGGGACTGTCTGGGCCCTACACCCAACCCAATGTCTACTGGAAGTCTAAGGTGCCATCCAAACATCAAAAATGAGGGAGCATAACCAGTTGAACTATGCGTGGTGTTGTTATAAGCATGCACTAGTTCCGGCAAATACTCAGGCCAATGGCTCTGTTTGTCTGCCTCCAAAGACCTAAGCATGTTGAGGAGTGTCTGATTCCATCTCTCTGTACCACCATTACCTGCAGGGTGATACGGTGTTGTGCGGCTCTTACTGATGCCCTAAGTATTACACAATTGCTTTATGAGTGCAGACTCAAAGTTAGCCCCACAATCTGAGTGAAATCGGGCAGGACAACCAAACGGCTGTACTACATACTTCCAGAGGGCTTTAACGGTAGTGTCTGCCGTCTGATTGACAGTAGGTATGGCCCAAGCGTATCGAGTAAACACTAGAATATTTTGGTATTTGTCTGTGGGACGTCCTTAAGAGAGGTAGTCCAGCCCAACCACTTCAAGAGGATACAAGACTGATATGGGATTCAGAGGGGCCCTAGGCTCCCTTGTCTCTCTGCAGACTGCAGGCGACGCAACCCAAGTGAAACTGGCGTACCTCTTTTTCCATAGCAGGCCAGTAAAACTGTCTACGTACCCGTGTGAGGGTTCGGTCCACTCCTGTATGGGCAGCAGCCTCATGGATCCTTTGCCAGACCTCCCGGCACCTGGAACTGGGACACACAATCTGGAAATATTGTTCATGCGTGTGTTGATCAATGATCTGGCGGCATAGGATATTATCCCTGACATGTAGCCTCGCTCATTGCCGTAGCAGCTTCTTAGTTCGTTGACACAGTGCTTGCCATTCTGTCCCTTGAGGTAGCCTCTGTTGTTCCACACACAACTTAACCATTTACAAATCCGGATCGTTTGCCTGGGCTTCTTCCCATTCTGTAGCCACCCACTCGCTGTCGCCTTGTGGGGCAAGTTCCACAGTCGTCGTGGTCACCACCGCACTAGTGGTTTCTATGTCCTCTGGATTGGCAGGCCCAGATGACACTGGGAGACGGGACAAGGCATCAGCATTGGCATTGCTTCTACCCGGCCAGTACTTTACTGTGTAGTCGAATGCAGCTAGCTGGGCAACCCAGCGTTGTTCCACAGCACCCAGCCTGGCTGTCTGTAAATGAGCAACAGGGTTATTATCAGTGTACACAGTGAATTTGGCCCCAGTCAAGTAATCCTTGAACTTCTCTACAACTGCCTACTTAAGGGCCAAGAGTTCCGGCTTGAACGAGCTGTAGTTTGCATCATTCCTCTCCGAAGGATGGAGGCTGCGGCTGGCATAGGCTATGACTCGCTCTTTGCCATCTTGAGTTTGAGCCAAAACCGCTCCCAAACCTTGATTGCTGGCATCAGTGTAGACAATGAAAGGGAGCGAATAATCTGCGTACGCCAGGACCAGGGCTTGGGTTAGAGCAGTCTTGAGGGACTCAAAGGAAGCCTGACATTCAGGTGACCAGTGTATTCTACGGCCCTCAGACTTCTTACCTGTTGGGTTACCAGTTAGCAAGGAGTTCAAAGGGTGCGCAATTTTGGCAAAGCCAACCACAAAACGCCTATAGTACCCAGCCAGACCCAGAAAAGCACATACTTACCGGACAGTAGAGGGAATTGGCCAGTCCACTACAGAGGAAACCTTGCCTGGGTCTGGTCTTACCCCATCATGGTCCACCACGTGGCCTAAGAACTTCACCTCATGTTGAAGGACTTTGCATTTGCCCGTTTGCTACAACTGTCTCGGATAACCCCCTTCTCCAACATGTCCACCAACAAGATTTTCATTTCTCTATACATTTGAGGGGGCAGTGGTCGATACCTCTCTCTAATGGGCGGCGCGTCCCCAGTGGGGATACGATGTTGCACCAGATCAGTCTTCCCAAAGTCTTCGTCATGCTGAGCAAAAATTTTCCCCCACTTTGAGATCAGTTTGGGTAGCTCTTCCTGCTGTTGCTCAGAAAAATCAGATCGATTGGTTAAGTCACTCACCACTTTCGGCAGGCCTTGACACTTATCCTCTACAGCAGTCTCCACCACTGCTACTTCGACAACACAGTCTTCTGCTAGGGACAAGTTGAGATTTTGGGGCCCATGCACGTCAATGTTATCCACACAGTAGAGCCTTCCCAACTTCTGATAATGGTCTATACTCAAGCTGTAAGGGTGAGGGTTACAAACTCTTATGGGAAGTCGGCCACGTCTTACCACTGCGAGGGACCGGGCCACACCCACTCCATTCATCTCAGGCAGTGTGTCCACCAGGGCACAGTAATCCTTTCCCCCGGGACCCATCTGTGCACGACCCCACACCAGTAACTCACTCTCCGGTGGAACGCGGATGGGATGCCGACTTGCTGGGCGGACATATCCCAGCATGCCATCCTCTGTCACAGTGGCCTCCACACGCTGGCATGCTGCAAATGCCTCCTTCCAGACTGTCCGAGGGAAAGGACCTGACTCCCCAGAATTTTTCAACCATGCGTCTCAACAGGCTGTCATCACATTCATTCCAATAATTAGGGGGTGGGTGGTGTGCTCATCCTTAACTATCACCACCACCCGCCCATGTATTTCCACATTATTTACAACAAAGTCCATCACAGCATAACTTGTGTAAGGACTTTCTAGGCCATTAGCTACTCTAAGTCTAAAAGCAAGGGGTTCTCTTCCAACCATAGTTTGCGTAAAGTGTTTCTGAAACAGGCTCTGTTGCATCAGGGTAACCTGAGACCCCGTATCTAACAGTCCTTTGAGTTTAACGCCTTCAATGGTTACTTCTATTGTTGGACATTGGCCTATGAAGGGTTCAGAGGTCCTTTGTATACCTGTGGTGGCGACTCCTGCTTCTCGGACCTCAGCAGCAGGAAGAGCTAGTTTAAATTAGGTTGCCCAGTAGCAAGCCCTTTACAGAACCAAGCAATATGGCCAGACTGCTGACACTGGCGACATATGGGCCTACCTTGTTCATCCCAGTCATCAGCAGAAAAGTTATAGTGACGCCGGTCCCTCCGCGAATGTGTTGGTAGCTGTGGAGTTGGAACTGGTTGCATAAGTGGTCTTATTTCCTGTAACAGTTCCGGCGTGAGCCCCTTCATCTGGAGCTTAAGATCCTCCATGAGCTCTTGTTTTCATGCAGCCTTCCAGGAAACATCCTGTGATGTAGGAGGGACATGAGAGTTAACAGACAGGCACGAGACCTCAGATTGAGAGTCCCCATATTCTGCATTCAGCAGTAGCGCTTCCTTATGAACGGCTATGAAGTCATCATCTGGGTTGCGCCTAGTGTAAACCTTCAAGGCCTGGGAGAGTGGTCCTTGACGGAGCCCCAACAACAACTGGTCCCGCAAGGCAGCATCTGAAGGAATGTCACCTGGGTCATGCCTCTGCAGTAGAGTTCTCTTAGCCTCAAAATAAAGTCGGGGACACTCATTTAATTTCTGCGAACAGCTAAAAAGTTGTGACCTTAAAACAGGGACCGGAGTTCTATCTCCATAAAGAGAATCTAAGAAAGAAAATATTTTTTGTACTTGATCTTTCTCGCTACCTTATAAAACACTAACTTGGGGTTTGGCCTCCCCAGCCAGTGCACCTAAAACAATCGCAACCTTCCTGGCTTCCGCCAGACCTTCTGAGCCTAACAGTCCTTGTATCTGTTCTTTCCAGTCCACATATTTTACATCATCATCATCATCATCACCTTTGAACTTTGGCAGCCAGGGGGCGCCAGGATGCACCGGCATCATCATGATGGCTTTCCTGGTGTTACAGGTGCTCCCAAACTCGATCCTGCCGACAACGCCAGAAAAAGTATATGTGACCAGGCTGAGCCACGCTACTTTAAAAAATATCCCAAAGCTAAAAGGCGGACCAAGTAAAGAACACAACTACAACACCAGGGAGACGGACCAGTAAATTCAACCTGGTTTATTTTTTTTACAATTTGGGGTTGATGACAGTCAATAAAAGTCAGAAAAAAAGGATAAAAACAAGAGGA
This sequence comes from Telmatherina bonti, assembly GCF_933228915.1. Lineage (NCBI taxonomy): Eukaryota > Metazoa > Chordata > Actinopteri > Atheriniformes > Telmatherinidae > Telmatherina > Telmatherina bonti. The sequence continues at coordinate 17,302,201 of NC_136624.1, forward strand.
ATATCCATAAAACTCCACAGTTTCTGTTACAGGTTAAAACCAGTCTTGGCTGACTGATGTCGCTTCAATCAAGGGCTGCTTTTCCTCTGCTGACGACCGGGCCCGACTTCGTGGGAAAACCTTCATCTCGCGGTCCTGCACGTAAAAAGGCAACGGCAGTATTCCACTCTATCCGGTGATATGTTACAGAGAAGTCGCTCACTTTCATATCTGGGCAGGGTCCGTCTCCCCTGCCCATCCGCGACGTAAGGCGTTTTGTTACTGCCGTCACCACTTCCTGTTCCTCTGCTTCCCACCTGCTTCCTCTGCACCCGATTCCCTGCCTAATTTGATGCCAGATCACACTTCTCCGGCTGGGCTCTAAACCGCCTCGTTCACCGCCAGGTCACATAACTCCGGCTGAAGTCCGAACCGCTCCGTCCGCTGTCGGCTCACGCCACCCCAGCTGTACTCCAAGACACCGCTGTCTCAGCCTCGTATTTCCACCAATAAGTCTGTTGGGGAAAACAAAACCCCTCCCCTGTCGGCTGCCCATTCGTTGGTTTAAGAGCCGCTCAACAGTCACTGGGTTTCTGAGCCCTCTGTCAACGTCCACACACCTGCAGTCAATCTCAACACTGGGAGGCAGGGTCAAATAGTCATGCATAAAAAGATAAGGATAAAACCAAACATGCAATAGCATGAAAACGGTCAAATAAATAAACATGTCACTAATAAAACAATAAAAGAAAGACTTAAACCACCCTGTGACAATTATGTGTTATTCTGCTTGAAAAAGACTTGAAACTAACTGAGAAGTAGGTAATTGTGTGTAGCAACCTCCCAAGGCCAAATTAACCCCAGAATCAGATAAGAACTCTGGACTTTCTACTTCAAAAGGAAGTCCATCCACACATCTCCAAAACAGAGCTCAATGAAAGCCCTACAAATCCGATCCATCTTAATCCGGGTAGACAGACCTCCACTTTAAACCAGGAACCCTGCTGGTTTTATCTCGTTCCTGGTAGGAAATGTATACACAGACAGACTGTGGCACCCTTTTGAAGTTGGACCCTGGTAAGAGCCTGTTGTCCATCACCCCAGGAGGTCCCTTTGTATCCACAGCACACAAAGACCAAATTCCAGAGCAGAACCTTTAAGCTCTGAGTTCTAAACTGTATAAAATACTGGATGTATCCTCAGCACACCTGGATAAATGGACTCTTCTTCCTTTCTAAATTAATCCAAGACTTTAACCGATTTTCAGATGTGAAATCCACAGAAGTTAGCAAGTTAGTTAATTTCTGTTATTCCTTGGATGGAACAATGGCGCCATCTAGCAGACACCCTCGAACAGGTTGAGATATGCATTTCAGGCTGATTAAATACACCATGATTAACATTATATGCTGTTGTTATTAACGACTGATTCAAAGTAAGAACTTGTTGTGTGGAAATGATTTCTTGATCCACCAGGTCCGTGGAAAGTGAAAATCATTGATTAACTGTATTGAAATGTCTGGTACCCGTTAACAAACCTTTTTGACAGCAGCAAAACTGTTTCAAGGTTCGTGTTTATAAGGATCATTCATACTTCTTCTCATCTATAAATGAATTTTATAGACATGTTTTGAGGTTGGAAAAATGTTAAGTTTAAATACCCAAGAACTTAGTATTTTGACTAAGTTGCTTAACATCAGAAAACTCATCCAATTCTGGGTGAACAATTTTTGCTTCTGACACACCATCGAAGCTGCTCTCTCGGCCCACAAAGACTGTGACCAGTAACGCACGGATGACCCGAACGTTACTGCTCCAGCTGATCCCAGGACTTTGCCGGCACCCGTGACCCATGGATTCTAATAGGAGCTGGTCCAGCTTCAGACGTCGAACCAGGCGGTTCCAGGAGGTCCCCTTTGGACAAGTATCAGGACGACCACTGAATCCTTGCCCACTGGACCCAAGGTTCGGGTTCTCGACCACCAAGGCGCTGAAGTAAGGCCGACCCATTATTCAGCTGTCTCCGATCCAGCTGGTGTCTTAGCATAAGCTGCCCTTTTTAAATCCATTCCCCCGGTATCCGCCTGATTGTCTACCCTGACATAGTTAGTTAACTTCATTAGACTTGCCATCTTTCCAACCTTCCTAGTTGTGTAAGTTATGTAAGCTGCTTATGTAACTTTACCTTTAATAATTTTATGTTACACTTTTGTTGTTGGCTCAGCTTGAGCTTCCATACACTCTTTGTTCCCTCTGATGAGAACTTACAGTTAGCGCATTTTGAGACTGATGGTTTTCTGTTATTAGACAAATATCATTGTCATATTACGGTATTCCCTGCCTGACCGTATAACAAATTTAGGGCTGGGTGGTGGCCCGAGATCGTCTAAGGACACAGCGAATTAATAATTAAAACACCCACTGTCGCTCTGACATTGGATCCCAGGTTAACGTTAATGATAATACGCTACATGTGTCACAATTTTTTTTATTTTTTCATTGGAGGAGCCGGGATAAGCCACTTCCACAGTGGCTTTGTTTTTAAGTCTGGGTGGCTACACCTATCTTTTACATTACACTTTAATTAGAATTTCAGTGTACTTGTGAACTTGAAAAGTTTAACGCTTACTTTGTGATGGTAAAGTTAAGATATATAATAGTATGTATCATATATGTAGCTGAGAAAAAAAGCAATAAATGTTACTGTCAATATTCATTCATTCATTCATTCATCATCCGAACTGCTTAAGCCGATTAAGGGTCACGGGGAAGCTAGAGCCTATCCCAGCAGTCTTTGGGCAAAGGCAGGGTACACCCCGGACAGCTTGCCAGTCCATCGCAGACTGTTGATATTAACTTTGATTTTTCTTTCTATATTATGAGATACACAGCACTTTATGTGCTGTGATTCTGGTGGCAAACAATGACATACAGTTATGCTAACTATATTAAAAAGAAAAAATATTGCCAATAAAGGAAAGTTCTATGTTTTTAATGGGAAATTTGATTATGACAGACAACATCATATATGATCATCTCGATAACCTGCTCCAAACCATATGTTGTTTTATTTTTCTTTGTTGTGCTCAGCTCTTCAGAGTTTCACTACCAAGCTCTTGGTAAGGAGTGCAAAGTATTTGCCAGTTGCTGCTCTCAGTCTCTCCAACATGGCTTTTGGCTCTTTTTACTCAGCATCTTCATACAGAAATTTTTGATGTGTTCAGAATGTTCTGGTTTAAATTTTGCAAGCCAAAAAATAACAGTGGCCTGGCTGCACGGTGGCATAGTGGTTAGCACTGTGGGCTCACAGCAAGAAGGTTGTTGGTTTGATCCTCAGCCAAGGTGAGGCTTGGACAGTGGCCTTTTTGTGTAGATTTTGCATGTTCTCCCTGTGTATGTGCGAGCTCTCTCTGGGTACTCTGACTTCCTCCCTCCATCCAAAGACATGCATGTTAGGTTAAATGGTTGCTCTAAATTGCACCTAGGAGTGAGTGTGAGCGTGAGTGGTTGTGTGGCCCTGCGATGGACTGGCGAGCTGTCCAGGCTGTACCCTGCCTTTTTCCCGAAAGACTGCTGGGGTAGGCTCCAGCTTCCCTGTGACCCTTCATCGGACTAAGCGGTTAGGATAATGAATGAAAAAATAACAGTTGTTTCAAGCCTAGCAGCTATAATAGCTGTGAACAAGTTTAAAATAAATAATCAATCCTCTTTGGCATTATAAGCAAGCATAAACTGATTTTCATCTTAATATATTTAAAAGTAGAAGCTAATGAATAAATACATAATAAAATCTGAACTACATCAAAAGATGAAAATCAATATTACACTAGAAACAGCTATTATTAAAATAATAGGAACTCTGAATGCCCATTTATTGAACTATGCTGAATGATTGAAATGAAATTGCATAAGTATAAGAAATTGAAAAAAAAAGCACAACTGACATTTTTTCTAATTGCCCCACTTCAGGATTGAACCCATTAACCTCTGCATTGAAGCACACAGACTTACTCACTACACCACTAGCACTCTTAGTCACACCTTGGAAAAAGTGTTAAAAGTTTTTCCAATTGTGATGGGAAGGCCTTTTTTTTCCACTTCCAGTGAATTAGCGGGATTGCAAAATCATGTGCAAGATTGAACTAAACTTCAGTGAGGATGTAAAAGACTTTCTGCAATGTGAAAACCTTTTTTTTTTTTTTTAAAGTGTTTAAGATTTATCAAAGTGTTGAAATGTTGCAGGGAGCATTGTTGGAAGAAATCCTTCATAATTAAGTGTGACATTTGCAAATAAATTCCTTTGCTCCTTGGTCAGTTTTTGCATAATGAGCTAAAAATTGCTTCAACATATATATATACATACATATATATATATATATATATATATATATATATATATATATATATATATATATATATATATATATATATATATATATATATTACATAGCCAAATGAATTTAATTTAAAAAAAAAGTGTTAATTTTATGAATAAAGTAGAATTTATTTGGAAGCAGCAGTTTGTGTTGTGTGTGTGTGGCCTTGGATCATAAAGAGTTCAGTCTATCCCTCGACCCCTCCTTGCTTTTCCTCTGAGACTAACCTATTCACAACCTCTGCTATTGCAAGTTGAACCCCCTCCCATCTCACGCCTGCCTTTTTTTCTGATACACATGCAACCTGTATATATGACTTTTCAAGTTGACATGATAGTCGTGCCCAGCACCCATTAACTTGACGTGGACATGAGAGTAGGGCTGGGCGATATATTGAATACACTCGAGATATCGTGGCTAGTCCCCTGTGCGATATAGAAAATGCCTATATTCGTCATATTCGAGTATCCTGTTGTCACGCAGTTGTTTTTAGCTGTGGGCGGGGTTTTCTCCCTCCTCCTCGACTCTGCACCGCTTTGCACAGAGAGTTAAACCAAGCGCACCTGTTTACGTACATAACGTGAGCTACGTGCTACGTCATGAGAGGCAGCGTGTAGCCACTGTTGCCCACTCGGCGACTTTCTCGCTAAATCTGGCGACTTTTTTTGTGAGAAGTGACTAACGACAAATCTAGTGACTTTTACTGGAGTTATTGGAGACTTTCCTGGTGTTTTGGCGACGGACTTTAAAGCGCATATTGTAAAGTTATTGTCACGAACGAGAGTCTCTCCCCGTCCTAAAGCACTCGGTCTGCTCCGGCTGCGGCTGCAGCTGCAGCCAGTCAGAGGAGCAGAGAGGACACCTGCACGACTCCACCTACAGTCACAATGAACTTTTTTTTTTTTTTTTTTTTTTTTTTTGCCATTTACCGGCCAGCTATGTTAAACTGGTCTCCATGGTCATGGAAGAGAGAGAAACTCAACAACAGCACAGTGGTTTCATTCCAGATCATTTACTTTATGATGACAAAATCACTGACGTAGATGTCAAAAGGTTAAGCTTGCTCCCCCTGCTTGTCTTGACCTTCTTTTCTAGTGAAAATATATTAGAAATATTACACCTTGAAACTTCAGAGCAGAAAAGGGTTTTTTTTCTTATTAGTTATGGCTCTCAGCAAGTTATTTAACTTAAAAGGAAAGATAAATGTAGATGAGCGGGACAACTTCAAAAGGATAAATCAGTTCAACAGTAGTTTCAGAGTCTCTCTCACATCTATCAGCTGACACTTGAGGTTGTTTCACAAGTGGATAAATATTGTAAAATAAACTTTTGGAAGATGAACTCCTCTTTCTCAATTACTCAGAAAAATTAGACATTTCTGTAAAAGCAGGGAATACTGCATGATCTGTCATGGGATGAATGACTAATCTTGTGCAAAAGATAAAAAATAACAAGTAAGTTTTGCTTTCCTGTTACCATGGAGACTAAAGTGAACTTCCACATTTCCCAATCGTTTGTATTTCATTTCTCACACGTCAAGATTCTTCAGGGAGGGACTGAGCTGGAAAAACATTTAACAACAACTGAAGCCTTGTATCGAGCTTTATTCCAGTACAGAAATATCTTTGACCTGGAAAAGTAAGCATGACAGAAAGTAAATAAGCTTAAGACAATAACAGAATAGGTTCATACACCTGTGACCTATGACTAGAAAATAAAAGATCTAGTGAGCCATAAAAAGGGTTTACTGAACGCAGTGGGCTTTTTTCCTCCTAAAAAGACATGGGCAAATGAATTTTTAAAAAAAAACCTTACAACCCAAGACAATGTCAAGTAGTCTGACTATTAATGTAAAATTAGGAAAGTTAGAAATGCCCAAAAGCATGATGTTACTCTCAGCTCATGCTGTTTTGCTACAACTTAAAAAAAGATGAGAATGAAAAATGTAAAAACATAATTCTTACAATCTTACAGCTTAAGTTTATTGCACACAGCCTGAACCTGAATGATTCAATTTTCCATCCCATTAAATGCATTCAATATGTTTAGGAGCATCTATTAATCCATGTCAGGTCTGCAACACAGTTACAAGTAAAAAGCTTGGATAATAATTTGGTATTGTAAAGAGTAGTAGTGTATGAATTGTGGGTGGTGGGGTGTCCTCGGTTTGTGGCTTGATGTCTCCCCCCTATTTTACTTCACTTTATTAGGGAATTGGAACAAAAATAAATTTGTAGATTTTAGAAAAGTAATTGTAATGCTGATTTGATACAATACATTATCCATGACTAGTGTTTAAAGACACACTCCATAATTTAAAATATTAGTTTATGACCCATTTTGATGGTGCACCAAAATTCATTACGCACATTTCTGGAGCCGTCAGTGGTAAGCGGCGTGCCGCTGCCGAAAAACCGCAGTATACACCCTTCTGAACCGGGACGCGACGTGACATTTCGCTTTGCTTGAATATCAGGATTTTTTGCTTCACAATTTTAAGGCAGATTTTTTTTTGGTAAAAAAAAAAACAACAAAAAAAAAACAAAACAAAAAACTTTTTTTTTTTTTTGATAAATAGAAATAATCCATTAAATTTTTTTTTTGTTGTCATTTTCATTGTTTTTATTGATATTTTTACTTGTCTTCTTGGGGATTACAGCAGAATGATGGTCTGGCTACTGTGTTGTTGTTTTTTTTCTAATTAAACTTCAAGAAAAATGGCTGGCAAAAAAAGTTTTGTGCATTGTTTTTTTTTTGTTTGTTTGTTTGTTTTTAATCTACAAAAATCAGCAATATCGAAGAATTGTGAGAATTGCATTTTAAATCAAATCAACACCTAAAATATTGGAATCAAATCGAATGGGGACAAAAGCAAATAGTCACTGCCCTACTAACTGCTAACGTAACTGTGTGAAATTTTGAGTAGAGGGAGGACATCAAACACCAGGTATGACTGCACCTTTCAGAAACACAGATGAGTAAAAACTCTCCAGTTTGCTAACAAATGTATCAGAAAATCATTTAACAGTTCAAAGTCAGTTTTCTTTAAAGAATGACTGGAAGGGATTCAGCATTTCTAGTTCCTCTGCGTATCAAATTAAATTAAGAAATAAAGAGGAGCTTCACACCGATGACCTTTGCTCTCTCTGACAACACAGTGTCCACATCCATCAATCATCATAGCTTCCAAAAAAGAATGAACTTAAGTTCACAAATTCAAAGCACTACTGTGCAAAAAGAAAGCCTTAACCTTGCCCAGAAGCAGTGTTGATGTCTCTGAGCTAGGAAGAACCTGGGATGGACCAGATCAATTAGTGTCCAAAATGAATCAGTCCATCTTTTGTGAAGATATGTGGTTGTTCTATGTGTTCTTTGCAAAGATCTTTTATATAGATCTGTGATCAGGGGCACCGCCAGGAATTTTGGGCCCCATAAAAGACAATGACATAGACCCCACCACTCAATTGCAAATAAAGACCTGTGGCTGTATTTAACAGATGTTTTCTCTCTCTCTCTCTCTGCCTCTTTATTAAACAAAGTCATATACAAACATTCTGGCAGCACTTTTCTTTTTTTTAAAGGAAACCATTTTCAGGAACAGGAGCTATTTAACAGATGTAATTAAATCATAATGTACATGTCTTACTAGTCTATTTCAATATTGATGGTCATCTTAATACAGGCAGCAGTGGATACTCAGTGTTTTCAATAAACTTTCCAGAATCCAATAAATCAATTACAGTCTGCTGTTTGTTATTTTATTCTGATTATTATGTAATAAAAAAAATGTCAGTTTCTTTATAAATACGTTAAATTCTATATGTGATTTTGAATGATAAAAAACAATTCTCAGACTATCTGTAAGGATGCCAACTGGCCAGAAGGGTTAGGGAACAAGAGATTGAATGAAGAATTGCGATTGACAAAAAACAATTGCAACTATGTTCTGTTTGCATTCAGAAAAGCAAAAGAAACACCAAGAAGACTTCATATCTTGATCTCATTAGTGTGAGATTTGCTTTCATCTTGTTAGAATGAATGTCAATACTTAACGTGATAAACCATTTTTTTCTTTTAGTTTTATAATAAAATATAGTTCAGGCCTTAAATATAGAATTGGGTGTATCCAGTATAACCAATGGAAATGAAGCAAATGAGTCAAAACATAAAAATCCAACTCTTTTGAAAAAAGTTATCATTCTAAGTTGTTGAGGCATTATTGTAAAATGAATTGGGTTCACATGTCTATGTTTGATTTTTATTGGCTTGAGTCTTCAGGCAACAATATATATTTTAGATATTCAAAGATATCCAAATGGTTTAACTGGAGAAGTGACAATGTGCCCATTAAGTGTGTTGATAAGGCATTCACGGTCCTCAAAGTAGAAGTATGTCTAAAGTACTATAAAGGTTCTTTGCAACTGATTCCAGCAAACTTTCACTTGAATGTTTGGAGAACAAACAAGGTCAAACAAAGTCAAACAAGGCCTGTGTAGGGCCACCTTTACATGATATGCACAGGTTGATAAGCAGGAGATTAAAAGGCCAAAATTTAGTTCAGCCTAATATTTTTCCCATGAATGGTTAAATCATACAGTTTTAAAAAGAAAATTAAGACTTTAGACAGAGACAACACATTCCATGCTTTCTTAGCTTTAGACATCAGGCCTGCTTGATACAACTTGATATATAAGTGTGACAACATCATTGTTAGGTGTTTAAATGTTCCATTTTATTGCAGAATTTCTGTCAGCTGGGTGTGACCATCTTGTCCTCTGATAATTGAGGGAATGCAGTTATTATCCAGAAACAGGCTCTCAGTAGTATAATAATAACTTAATAATAAACTACAGATGTGGTCTGTAGAGATTGGAGCGATTTGTATCTTTTATAATTGAGGCATGTTTGTATAACTTACTGTCTTACAAGAAAAAACACAGTCTAATGCTGCTGGTTTGATGTTTATCAAATATTAGATATACAGAATGATTATGTGTTAGGTACGTAGTGAAATTGACTCCACAAGTGGAGTTTTTATAAGATCTGACCTTAGTTCACCTGTAAAATATCTGTGTAAAGAATGCTCTCTTCAGCAGATGTATGAGACAGAGTTTCTCTAGAGGTGTGCACATTTCACTAAGGTTCCTTATTTGCATGGAGTATGTATACACCTTTCACTTGATTTCAGTGAGCAGGGCCTGAAAAAACCATTAAACCCCATATAATTGTAGCTCATTTAACCCCTTTTGATAACAATTATTTGAAGTTATTATTTCTTTTACATTATTGTCAGTTTGACACCCACCCTGCTTTGCAGTGTTACTTCAGTTTGTGGCTTTATGCAGAACTCTTTTAAGGTTCCACCATAATTTTAGAATCAAGTTTAAGCCTGGACTTTCACTGGACGATTGCAAAACCTTGATTCTTTAACCAATCTGTTGTATATTCAATGATGATTTATAAAATTAAAATTAAAATTAAAATTAAAATTAAATAAAAAAGATTTGGAAATAATTTATTTGTCTGAAGACTCTGAACTAAAAAAAAAAAAAAAAAAAAAAAAAAAAAAGATGACGAGAAGCTTGTGTCTTTAAAGTAAGTGCAGAAAAACGTAACGTTTGAGGAGACCTCGACTCAATGTCGACTCAAACCCTCCCTGCACACTACCTCTCTGCATGCTCTTGTGGAGTCTCAAATTTGAGATCTACATATGTCCTGCATGTTTGTCACACTGATCACAGACATTACAAAAGATTTAAGATAATTATTGGTTAAACAGAAGCACAATCAAATTTTCTAATTGGAAATTATAATAGAAAGTTTTGTGGAATCACTTAAAAGTATGTCGCTCTTGTCATTGTCATCGTACACTGAATTTATGTTGTTTCAGAGACGATGGAGGGAAAAAAAGCAGCAGTTGGTGCAGCTCCAAAAGTTATGCGGCGGCTGTTTCTCTAACTCAGGTTGATTTCAATTCAATGTGTATTGCGGTCTCAGGGTCCAACATCTCCAAAAAGATAAAACCATATTAGACATCTTGAGAAAAATAAAACTCTCTGTCTCTCTCTGTGTCTTCAAAAAATAAAATAAAATATATGCACCTGTGGCATGGAGTTGGCCAGCCAATCATCTCAATGTTTTGTCCCATACTCCTTTATCTCCACATCTGATAGCTGTGAGGAGCCATGTGTCTTATAGATGCATATTTTTTATTTATAAGGCATGATCCTCTTGCACCACCAGCAGGTTGATATGTTTAGCTGTAAGTTTTTATCTTAACTAACTGCAGAATTTTCTAACTTCTAGTATAACTTGACACATTAACTCTTTATCAGGCACTCATTGGAAATACTTGGAAATTATTTTTTATTTTATAAATATTTGTTTATTAAATAGATGATATTAAAAAGCTTTAAAACTTAGATACTTTTTTTTTTCTAAAATAATTAGTTATAGAATAGTTAGTATGTATATTATATATACATATACACACACACACACACACACACACACACACACATATGTGTATACATATACATATATACGTGTATCCATACACACACACACACACACATACATATATATATATATATATATATATATATATATATATATATATATATATATTCAAATTCAGTACTGATCTCCATGAAACAGCTGAGATACAGCCTGATGTTTGATGACTACTGTGGAGAAGTCACTGTGGTTTCATGGACTAGCATGCAGAAGTATTCTGGGTTTTCAATGAAGTGATCAAATAAGGTAATTTGCACAATAAAGTAATAAACGGTGAAAAGAGCACTTTTGCATTTATATATTAAACATTTGTTACCACACACACTCTTACACAAATGACTCCATCAGTTGAAAGGTTGGTCCATCCCTTGCAAACATTTTAATATCTGAACCAAATAACCCAGGGGTCAAATTGCTGCCTGCTACCTGCTTTTTAAAAAAAAAATTTTTATTTTTTATTTTTTTATAGATTAGTAAATGTTGCCAATCTGAACAAGGCTTGTTGCCAATCAAGATTTTTTCTACCTGATAATCCTCACATCAGCTTTGTTCCTGTACAGTATGCCAACTTTAAGATCACGTCAGATCTTAGAGCATTGTCTGTAGATGAGACACTTTACTTTCTCTGGTAAATGAGGTGAAGCAATGTGCAGATGTACAAATGTATAACAAGAATGAAGGGAAAGTTGTTTTACAAGAGCATTTATTTTGCTGTCAGTAGCAAAACAGTTGGATCCAATGGTTAAAAGAGATATAAGGACAATTTTCATGAAAGGTTGACTTCTCCCTCTCACAAACAGAAGCATAAGGATGTTATGGTAACACCTACCATTAACAGCGCCTAACTGGAGGGTCTGGTTCACATTTTTCTGTCCATCTTCTGCATAACTTGACCTTTCCCATTGCTAAAACCTTCACAGCACTGGTCCCGCCTCCATTACAAACCTCCCAGTATGTCTTCATTATCAAAAGCCAGAGCAAGGTACTCCTTCTTAAGCCGAGATAAAGGAGGAAACAAAGGCAAAGGGGATGAAAGACGTTTTTGGAGAAAGAAAAAAGCTTTTACGGACAGAGACGGTGGGCGGGGGATGGAGAGAGCAAGAAGGGAAAAGTGATACCAAACAAAAAAAGGAAGACACTTCTGGCAAAAAGACAAAATCTGAGGTGAACTGCGGAAAAACAAAGGAGGGAGTAAGGAAAGAGGAGAGCGGTGACTTCTACACCAAAGAAGCAGAGAAATAAGGACGTGTAGAAAGAAAGGAATAAGGGAGGGGAGAAAAGTGGAGAGTCGCAGACTAAAGACACGAGTGAAGGCGAAATACTGAAAACCTGACATACTGACAGACAGCTACTACAGGACTGACAGGTAAGGTAAACAAACATTTTCTCTCTAATCTTTTCTGTCTAAACTTCCAGTGTAGTGTTTGACCGATGGAGAGACATGACATGGAAAGCACAGCCCAGAGACATCTGAGGCTCAAACATATAAAGCAAATGTCAAAATACACTTTTCTCATAAAGAAATCGAGTATTTCTAGGATATTATCCTCCCAGAGCTTGTAAAATAAATACCCAACATTTTCCTTTGAGCCAGCTGCTTTCAGTGGATTTTCCAGCTGTGGCCTGTAAAGTACAACAGGCTTAATTCACATTACTGTTAATATAATTTAAAAAAAACAAAAACTGGGCCCAGTGAGTCAGAGATGAGTTGAATAAACTGTTGTAATAATAATGTAAAAAAACAAAACAAAAAAAAAAAACAGATTAATTTTCCTGATTCAGTTTTCAGCAGAGAGGCAACGCAGTTAGGGCTCCATCTATCGACTATACCTTCAGCAATGGAATGCATTGATGTGAGAGGAAAGCCTGCCGTAGTCAACCTGGTTCCAGCTCAGGATTTATTTCCATACTTTTCATGAAGATCATAGCCATACCGCATTTCTCACTGAGTAGAATATCACCAAATGACATCTAGTCTTCTTGTAGTTTTACAATTGTGTTATTTGGGTTTTGAAACTTAAATATAATTCACGATGCAATATTCAAAGGCTGTTAAAAGGGTTAGGCAAATATCTGTGCTCTCCGTCCATAAAACTGATGGACACACCTTTAAATCACCAATAATGGTTATTTCCCCCCAATTCAGTTACAATATTTAAAAGTATTATTAAAAATTATTAGGATGAAAAAGCTTTTAAACATTTTTTTCAAATCAGATGTTGAAAAAAAAATCACCTCAACTGATCACTGTGACAGACGCAGTTCAGTCATACTTTCTAACACTAGAAAAGTTGTGGTGAGTCTGGTAATGTTTGGGGGAGTTACAGATAAACTGCATTGTTTCAGTCAGGTGGTTTATGGTCCCAGAAATATAAACACACATCCACTAGAAAAAAAAGCAAGAAGCATCACACAGGTGTCAAACACATGGCTAAAATAAACACGGTTACTACACAGCTGCTTGGCTAGAATGAATGAAGTACAAATATTCTGTCACATTTGCAGGGAACTTGAAATACTTCAGTTTACATCAGTGTGCATCACTGAAACATTTATGTTGATTTCAGTGTAGAAATGAAGATCTCGTTTCTTTCAGCATGATGCGTAAAGAAAGGGACTTGGAGGAAAGCAAAATAGCAGTTTAGTATGGTTGATCAAAATGAGACTCAAAACATTGTTTAGGAAGCTGCTTAAGTTATAAATACCTCCCAAGTTATTAATTAATTACACCTTATTTAAGCGAACTGCCTGTAAGTTTAAGCTGAACAATAGTTTTCTGCAAATGTGCTTTATCGCTGTTTAAAGATCTCATTATATTTTTCTACTTCATATCTTTTTTTTTTTTTCTCAGAAGAAACACCTCATAAGAAAAGGGAAAGAGATAAAGGGAGAGAAAAGGGAGAGAAAAAAACAACAACTAAAAAATAACCCAAAAACAAAAAGAAAGAAAACAACCTACAGATGTATACATACACACATACAGGCACACACATACATATACACACACATACACACGCATACATACACATACATATACACACACGTATACACACATAATATATATATATATACACAAATATATACATATGTACACATATACATATACACATACATACATTTACACACACACCTCTATGCACACACATACACACATACATACGTACAAACATATACGCACTCGCCAGTATTAACACATATACATACACATACAAGCCAACTTTAGATCATAGTAACTAAACTATGAATCTAAAAAGTTAAATATAAATGAGAAACAAATAGAAATGAGAAAACTAGCTGCTGTTAGTGAATAAACCTGCAGACAACTCGGTGACTGTGTCACATGCAGAACATGCAGAGTGGAACGTGTTCCGGAAAAGGTGATCATGCCAGTGTGACCCTTCCCACACAAAGGCAAGAGGCACGCCAGGAGTACCCCCGAGACCAGGGCCATCGGCAGCCATCCCCAGGCGCAGACCCCAACCGCCCCACCCCGGAGCCAGCCATGCACCGACCCAGGAGGAGGCAGAGGGGGGTCCCAGCCAGAGTCCCCCGCAGTCAGGGGGAACAGGCCCCAGCAGGCCCGGACCAGCGAGGACCGGCCCCGCCGGGCACCGGCCACCCAGGGCAGACAGAGCGCGGGCCCCACGGCCCCAAGAGCCCAGAAGCAACCCCCCACCCCCGCAGGCAGAGGGCCCAGCCCACACCGACGGAGGGCCGGGATCCCCAGACCGCCACCGAGCGGCAGCCAGGCTGCACCCCAGTGCACCAGCAGCGCTCCCCGAGCACCAAGACCCTCCACGCACCCACGCACACAAACACACACACACACACACACATACGCACACACGCACACACATGTGCACACACACACACACGCACACACACGCACACACACACACACACACACACACACATGCACCCACCCACACCCACACGCATCCACACTTCCTCCTTAAACACACCCTATACCCCCATTCTCTTTCTACTTCATATCTGAAATTGACACTTTGGATATTAAAGCTAGCTTTGCGTAGACTAAGGTGATAGAAATGTCGTTTAAAGGGAGACTGTTGACTTTAATGTGTTAAGTATTTTTCAATTACATTTTACAATCTCATTTTTCACTTTTTTAAATGTATTTCCTTTCTTTACTTAAAAGATCGTGCAGTTGTCTACATTATTTTAAAGATTTCTAAAAACATGGATGCACTAGATTTAGCATGATGCTAATTTGTAGCTGCGGTTTTTAACTCAAATGGACTGACAAACGAGTACAAGAAAAGATAAAACATGATCAATATAGTGCGGCATAGGAAACAATAAAAATATGATACAGTGTAAATACAGTACAACTGGCCTACAATAAAAAAAAAAAAAAAAAAAACAGTACAACATCTAAACAGTATAACTTGTGATTAAAGGAATAATTTTTTTGCTCTTAACAGTTCCTTGTAGCTTTCTTTTTTCTTTTATAATAATAATAATAATAATAATAATAATAATAATAATAATAATAATAATAATAATAATAATAAAGTGGTAATACTTGGAACAAGTTATTTTTCTCAACAATAATGGGATTATAAAAAAACATTACGACATGTAAACAGTGTGACTTGTGAATAAAGTGATTGATTATGTTTGCATTATGTTTAACAGTTTCTTCTATGATAATAAAGGAAAAAATAATAATAATCAAGTGGTAATACTTGATAATACTTGGAACAAGTTATTTTTGTCAAATAATTACTGAATCTTTTTTTTTTTTTTTTTTTTTTAAAAGCAATTCTATCTTTACCATTTATATAATGATAACTTCATCTGTGGAATGATGTAAGAAATGAACCTGATAACTGATTATATTGTATCATGTGATTTTCTCCCTCTAAACCCCCGTCATAGTATGAAATCAGTGGGTCCTGATACATACATAAAAATTAAATGAACACAGGTACTGCCGCTCCACAGTCACTCAAAATTATATTGCCCTGGTTTCTCTCTAAAATTGTTACTTGTGTTTCATGAGAAAAAAGTGTTGCCAGATGTTGTAGCACTATTATCTCCAAACAAATAAGTTTTTCAAAATAGTTTTTTTTCTGCAGTTAGTCATTAGTCTCATCTGAAAAAATGATTGAGTTCATTTTAATTATGCTTCATTCATTCAAACAATATTAAAGACACGTATGTGTCCCCATAAGAGACCAGAAGTTTAAACCCTATGCATAGAACAGCTTCAAATGCATCATTGTGAGGAGGATCATAAAAGTCACTTTGGCACGAATTTAGTCCTCAAGTCCAAACAACACAAGGACCTTCACTGAAATTTTAGATGCACTTTGGAGAAACATCACTCAACAAGAAAACACTTGAGGACTTGGGTGGGTATATTTAGAAGTTTTGGGGCTAATGGGTGGAATTGCATTTTGAAAAAAATTTTTTTTTTCTTCAAGATGTCACTACATTAACACTTGACCACTAGGACTACTCCATGCCAGTGATAAATGCTGGTAATATGCCACTAATATAAGCAGTATAAAATGATAAAACTTAATAAATTCTTTCAAAAGTTGATAATCATTGAATCCTCAAGTTTAAAAGTGGATTAAAAAAAAAAATCAATGTATCGTGTATAAAAGAACATGGAATTTCCGATGAGCATTGGGTGATAAATTTTCCTAACCATGTGTGGTTTGTCACTGTGTGTGAACATGAGTGAATCCTGTCTGCTCTCTGCATCAAAGGTGTGTTTCTATTAACATCTAGAATTGTGCAAAAAATAAATATTGAAAAAAAAAAAAAAAAAAAAAAAAAAAAAAAGATAATGGAAACACTCACTTTTCAAACAAAGCCTTAAATATTGCTAAAAAGTTTTTATGTTCTATTGAAGTGGTTTTTCAGATGTTTGGATATAGAAATATATCACAAAAGTGTAATGGAAACAGACATTTTGCATTTACGTGTCACTGGACGCGACTTGGAGGGTCTTAACCAGTTAATTTCCAGTAAAGATGGCACAGTATGGAACAGCGAAATTCCTTGCCGCAAGTTGAAAACCCCAAAATAATCCTATGTGGCTACCTTGCGTAAGCCGAGATTCTTGCAAAATCTCATTTGGGTGATGAGAACTGAGGCTTTAGCTAATCACTGTTTAATGGAAAAACCTGGGATTGTTGTTTGTCAAAAGTTAGAAATATTGCTTTTATGTTGCAAAAGTGGATTTTATTTGAACAGGTAATGAAAAGGTAAATACAAATGCTTATTTTGGCGAGACAAGATAAAGAGCATCTTTGTAGCAGCCAAGTATGCAGTACAATTCTTAGAAGGTACACAAACCTATTCATGCTACTGATCAAATTTAGCTCATCTTGTACAAAACATTCTTATCAACTGTCAGGCTTGTAAACAACTTCTGGTACTTACAGCCACTGCTTTCTGAAAGACTAACAAGAAAGATGGCCGTGGATCCATTGAAGTAACACACAGGTGCAGCCATGATATTTCATCTTCAGAGCTTTTTTACTTCCTACTTCCTGGTTTCCAACAGATGTCAAAATAAAGTTCCACTGCACATATTGTAAAATAAAAGTCTCAAAATTATTCTATTTTTAAAAAAATGTATTAAATTTCCTTTTTTTTTTTTTCTTTAGTAAATAATCCCAACATAATAACATTCTGCAGAAGACTTGGTCACATTATCATATGAAATACACTCAGGGCAGAGCACGTTATGTGAGAGAGAAAAATGTTTAATACGAGTAATCTATCTGGAGTAATCTATCCGTGTTAAATTTCTTTAACTAAAACTAACTGTAACCCTAATCCTTTAACTCTATATAATTTATATTTTTACATAAATGCTGTTAATAATGTAAATTCTCATTTGAACTTATTCCTAAACATTAAACCAGCTGAAGGAGACTGAGACAACAGGAAAGCACAAATACACTCACAGCACAAGTTATGTCGATAGGAAAGCGAATTAACCATTTAAGCTTCATGGTAATTTTTGTTTTCCCCTATCTCTGCTTTTGTGTAATTAATTTTGCCAGGTAAGTCAAATATATATATATATATATATATATATCTTCTTACCTCTTGTTATGACGGTGTTTCTTAATTCCAGTTCTCAGCCCCCCCTGCACTGCATGTCTTAGACATGATCCTCCTCTAAAGCACCTGAGTCAGATTATTGAACTTCCTCATCGAGTTCTTTGCAGCCTGTTAATGAGCCCTTTATTTCATTCATGTGTGTTAAAGTAGGGTTGCCCATAAAACATGCAAGGGGGGGGGGACTGGAACTGAGAAGTACTGCTTTATGTTCATTATACTTGATTTATTATGATCCTTTTAAAACATTAACATTACAGTTCTAAAGTAAACAACAGATTTGATTCATTTATATTTGTATAAAGTGATTTATAGAAGAAAGAGTAGTGAACAGAAAAAAAACCTAACCCTTAAAAGGTGTCTTGTGTTGAAGGAAGTACAATAGTTCTTAAAAACACATGGAAATGTGGTTGAAATATGAAATATACGGTTCATATGGTTCACATGTACAGAAAGGCAACTGTAATTTATATATATATGTGTATATACATACATATATATATATATATATATATATATATATATATATATATATATATATATATATATATATATATATATATATATATATATATATATATGTATATATATATATATATTCATGATGAGGACAACTGTTTAAACACCAGCTCTAATTGAACCAGGACGTTTATTGTTCAATTCAAGAATCACACAGCTGCCGTGATTTTTGCCGTTAAGCTCCTTGTTAGAGAACAGCAACTTGTGCAAAATTTATTGAAACATTTAACAGTTGGACATGTGCATTTCAAAGCTTAGAGAAGATCACATTAAGTTCACCTGTACAGGTTTGAATGCATTTTAGGCTTGTTGTGAAATTTCACCCAAAAGCTGAATATCCCTAACTTGTTGTGAATAGTGTATATACATATATATATATGTGTGTGTGTATGTATGTATGGATTCATGTATTGCTTTTTGTCATGTCTGTTGGACAGAGAACAGCTTGGGAAAACTTACTATCTGAAATTTATCCCCACTTAATATGATACTAATATTTTTTGGACAAGTGTAAAGACATACTTGTTATTTCTCCTCCTGAGACTACACTGCTTTTACCTTGAATGATCTTAATTTGTTTCCGCAATAACCTGGAAATCTCTTCACTCTTCCTTGTTTTGCACTACAAATTCAAAGAGATTTTAGAAACAAAACATATTGTGCCTGCACATCTGCAAATCTTTTGTTGCTCATTATCATTCCCACTAAGTTCCTCTGTTGTTGTTTCACATCTTACATCATTTCATTTAGAAAACTGTCAGTAAACCAGAGAGAGGCGTCCTTAAGTGGCTGCAGAAAAACGTTCTCCTCGTCAGGGTATGTAACTCTGAGTGTGTATGTGTTCATAATTTAGGTGATAATGTGTCTCACTTCGTATGCGACTTACCAACAAGGTCAAAAGGCAGTATGAAGAGCTGTTGAGAAACTTGAAGTTAAACTCTGTGACGGATGGTTTGTGTAGCGCTGCAGGGAGGTAATAGGAAGTCTGTTTCTCCTCTTTTGAAAAATATATTCAATGCGTCAGTGAGGTTCTCGAAGAGTCCTTGTCTGCTGACAGCTGTTTTTGCACTGGAAAAGTCTGCTTCTGCACGAATCCTCTGAAACTCGGCATTGACAGCTCTCAGCATCACTGATCCAAAAGCAATTAATATAATGTTGTTTCTTTTTTTTGTGTGGGTTTTTTTTTTTTTTTTTTTTTTTTTTTAATCCCAGGTGGTTTTTACTCACAGTAGCCTTGGTTTTAAAATAACTCAACTTTTGTACTATTGTGCTTCTCAATGTAGAATTCCTTAAGCAGAGCTCACAATACTAAAGCAAAACCTGGCAACCTCTAAATATGTTTTTTGCCATCTACTTAGGTTATATAGAAAAATGTTATTTTTTAAACACCACAAATGTTGCCTTTGTTCATTTAAAATGCATTGATGTGTTTTAGACCTTCAACAAAATAAGAAAAAAGCTGAAAATGTTAAAAAAGAAAATATAAATTTAAAAGGAGCAAATGTTGCTGTAAATTCTCCAGAAGTTCATGTATATCATTGCTGCCATAATATAAAGTAAATGAGCTTTTGAAGCATCCCACTACTATCACAGCCTGTTTTTTGTGCTGGATGCAAACAGTCTGTCATTCTTTTCATCTTTGTCCAGAGGACAGTGTTAAATTTTTTTTACTAAAATAATCTTTATGGATTTATAGTTTGCTCTGAGCATAATGTTTCACTGTGAGAAGATCCGTCTTGGATGACTCTAAGCCCATAAAAGGTGACTTCGCCCAAGCCCTAAACATTAACATCTGGGTTACATTTTTAACAGGAATGTGTGTGTGTGTGTGTGTGTGTGTGTGTGGGGGGGGGGGGGGGTTAAGAAAAACCGACATCAAATGTAGAAGTTCTTAATAATATTTTCTCTCACAGTAACCTGTTGTGGTTAAATCAGCTATTTGACAAATGTGTTGTAGTGCTGCTGTATGTGCTCAGATGTTGAAAGTTCAGCTTCAGTTTGCCTTTCTGTCCTGCAGGAAAATTCTCAGAAATTGCCTGAATGTTTTTAATGACATTTTACGTTGTATTATTGTATTAGGACTGTATTATATTGAAATCCTTTTTAGTTTTTATATGATGACTATTGTTTACAAAATTCAGTTATTGTTTTTTTTTTAACACATGTTGTTAAAATAGATGATCTGTCTATCTTTGCTCCAAAGAGACCTGGCTTTTTGTAAATACTGCTTTAAATCAGGATTAAGATCCTCAGTATAATTTTTGGAGTGAGGTTTTTTTTTAAATTTATATTTTTGATGGCATGATCACACATTAGCATATTTAAAAAATAAATGAAGTCATATACGTGCATTAGCATTTTAATGCTCAGGCTCAGCGACATCACATAAAAAACAAGGAACAATTAAACTAATTACGACGTAGTAGCAAGTCAAACTGGTAATGAAGTTACTCTGAAAATTCAAAACAAACTTTAAAAAAAACACTTAGTATACAAAAGCAGCACAAAGCACTTTACATAATAACCATTATTATAACATTAACAGACACAAACCCTTACACCCTGAAGTTCAGGTATAAAATGGCAGTTTGGAATTTTCTTTTTATAATTATTTATTAGATGTCTTTTTTTTTCTTTTCTTTTTTTTTTTTTTTTTTTATTAAAAAAAAGTGCTTTCTACTTGTTCCTTCTGCTCAAATATAACAATGGGAACTTTGAAGAATATGCCAAGGTCATTTTGAATTCAGGTCAATGTTCTAATTTAAAGATTAAAAATTTCACCCCTGTTTTCAAAGCATGACATTTCATCTTAAAAAGAAATTACTTAGGGTTGTATTGGATAAGTTCAAATCTTCATGTCTTTTAAAATATCAGTTTTCATCAGACTAGCAAAATAATTCCAGTTATTTTGTGATCTAATTTGAACTAATCACTGCTAGTTTTGTCACAGTGAAAGGTAAACCTGCTGTAGGCAGGGAGGGAGAAGTATCAAACACACTTCAGTAATGGCAGGACTTAACAACAGTGTTTTCATGGAAAGATGAATGGGATCTTGCAGGAGCTTTCCATTCAGCACTACAGGTCCAATCTTAAGGTAACTTTATTTTTCAGATCAAACAATTTTTTCACTGTCAAACTATCATTTACAAATTTATCTGCCTTTCTCACTAATGCATCTTCCATTCACCCAGCCTGTTTTGCTTGGACACTTACGCAGCTTCGCATATTTGACATGAAAAATTAGGGATCTTGTCTAAGATTACTTTAACATATAGAATAGAATAGAATAGAATAGAATAGAATAGAATAGAATAGAATAGAATGCAGCCCCGATGTACAATTGTGTTTATAACACAACAACAGAACAGTATAAAATTAAAAAGTATTTGCAAAAAGATTGAGAGGAGATAACATCGGTAACATTCGTGATGTTATCAAAGACACAATGAAGAAACATTGAACAGTCTTATTGAGGTGGGCAGGAATGATTTCCTGTAACGGTCCGACAGTGACAGTGACAGTGAAGCTATCTGAGCCTTTTGGAAAAGGACAGAAGCTTGGTAACATAACATGTTCAACTTAGTAACATAACATAACATTGGTAACTTAACATGTAGATGAGACCACATTAATCTGCTTTGCCACCTTTTCAATGAACATTATGTATGCAACCTGTATTGAGATCCAGTTTATAGCATGCACAACACTTTTAAAACACATTAAACAACTTCTATGCATTATCAGATTTTTATCCTTGCTAAAGTTAATAGATGTCTGCTTGATTCAGTCAACGTTGCAGTTTTTACTTCATGCATTTTTTAGTGCTTTTTATGATTTGGATTTTGTACTTCACCACTTTGATCAACACTTGTTATTTTCAAATGGGTTAATGGATACACTAGACTAGAGCACCCATAAGTAGACCTTATGATTACTCGAAAAAAACTTTATAGTTCAAGTCACAACCTCCCTTAATTACTCTTATTTAATATAAAAAAAACCACAACATTTCAGCCAAAATAATGGTGAAACATAGAAAATGTAGTCAGTTAAATGTTTAACCACTTTAAACGTTCAGCTAAAATGATTCAATGTTTCAATCATCAGTGATCATCATCTTGTTCGTCCTTATCCTGTTCTTTACCAGACACCCTTAACTGTTTCTGTTATGCTTCTTGTAAATCAGCGAGACTTTGCTTTTCACCCATACCGTGCGCATCTGCTAATGGTTTTTGTTGCTTGTCAACTCCTCCACTGAGTTTCTGTTATTGTTTCACCTCTTCAAATCATTTCACTTTGAATTGTATCCATGCACTTAGGAGTAGTTTGCCAGACCTCATGGGAAATGCTTTGAACCTAACCAGATGCAGATCAGTGGGATGTCAAGTTGGGTTGAGGTGCAATACGACATATACAATGCGTTTGACCATCTTGCTTGTTGTCTAAACCACTTTTAAAGTAACTGTTGAATGCTGAAAGCCACACTCCACCTGAATGTTATGTTGTGTATCAAACTCTTCACTGTATAATATTTAAAGCACTCTTGTGGCAGAAATACCATATAAATTACATCACTCTGGAGTCTGGATTTCAGCACTATAGAACGAGCAACTCAATTACATGTGAGCTGTTTCTTCTCCCAGTGGTGCCCAACATTGCACATAAATTAATGCAGCCCACGTGGAAAAAACCCCACAAATTTACTCTGGACTGGAAATTTAATGTATTTTTAAGGCCAGTAATTTTTTCCATGTTTTCCTGGAAAGCACAAAGTCTGAAAAATTTCTACTGAGAGTGAATAAAAACACAATATGCTTTTCTTTTTTTCCACAATATTTAGTCAGAGTGTCAATAATACACAAATACATTTATTGTCCAAATTTTCTAAATAGGCTGGAGAGACTTTATTTAGTGGTATATTAAACATCAAGTCTTCCATCAGATTCTGGCATCAGCGCTGATGGTCTCTCAGGTACCTCTTCAGTAATACGAAGTGAGGATGTCCTGGGGGAAGTGGGTTTTTTTTATTTTTTTTATATAGTCATTTTATATTTCATCAGTAAACATGTGAAAAATGTTTGGATTAAACATTTCACACTCCCAATACACCCAGTACAGATTTATGGCTAAAATCTGAAGTCATCCATAGACATAAGGTCAAGGTTATGCTGATGTATTTTAGTTTCTTTTCTGAATCGCAGAATCTTTCAAATGTTTTGAAACAGGACTTCCAGTTTGTATGTTAAGCAGCTGGTATTGAACCAAACAGCCAAGTGGGAGGTTAAGTGGGAGTTTTTCTGCCTTTGCTTGGCCAAACCACACCAAACCAACTCCAAAACTCTTCACCCTAACACTGAACTTGTGGTGTTGTGTTGATGCCAAGTTACTAGAAGCTGAAAATAATTTTGAAAAAGGAAAAGACACATTTTCAGATAGAAATGTGGAGACCTTTGGGGGATTTGACATTTATTCACCCATAACTGACTCAACTCGTGGGTTAACTAAACGGCACATGTGAATAACATTTCATGGAGGCTGGCTGAACCTTCCGATAGACCATAGAGTCACGACCTACACACAAACTACACTTCCCACAGGGCTAGCCTTACTGCTAGTGTAACAAAAGTGACAACTTTTGTCACGTCAATACATAAAATTCCTTTAAACGAAGGTGAAGTTAAAACAGTTTCTAAATGTAATCATAATCATAAAAGAAAACGTATTTCATGCGGCCCCTAGAAATAATACTTAACTTTTTTCTATCCAATTAAAATGAAGACCAAGAGAAATCTGTAAAAATGATTTATGTGTTCAAAGTTACTTCAAAACCTCAGTGACAGCAATGAACTTAGTGTTTTAGTCAAATACATCATGCTTTGTTCTATGTTCTATCATGAAACCTGCCAACGCCCACACACACACACACACACACACACACACACACACACACACACACACACACACACACACACACACACGTATGTAAACGTGACACAAGGAAACATCCATATTTGTAGCATCTTTACGTTTATGTGAAAAATACTAATAAGAATGCTTGTAAATATATAATTATTTCCTCATCTAAAATCAGTCATTTCTTTGGTTTTTGTTCATCTCAAGCCTCCAATTTGATCTAATTTCAGTGTAATTTTCTGTTTCACTGACTAATGTAATAAATATGGAGCAATTTTTCAAACTTGACAGCTGCAGTATGAAAAGCTGAAAAACAACATATGCAGCTCATATGTAGCAAAGATTCAAGCGACACTGTATAAAAATAAATAAAATAAATAAGTGTCAAAATTTAGTTGGAAAACTGTTGCTAAACTTTTTTTTTTTTCTAGAAAATCACGCAGTATTATATCATTGTAAAATAAAGCCATATGGATTAAATAAAAACTCAGTGTTATTCCTCTGGTAGTCATTTGGTGACTTTTTGTTTCAGTCTGAACTTCCAGGAAAGATTGAGTAAAGCTTCACAGGATTTAATTAAATTGAGTCACATCTAATGATGTCTTGTTTTTCCACAGATCTCTGGTCTGTGTCCTAACATGCCTGACAGCTAAAGCAAATCTAAACAGATTACCTATTAGTGAAGCATCTTAATTATGCATTCAACAATCTGTGGTGGGACCCATGGCTGCAGCAAGCCAAGCTGTGTGGGCCAGATGTATCTTAGTTCATTGTCTTTTTGCACGGCTGTGCGAGATGATATATGTGTATTGTAGAGCTGCAGCCGAATGTTTAACCAACAGCTGATGTGGGTCCGCATTCAGAACCTCCACATTTTTTGCTTTTATTTCTTCCTATTTATATAAGTGTTGCTATAGGGCTTGGTGAAATGACCTCAAATCAAATTAATTAAACATGTTACTTTGATTACAAATAATTGGAAAATATAGTAGTCTTGTTTTGTTTTGGTTTTTTTTAGCCTTCATTTTTACCTGAAGGTTTTTATTATAAACATTTTTACAACAGAATAGCAGCTATTGGTTTTAAAGTAATTGAAAGGAAGTGTATAGTTTTATGACATATGATAATTTATTGAATATATTTTTTAAAAAAATTAAACAGATTACTGAGCAAGATTACTTTGATTATTGGTACTGAACATTTGTTTTGATTTATTTCTGATGAGCTGCCCAGCCTGACATCCAATTCCATCGCTTGGTGACTACAAGAAAGAAAAACTCAATTTTAACAGGAGTATACTTCTGACAAAACCAGACCAAGTTTACAATAACATAAAATCAGTAAAAGTCAGCATTAGGATGAGGTCCTCCAGCAGCTTAACTGATCCGTACTCACAGCTTGTGACCATTGATCATGCTTTAGTCAGTGTGGTTACATTTTGATGGTGATGATTAATAATACTCAATGATACCTGTTTTTATTGTTTTGTTTTCTTATTATTAGACTTACTTTTTATTAACCAATAACAGCCAAACATTTTGTTACTGTTTTTTCAGAGAAAAATGTATGCCTCCCTGCTGCTTTGCTGCTTTGTCTTCGCTGCAACACAGTACTTCCTCGGCTCGGCTCATATGATTCCTGATGAGGGACTTTCCACCAATAAGGTTGTTGTATCCGATGCTTTGTCTCAAAGCCTAGAAATAGGCTCACCCCCAGTTGTTATTGTAGGTAAGCATGAAATGTTGCTTGTACATTTTAATTTGTAAAAAAAAAAAAAAGCATTCCTGCCAAAGCATCAATGTCCGTAACATCCAGATTTATTTTCTGATGTTTCTTTTCAGAACTGACGAAATCAGTGAAGAAGAAAGAGAAAGCAAAAAAGCAAAAAAAGGTTGGCTTTTGGTTTTCAACAACAGATAATTTGAAGCAATAGAAAATGTGAAGTTGACCATGCATTGTGTTGAATTTTGGGCAATTAGGGGTTTGTTGTCTTGGTTACATGTCATAAAAGATGAGATGAGATGATAAGGTTTTATTTATTACTTACTTCTGTTATTCCTTTACTTAGGTTTTTTTTTTTGTTGTTGTTGTTGTTGTTTTTTAAATTAGCTTAATACCTCCAGTAGAGTAACAACATCTGCTGGCAAAAATGTCTTGTATGTGTTCATACGTGGTAAATAAAGCTGATTCTGATTTCAAGAACTCATCCTACCATTGATTTGCAGTGAGCCTGCATACTACCAGGATTTTGTTATAGTACAGGTAGTGCATGGCTAATATCTTAATAACCACATGCTGAACATATCTGTTCACTGGAAGCTGAAAAAACAAATAAGGGTTTTCTTAATGTGAAAATATTGCTCTTCTTTTTATGAATATAGTGAATATAGCAGCCCAGTCTCAGAAGAATTGTGACATGCTCTTCTCTTCCAAAAGATGTACCTTTTAAAAGAGAAAAGAACAGACAACACAATATGATATATTAAATAGAAGCATTGTTGCAAGTAATGATGATGATGAATTGATCATATTTACATATTTACTTTTTGTGTGGTAAATAAAACCACCTGATAATTGCACTTTATAGTCATGCTAAGTGAATTCAGTGAGTCCAAACACTTACCTACAGAATGCAGGAATGTGTGTGTATATAGGCTATTTAGTCCACCTTGGTGCAGTGTTGATCCATAACATTTTTAGTGTAGTGCCTAAGATAAGACAGAAGTTATGGTGGGATAGTCAATGAAAACATTTAACTAACAGCCAAGTCCAGCAGGATTATTGTTATTACATTAATCAGTAGGTGAAATAAAGAGATTATCTATTTGCGACTCTTGCTCACTCCCGCAGACGATTTAGACTGGCCAATTACCCAAGCACGCATGTCTTTAGAGGGTGGTATGAAGTCAGAGCACCTGAGAAGAACCTACACATCACATGCACAGGGAGATCATGCAAACTCCAGACAGAAAGGCCCCTTTACATGATCCATTTTTATCACCTTTCCATTTTCCTTAGCTTTCTTCACACATACATAAAATTCCTGAAATGTTCTAGACATAAAAAAATGCAAATGTCTGCAACAGTTGATGTGGACTTCTTGTGGAGGTTGCTGCTTACAGATAAACACGCCACAGATGTCAACACAGGAATTGTCATCAAGTAGTTTTAGCTTTTTTTTAATGTGCTATACAGAAAATACTCTTCTAGAGTGCACATTTAGCTTTTTCTGTGCTTTGGGCAGCCCCTCCGGTGAATTACCAGCTGTGAGAACACTTTTCCGGCACTAAATCTCCCACTGTGAAGTGCTCAGCAAGAGAAAAAGACCACACTAAATTGTTCACACATTCTCCTGAACGTTTCCAGTGTTATGTGTGAAAATGTGTTTTCATTCTTCATGAGATTTCATCACTTTCACACATGTATGACGTGAAGAGCTTACAGGCCAAACATTGCAAAAACAAAACAAAACAAAAAACTAAGTGGTAGGCATTCTTCATGAACTAATGCTTGTGTACTAATATGCAACAACACAACACAACACAACAAACAGCAACTTTAGTTCTTTCTGCACTTCAATACAAAAACATTGTATATTTACTGACTTCATATCTCTTCCATTCGGAATTAAAACATCTCTTTTCTAAATGTTAACTGTTCTTGACAGCACAGTGTTATCTGTATGATCCACTAATGCAATTTTTCTTCTTATCTACTCTCCTTTAGAGCAAATTTGGTGTGAAGAAGCATCCTCCTCCTCCTGCTAACTGCATCTCCCTGTGGGGAAGCTGTAAATCTCCTGGCAATGTGTGCTGTGATTTCTGTGCTTTCTGTCAGTGTCGGCTCTTCAGAACTGTCTGTTACTGCCGGATGGGCAACCCCCGCTGCTAAACAGGCAGCCGTAGCCCAAGTCTTACAGAACTAAACCCCATGCTAAAGCAAACCACCTGCAGTGAACACTGTGAAAGGTGATTCACTTCTTGCCCTCACTTTATAATTTAATCCAAAATTCACAGCTTGGAAGCACTTTATCCCAGAGGATTTCACCACAGAGAACCTTTCCTAAAATCTAACCGGGTTAAAGGTTTTTAGCACTGCTATAAAACTCACAAATAAAAAGTTTTATGACAAGTATTTTATTTTTTTTTTTAAATTTTCATTTTCTTTGAGCTTTTCGCACACATAAATGGATTCTATATGATTAAGCAGTTTTGTGTATTGCTTTATGTTAACACATCAATACAGGAACATTCAACATATCTTAATTACAACGGGTTATAACAAATTTATTGAGACAAAAAATTATATGTGAATTAAGTCTTTTCCATTTAATTCCTTTTCTTTCTGCTACGGTTTCTGCGAGTTTTTTTGTATGACTATACCAGTGTACACATAGCTTACTGAGTTCTCTGGGGAAACTAGCAATGAAACTATGCAAACAGGGTGAAGCAACCTCTAGCTACAAGGCTAAACTGGCACGTCACTCAGAAGTCAGCAACCAGAAGTGAACAATCCACAAGCAATAGTGACAATGGAAATAGATGAACCATCTTATTTTCTCTTTTTTTTTTGACAGAAAAAGAAGACAAGAACATTTTTGCAATAAAAAACAATGGTGCACTTGGGAATGCAGAGCAATATGCTCTTGAATGTTTCATCAGCCCACAGTAACAGCCTTTCACATTGTCACGCAAGTTTGCCCAGTAGGCTGCAATTACTCGGTCAAACCGACAGCTTATTTTCTCAATATCACTCGTGATTGTCTAGATTTCACACTTTTCCGAACAATAACACCCCTGTATCCTGACTGAGTTTGTTTTTGGCTGAAGGAATAACACGTAGCAAATGCCTGTTAAAACAGGGTCAGACTGGGAACACATGGTGTCCTGGGAATTCAGTATCTATGCAACATATTTCATGATCAATGTATTATTATTTGAAAAAATAAAAAAAGTAAATACAGTTCAAACAAGTCCTTGTTATGATTTTATTTAATTAAATGGATAAATGGAAGCACAAAAGAATGTGTGCTATGTTTATAGAATTCTGCAGGTGTACATGAAACACTGGGAATGTTAACGATGCTGCTTGTTTCACATAATAAAGTAAAACTAATTTGTGCATAGGTCAAACAAGGATACATTGTTAGGTCTGTGTAATGTCAGTTCCTTGTACACTGATGCGGAAGAAATTGTGACTAATGCACTTGTGAGGGTTAGAATGCTTGGGTACCAAGTGCAAAGGTGTGTGTAGGCATTCCTAATGCTGATACCTCTGCAGATGCATCTACCTTGTGGGGTCTGATAGGGGCAGATAATTCAAATAATCTCCTTAGCTGTCTAAAGTGTCTGCTTTAGGGACTTGCGATCTGATATATTGCAATTTTCCCTCCAAAAAGTGAAGTTATTTCTCAGAATGATGAGGTGGTATAATAAGAGAAAAAGGGGCAGAAAAAAACCCTAACCCTTTTCTGAGAAATTAGACAATGTTAGATGTAATGCATACAAACTATTAGCAAATGTGACAAAGCGAGCTGAGTGCATAAATGAAGGGTGAAAGTTGATCAAGGCCAAAGCTTCTACTGGTTCTTCTGGTGGACTCAGCTGTGGAGCAGGTTTAATAGATCACTTTGTTAGTGCTAAATCAATGTATTTAGGTTTCCTCATCCCAACACATGCATAAATGCATGAGAAGGCGCCATATTGCCTATAGTGACAGATGCACTAACCGGAGGCAGACACAGTATATTGCACTTAGAAAAGATACAACCCTCAGTATGCACTGTTCCTTTTGTAAATGTTGGCCTTTGCAGTGAGTTTGCACATGTTTTTGTATACACAAACCTTCAATAGATTTGGCCCTAATCTATCTCACCTGTAGCGTCCTTCAGTGTTTTAGCTCATAACTTTCAGATAGAAAATTTCTTGTAAGCTTGGACACTTGCTCCTCAAGAATCCAATTAAATAAATAAGGTGTGCCGCAAGGCCTAATTGTAGGCCCTGTATTTTTTAATCTATACATGCTCGGAATGGGAAATATAATCAGGAGAAATTGTACCCCTTTCCACACCTATCCAGATAACACACAACTGTACATATCAGTGTCCCCTGATGACTCAGAATCAATTGATTCCCTTTTTTTAAAAAAGTATTTTAGACAATAAATTAAGGAGAGAAAAGAACAAAAAACAAAACTTCCAACAGCTCAACATAAGATAGAGGTTTTAATTATTGATCCTAAGGTTCATGGAGAGAAACTTGAATCAGAACTGCAAACACTATCCAACACTATCCACCAAATCAGGTAAGGAATCTGCATGTTATCTTTGACTCAGGGCGCAACTTTATTTCACACAATAACCATGTAACAAAATCAGGATTTTATCACTTAAAGTGGAACTATTATGTGCATTTCAGGCTAATTTATTTTTATTTCTGAGACCAGAAGGGCTGGGATTGATGGGGTTATTGTCACAAATCGCTTTATTTACTTCAGACTAACCCTCTCCGTAGGCTGTCAGATCAGCCTGTGGGCAAAACGAGTGGATTTAGACTCTTACGCATTAAGCCCCGCCTCCCGCCACTGCGCTACATCGGGAGCGCGCACCGCAACTGCTTTCGCCGTCATTGTAACATCTCATAAACAGAAGGATTAGGCTCATATGAACTCAATAAAAAAAACAAAATACAATGTCAACACATAGCATACAGTCCTACATGTTGGAACCTGAATCAGACCCTGAAAACAAAGTGGAAAACAGCAACGAATGCAGCAGGATGTCTCTCTTTGGTAAACTCACCAGCCATCGTTGGAAATAACTTTATCCGACGTTTTCCACTCGTCTGATGTATTTGTACATGCCCTTGTTAACCAGTAGAAGGTAACCAATCACCGAACCTTATTCCCCGGGACGTCACAAATATTTCCAAGCAGAAAAAAACTCTCTAAAACGATGCGTTTTTCGTTGCCATGGAAACCGAACGTAGAGCGTGCTGGAACTCAAACTCAAACTCAAACATGCGTTTAGGTGATAAGAAACAGTGCCGTTCACATGTTTGATGAGGATTCAACACTGTAACACTGTAGAAAGCTCAGAAAACTCGAAATACCATAATAGCACCCCTTTAAAGGCCATAGTCATAGTCCAGCTCTTCTCTCCCATGCCAACACAGACACACAGAGACCAACAAATGCATGCATTATTTCCAGTTGTATTGACTACTGTAACACCCTGCATTCTGCGCTTCCAAAAAAAAAAAAAAAAAAACCTCTGTCCTACAACTCCAACAGCACCCTATCGACATGAAAGCAAAGTTTTTGGCAGCCTGGATGAGCATTTAGATGAGTTAATCCTGTTTAAGGAGGGAAAAATATTACTGAAAATCTGGTAAGGCTTATGAGGCCATGTGAAAACAATTTGGAATTCATCATTCCACACTCAACATTGAACCCCTGTTTGCGGGTCAAAACCATTAATTTATAGCGATCTAAAGTATTTCACCTAATGGCTTAACCTAGAATGATACAATATATGTTATAACCTTTCAGGCCATGGCAGTGATTGAAAATCATTTAAAACTTCAAAGTAAAATGTTCATTTTGTTGTCAAGTTTAGATTCACAAATAGTGTGATCAGTGTGAGAAATTCACTTTCTCATCCTTATTCAATTGCTTTGCAATAGAATGGGAGATGCTGTTCAATGGCATCTGTTGTGGAAACAGATGCCATTGAACTCCACAAGTCTAAGGAGACTTGTGGAATCTCCTAAGGAGACTCCACAAGTGCACCTATCAAGTTACAAAAGGATCAAACAGAAGTATGGGCTGAACAGATGAGCTGAACACATTCTTTAATAGGTTCAATTCACCCCTGCCTCCAGCCCAACAAACCACAGATCCTCCATGAGTTCACAGTGTTCCTGTCACATCTCCACTCTGTCACCCTGCAGCTCAGTCACAGACTGTCCTATCTCTCTGCATATCAGAACATACGGAGACCTCCACTGCCTTCCCCTCTAGCCGGTTGATCTCCTGCAGTCAGGTTAAGTGGTCAGCAACTGGAGAAACTGAACCAGAACAAGGCTGCAGGTCTACATGGGTCAGCTGCAGGATTCTAGAAACCTGCTCAGAACTATATTGAATTTTTCAGCACCCTTTTATCTGTCATAAACGCAGCTATCAAACTGTTCTTGTGCTTTTAGTTTCAACCAAGATTCTAATTTCCCTCTGGGACAGTAAGATATATTGAATTTAACTTCATTAAAAAAAAAAAAAAACCTCTTAGCTGTGGTCTTTCTTCTGTTACAAACAGTGGATTCAACTATAAAACTCTGTTACTATTTAATATTAGATAAATATTAAGCAGTAACATTACTTAGCAATACCATAATGCAGCAAAGTCAGAATATTGACACAGATGTGCACTGAACATCTGCTCCTACAAAGCAGTAATATAAGCTGCCTGTTTTCTTGGAAGACACTCCTGAGAGAGGAAGAGTCAAACTGGAAGTCTAATCCTAAGGCCATTTAAAAACAGCAAAACAAACAGAATCCATGTTGGAAGTCAGAGATGATGAGTGCTATGAGACTCAAACCATTTGTTTTTGTATGTTAGAAACACCTTTAAACCATATTATTCAAAGTTTTTCTTTTCTTAAATCCCGCTTGGGATCCTGATGAATTGTAGCAGAAGGAATAACACATAATACATTGAGCTGGTATGTGAGCAAATATTGTGACAACATTAAGTCACTAAAGACTGAAGCACTTCTTTTTAGCCATTTTTGCTGCCAGCAATAAGATGAACTGTTAGTAAAGAGGTCTGGCAGGAGCTAAAGGTGAAAGTGCATGGCAAACATGACCTGGAATATCACAGAGTTTAACATAATTCATTTGGAGTTTTATGTTTCTTGTGAGACCTGAACATTTCTTAAGACTCCAGAATGGCTGAACAAGCCCTTTCTGAAAGTCCTGGCATTTGACAGGAAATGCAGTCATTGTGACGCTGTTTGAATGATTGTTTTAAATTCTGATTATGCAAGATGGAGTTATTGTCATGTTTTCAACATGATCAGTACTTCCAGCCAGTGATGAGGTGTTAAAACATTGGAAAGCGATTCAGTATTTCAAGGATGTTCTGAACCCTGTTTATACCACGTACCCTACAGTTGCATGATGTTTTTTATTTTTTTTTATTCAGAATCAATAATACAGAAAATCATTAAATCATTCAGAATGAACAATTTCATCCTGATGTCCATTGACAAAAATCTCGCCAGCTTCGACGCTCGTCTGGGCCTGTTGGAAGTTCTCCACCGGGAGTTTCAGTCGCTGCGGGAGTCGCTGGAATTCAGCCAAAAGCAGGTGGAGTCTCTGGCCGCAGAGAACGCCAGCCTCAGGGAGACGGTGACTTCTCTCAACGAGGGAATGACTCGACTCACAGAGGAAAATAAAAAAATAAAGGAAACTGTGATCGATCTCCTGGCGCGCAGCATGAGGGACAACCTGGTCTTCGCAGGAATCCCGGAGCAACAAGAAGAGGATCCAGAGCAAACAATCAGATCCTTTATCCAAACCAAGCTGAAGCTACCCGAAGACGCGGTGAGGAACATCTCATTTCACCGAGTTCATCGCTTAGGTGGGAAAAGACCGGACAGCCGCAGACCCAGACCGATTGTAGCCAAGTTCGTGAGCTACAAGCAGAAAGAGCAGGTGAGGGATCGAGGTCCGGAACTCCGCGGGACCGATTTTAGTGTAAATAATCAGTTTCCCAAAGAGATTCTGGAGAGACGCAGGGTCCTGTTTCCCATCCGGAAGAAGCTCAGAGACGAAGGATCCCGTGCAGTCATCGCGGTGGACAAATTGTTCGTCAATGGACAGCTTTACCGTGACAAAAATACCACCCCCTGGCTCTACTAACCTCAGGTAATATCTATCACTCATACAGCTAATTATTGTTAAATTTACATGTTAATCTGCTATAAGCACATTAATTATGGTAATTCAGAACTGTACATTTACTGCCAGTCTTTGTAAATTTGCTGTTGTTGTTGCTTTCGTTTTGTTCTGTTTTTGTTTTTTGGCCTTTTTTTTTTTCCTCCCCCCCCCCCCCCCCCCTTTAGGGCTTTTGTTTTTGCTCTTTTGTTTGTGCTATTTCTTTTTATGTGTAGTTGTAGTTGTTTGCTTTTCTCACTCCTTTCCTTTCTAGCTGCTCTTTCATTCTATTATGCCATACCAACAATAATAGGTAGGGTACGCACGTACATCCACATGACACAGACACTAAATGTCATGCACATAACACACCTACAACACAGAGCACATTTAATCACATCAACACTCACCCCCAACTCTCACACACACTCTAAGCATGTGGACAGACATATAGGAACATTGTACACACAGATGAATTTATATACGCACACAATCTACACGCAGCATGCATGCATTAATGTGGGCTTGCACACACACAAACACACACATACTTTTATAGAAACACTTCAGTAGCTTGAGCATGACCACCCTGAGGTTTGTTACGTGGAATATACGGGGAGCTGGTTCCAGGGAGAAGAGGTTGAAGGTGTTTAGCAGATTGAATGATCTACAGGCAGACATTGTCCTGCTACAGGAGACTCATTTATTAAAAACAACAGCTAACGTACTCTCTACAGTACAGTTCCCTCACGTGTACTCGGCCTGCTTCAACTCAAGACAAAGAGGAGTAGCCATTCTGATAAACAGGAAAATTCATTTTACTGCTAATAATATAATTTTAGACCCAGGTGGAAGATTCATAATAATGACATTATCTATCCTAAACATGAAGTTATGCATTGCAAATATTTATGGCCCAAACACTGATGACCCCTCCTTTTTTCATTCCTTCTTCTCCTTACTATATGATCACCTTGATAATACACTTATCATTGGGGGCGACCTCAACATGACCTTAAACTCTGGGATGGACAAGGGGGGCGGA
This sequence comes from Telmatherina bonti, assembly GCF_933228915.1. Classification (NCBI taxonomy): domain Eukaryota; kingdom Metazoa; phylum Chordata; class Actinopteri; order Atheriniformes; family Telmatherinidae; genus Telmatherina; species Telmatherina bonti. Next base: position 17,337,589 of record NC_136624.1, read on the forward strand.
GCAGGGAAACATAGGGTCTGGCAGTCAGCAAGAGTTGTTAAACAATATATGGAGGATTTTGGTCTTTGTGATGTCTGGCGCTCACAACACCTCACTGCTAGAGAGTACACTTACTTTTCATCTGTCCACCACTCATACTCCAGAATAGACTACTTCCTCACTAACAGCTCTATGATGAACAGTATCTCAGAAACTAAAATCCATTCCATCACTATCAGTGATCACGCACCAGTATCATTTACCCTAATGAATAAGAAAACTAAACCATCTTATAGCAAATGGAGACTTAATACATCATTACTTAAAGATCCTGATTTTATCAGTTACTTCAAACGGGAGTGGTCTTTGTATATAGAAAACAATGACATACCAGGAACATCAGCTTGTGTTCTTTGGGAGGCAGGAAAAGCAGTAATGAGAGGGAAAATAATTTCATTTTCATCATATAAGAAAAAGAAGGAGAGTTCAAAAATATCTGAACTAGAGCTTAAAATAAAATCACTAGAAGATGCCTACAAGGCTTCTCCAGAAGAGCAAGTTCTGAATCACATAAGAAAGGCTAAACTAGAGCTGAATGAAATAATTAACCAAAAAACCCAGTTTTTGCTACAAAGACTTCGCTTAGAGAATTTTGAACATAGCAACAAATCTGGAAGATTTCTCGCAAATCAATTAAAAGCAAACAAGGAGAAAACAACCATCTCCTCTGTTAAAGATTCAAGAGGAAATATCCTCCATGATCTTGATGGAATAAATGACACATTTAGGGATTTCTATAAAACATTATATTCCTCAGAAACAGATCCATCAGACAACAGCATTGAGGAATTTCTCAGCTACCTCAATCTTCCAAAGTTACAACGGAATCAGGAAATGGTTTTGGACGCACCCATTTCAGTAGGGGAACTACATGAAGCTTTAAAACACATGCCCAGCAATAAAGCTCCAGGACCAGACGGTTTTCCAGTTGAATATTATAAAGAATTTTGGTCTATACTAGCACCCACTTTTTATAAAATGGCTTCAGAAATTAAGGAAAAAGGTCGAATATCTCAAAACATGAATTTGGCTAGTATTACAGTAATACTAAAACCAGGAAAAGACCCCAAACTCCCATCTAGTTATCGTCCAATATCACTAATGAACGTAGATCTTAAAATAATCAGTAAAGTGCTTGCTACAAGACTAGAAAAAATAACTCCACTTATCATACATCCTGATCAAACAGGATTTTTCAAGGGACGACATTCCACCACTAATACGCGCAGACTAATAAATCTAATTGATTATGCCACCATGCATAACCTGGAAACTACAATAATCTCTCTAGATGCTGAAAAAGCATTTGACAGGGTGAACTGGAAATTCTTATTTGCAACATTAAGAAAATTCGGGTTTGGCTCATCGTTTATCGACTGGATAAAGATACTGTATAGCAATCCAAATGCATGCGTCAGGACAAATGATCAAACTTCTCACAGCTTCAGATTGCAGAGAGGCACCAGACAAGGCTGTCCACTCTCCCCCTCACTTTTTGCAATCTTTATTGAACCCTTAGCAGCTAGCATTAGACAAAACAAAGACATTAAAGGCATTAACTGTAGAAATATGGAGCATAAGACCAGTCTTTATGCTGATGATGTATTACTTTTCCTTCAAAATTCACAATCATCCATCTGTCAGACAATCGCACTCATCAATAAATTCTCATCAATTTCTGAATATTCCATTAATTGGTCTAAAACCACCGTTCTACCCATCAACTGTTCCTTCCATAATACTCCTGACACTGCTTTACAGTCAGGAGATATTAGATACTTGGGAATAAACATCTCACCCAGACTGTCAGACCTTATAAAGCTAAATTATGTCCCTCTACTAAAAACAATTGAGGACGATCTCACACGGTGGAAATCTTTACCCATATCACTAATGGGAAGAGTTGCAACTATAAAAATGATGATTCGACCTAAAATCAATTATCTGTTTTCAATGATCCCCATTAAACCTCCCTCCACCTGGTTTAAATCGCTGGACTCTAATGTTACTAGATTTCTCTGGAAAGACAAACCACCACGGATTAGTCTAAAAACACTCCAGAAGACTAAAGATAGCGGTGGCTTAGACTTGCCTAATTTCCAAAATTACTTTATAAGCAATAGACTACAATACATCTCTAAATGGCTTAAACCTAGCTATCTAGATGAACCATGGCTTAATATAGAAGAAGCTATGTGTGAGGATATGGCAATTTCAGACCTGCCATTTATCAGCACAGCTGTCAAACGCCAAAAATGCTTTAAAAGCATTAATATCAGCTCCTCACTAATGGCCTGGTGGGAATTTCTTAAACTAACCAAATCCTTGCTTATTCCATGCAAACTTACACCTATTTGGAACAATCCCGACATCCAGCAAAACCGGAAAATGATAAACTTCCCTCAGTGGAAGAATAAAGGAATAAAACAGTTAGAACATTTAATAGAAAATGGGAACTTTCTCCCTTTTGATACAATTACTTCACGATATGAAATCAGCAGCACAAAATTCTTAGAATACCACCAACTTAAATCTATTATAGGTAAGAAATACACCCCTGATCAATTAAACTTGCAGCTACCTATCAGGGCTGCAGAATTCTTAAATCTCAATGCCCCAAAACTGTTATCCAAAATATATAGATTACTATCAAAGCTAGACGATTCCATATGTCTCCCAACTTCTAAATGGGAAGCAGACTTATCCAGTAACTTTGACCAAAATGAATGGTCACAAATCTGTTCAAATACATTTACAATGACTAAGAATTCAAACATGCAACTAATACAATTTAAAATTCTGCATAGAACTCATTATACAGGACACAGGATGTTCAGGATGGGTCTGTCACAATCAAACATCTGTCCACACTGCACTGGCAACACAATTGACAGCTACTACCATGCTTTGTGGTCTTGCCCACCTGTCCAGGAATTCTGGTTTCAGGTATGTAAAGGTCTGTCAAATTGCTTCAAATGTAACATCCCTACAAACCCCAAACTGGGCCTACTGGGTTACTTGGGCGAAATTAACATAGAATTTAATTCTGCAAACTTAATCCTCACCAGTTTATGTATCGCAAAGAAAACTATCCTTCTAAACTGGAAAAGCAAACAAAGTCTGTGTATCCAGCAGTTCAGAAATCTCTTATTAGATCACATCAGTGTCGAGATGATGTCTGCCTCCTCAAGAGATCAGTCAGCTGAACTTTATTCCCTCTGGTCCCCTGTGATCAGCTCCATCACTTAGTATGGGGGGAGAATGTGACCTTATTGCGCTCGGGGTTGGTGGCCGGTTGGGGTTCTCTGGGGGGGGGGGGGGGGGGGGGGGGGGATTTTGACTGCTCCATTGCTGGAGTGGCTAGGTTTCTAGCCCTACTGTGGACCTGGATGGGCCAGCGGCTGGATGGGCCAGCGGCTGGAGTTGCCGCGCAGCGGCGGGGCGAGGTCGCTGGCGGGGGATGGGTTGGCGGGCGTGACTCCGTAACGGGCGCCTGTGCCGCCGTGGGGTGGGCTGGGCGGGGTCCCGGGCTCCGGTGCCCGGGGTTGTCCCCTGTCTCTTGGGGGTGGGGGGGTCGGCTTGTGCCGGGGGGGGGCTGGGCTGACCTGGACCTGCCGCTGCGGCGGCGGGCAGGTACGTGCTCTGGTGCCTGGTTGCGACCCTGGGACTTGTTGAGTGGGGGGTGTTTGATAGTGTGGATGGGATGTGAGTGTGTATGGAGGGATGTGTGTAGGGGGTGTGCGTTGAGGACTGGTGGCGGTACATAGGTATGTGGATGTGTGTGGGTGGGGAAGTGTGATGATGCGTGTGTGGGGGGGGTGTCGTGGTGTCTGTGGGGGGGGTAGTGCCGTGTGTGTAGGGGAGTGGGGTGATGCGTGTATGTGGGGAGTGGCGGTGGTGCATGTATACGGGTGTGTGTGTGGGGGGGGAGGAGGGGGGAGGGGGGGGTGTGCTGTCTGTGTGTGTGTGGGGGGGGGGGGGGCAGGGGTGTATGTATGGGGGAGTGGGTGGTGCATGTGTGTGGTAGGTTGGTGGATAAGTGTAGATATGATGGATGGGAGTGGGGGAGATTTGGATGTGACGTGGGGGTCAGGAGGATGGATTTAAGGGTGGGCTGAACGGGTGGCTGGGTGGACCTGAATGTGTCCGGAAGTGTGTGTGTGTGTGGCTGTAGGTGTGTGCTGAGACAGTGTGAAGTGCCGATGTGTGGACAAGGGGGGACTTCATGTCCCCAGGTGGGGGTGTCCTCTGTGAGTGAGGGGGCAGTGGACAATCGGTCTGGGATTCCCCTTCTGCCGCCCCGCCTCCTCTTTGTCCTCGTGCCCCCCTTCTGCATGTGGTGAGTTGGTCCCCTCTTGGGTCGGTGATGACTCTCTGGTTAGAGTCGCCGAAGGCTCTGGTTACGGGGATGGCTGTCCCCGGCTTGTCCTGGTCCTTGGGGGGCCCTGGGAATAGGGGGCATGCCCAGTGCTGCGGGCGGCTCACCTTCTGGAGGAAAGCTCACTTTCCTCCAGACTTAAATCCCTCAACCCCTCTTCCTCCCCGCTCCCCATCACACACAGGCAGGGTATTGGGAGGTGTGCACGTGGCGCTGGGTGGTGAGAAAGGCCATCAAGGTGGTCTTGATCGCTGCACCCAGCCTCGGCTCACCTCCCAGTTTTAATTACACTTAGACACCAAACACCAAAACACTGACGACTCACATGATTAGGGGGAAGAGCATGCGGTGTATGGTGGGCGGGGCTGCTTAGGTGGTCCCTCTCCCAACACCGCGTGGCACTTCCCTCAGTTTTAATTGCAACTAATACATACTTCACAATCAGTCATAAGCGGGGGGGAGGCAGGGACGATAGGGTCTTCTCATGCCCCTGCTCTCGGGGGCTGGGGGGGGGTACGGGTGCGGGAAGAGTGCCGTCCATTAGGCCTAAGTCTGGGCTGGCCTGGCTGTAGGAGGGTTGTCGCCGGCCCTGGGGGGGTGCTGGGTCGGCTGCATCTGTGGGGTGGTGGGGGGGACGCTGGGAGTGGTGGGCGGTAATTATGGGGGCCCTGATCGGGGCCATCCTGTCCTCTGCCCCCTCTGAGGTATCTCACATGGGACATGATGGAGGGGTGAGGTGAGGATGTGTGGGAGTGGGTGTATGGGGTTACAGATGGATGGTGGGATGGCTGGGGGGGGATTAGAGTTGGGGATATAGGTGGGTAGGGGATAGGGATGTGTGAGGATGAGTAGATGTGTGTGTGGAGGGGTATGTTGGCGCGTGGGTTGTATTGGGGTGTGCCTGTGTTGGAGGAGTGAGGGTATGTGTGTGTGTGTGTGTGTGTGTGTGTGTAGGGGGGGGTGTATATGCGGAATGGGATGTGTGAGTGAGGGTGAAGTTTGGAGGGGGGCTATGGGTGGTGGAGGGGTGTTTGGTGGGGCATGTGTGGTTGGGTAGAAGTAGAGGGATGGGGTGGCGGGGTGTGAGCGTGTGTGTGTGTATGTGTGTGTGTGTGGGGGGGGGGGTGAGCGTGTGTGGGGGCGGGGGCGATTGGGGTTCGTGTGACTTGGTATGGGTGAGTGAGTAGAGGTGGGGTGGGGTTGTATATGTGATGGATGATGTGCATGGATTGCAGAGGGTTGTGTGGATGGGGGTTGAGAGGGGAGTGCGTGTTTGGGGGGGGGGGGGGGGGGGGTATGCATGTATATGTGTGTGTGGTTTGGTGGTGGGGGGGTGGTGTCCTGTACCCGGGGGCGCAGCTGGTGCGCTGGGGTGCGACCTGGCTGCCGCTGGGTGGCGGTCTGGGGATCCTGGTCCTCCGTCGGTGTGGGCTGTGCCCTCTGCCTGCGGGGGCGGGGGGCTGCTCACGGGCTCTTGGGGCCCTGGGGCCTGCGCTCTGTCTGCCCTAGGTGGCCGGTGCCCGGCGGGATCGGCCCTTGCCGGCCTGGGCCTGCTGGGGCCTGTTCCCCCTGACTGCGGGGGACTCTGGTTGGGCACCTCCTTCGCCACCTCCTGGGCAGATGCATGGCTGGCTCTGGAGTGGGGGGGTTGGGATCTGTACCTGGGGGTGACTGTCGGTTACCCGGGTCTCTGGGTTCTCCTGGCCTTCCTCTAGCTGTAGGCGGGCGGGGTCACATTGGCATGATCACTCTTCTCTAAACACGTTCCACTCTGAATGTTCTGCATGAATGTTCTGCATGTGTCACAGTCACTGAGTCATCCAGCAAGTTTATTCACTAACAGCAGGTACCTCTCTTTCTGTCTTTTTGACTTAACTTGCTAGTTTCTGGTCCTCATGATTGTCAACGGTTTTGTTCTCCACGAATCTAGAGTTGGCTTGTGTGGGTGTATATATTTATGTGTGTGGGTGGGTATGTGTGTGTACTTATGTGTATGTGTATGTGTATGTATGTATGTGTATGGATATGTATATATGTATGCATATGTGTGAGTGTATGTATGTGTATGTGTATGTGTGTGTATGTGTATATGTATGTGTATGTATGTGAGTATGTATATGTGTATATATGTATATATGTATATATATGTGTGTGTATGTATGTGTATATGTATGTATGTATATCTATCTTTATGTATGCATGTATGTGTACATGTGTGTGTATGCATGTGTATGTATGTGTATATGTATGTATGTATGTATATATGTATATATATAATGTATGTGCGAGTGTATATACATATATATGTAGGTGGGTATGTATGTGCATATACATGTATGCATTGATCTCTTTCTTTTGTTTTTTTTTGTTTTTTTATGTTCTCTTTTCTGTTCTCTTTCTGCCCCTTTCCTGTCCTTTCCGGTCGGGTCCAGCAGCATAAACTCTGTAATACAAGCTATTATCCAAAACAAATTGAAAAATAAAATAAGAATCAAGAAATACAAGGGGATCATTACATCTACAAAAGTTCCCCTTGGCAAAATAAATTTGCTCAGCAGAACACAGCATCCAGAACATCAGTCTGCTTGCTTAAATGCTGGACAAGACAAAAAAAAAAAAAAAAAAAAAAAAAAGAATGAACAATTTCCTCTACAAGTTTACATGGAATTAATAATTCCAAATGGAGGTTTACATTAAACATCATACGTAATCGTTACGTAATCAACATCATTACATAATTCAGCTTTAGAGCGGCGGGTTGGGATGGGTTCTGATTGGACAGAAGGTGCATGTGACGTATTGATGTCTACCAGAAAAAAACAAAGTTAGCTTTTTTGCTTCTTGTCTTTTCAGTTGTAACTTGTAAAAACTACATAATAAGTACCTGTTTTGCCGCTATTTTGATTGTAATTTGGAAGTACCACCTACACTCAAGCATACTACTTCAATTTTTTCAGCAACTGAGAAGGAGACGGAAGATAGACCACTGAACACGGGAGGCAAAACAACGCTCGTCATTGGGACGGGACAAGGTAACAAGCATGCGCAGAACAACCAAAATTAACTTTGGAATGAAGGTTTACATGACAGGAATTCAACAATTCAGAATTAAAATGCGAATAAATCAGCCACTTACATCAGAATTAGTTTAAACTCCGAACAGACATTTGCATTAGGAATTATGTGTTTACATGGTCATTTTTTGTCATTTTAAAGTGAAATTAACATTTATTCGGAATTAAAGAAGAATTAAAGCTCCTATGTAAACGTAGGCTGCCACTGTGTTGTGCCGCAAGATATTATCAGGTGTGTCGTGGGAAATGATCCAATTTGTGTGCCTGTGCGGCCTAGCGCTTGGCAGAGTAATCATATAGTAGACTACTCTTCCATACCAGTAGGTGGCAGCAGCAGGCAGCTAACTGCATTGTGCTTGGAGACAAGTGAATTTGTGATGCATGGATGCAGCGGCAGGTGGCGTTGAAGGTGGTACTGGCATTGACAGTGGGGCGACAGTGAAAATGATGGATAAGTTTTTAAGATGAAAAATGCTAACTCTGAACTGGACCCTGGACAAAATCTGGACCCAGATGAAGGCCCTAGTATGAGATGAGGTCAAAAGAAAGCAAAGATGGTGACGTCGAGTAAAGTTTCTGGCGTAAAGCAATACAACAAAAGCTATTTTTTTTTATTTGGATTTACTTTTACTGGAGATGCAGCAGCACCAACTCCATTGTGCTTGGTGTGTGGTGAAAAGCTTTCCAACAGTACTATGGTCCCAAATAAGCTTAAACGCAAATGACCCAAAGCGGCGAAAGAAATAGCCAAGGTTTCTCTACCTTGGCTATTTCACAATTTCACAAAATAACAGAATTTCCAGACGGATTAATGAGATGTCTGCAGACATTGAAAGTGTGGTTTTGGACAAGATCCCTATCAGTAATGAATTTGCGTTGCAACTTGATGAATCTACTGGTATAAGTGCACATGCACAACTCTTGGCCAATGTGCGTTTTGTAGTGGAGACACAATCAGAGAAAACGTTCTATTTTGCAAGACTTTGCCAGAAAAAACAACAGAAGAGAAAACTTTTCGGGATACAACAGAAAATCTGGAAAAAGGAGCACTCAAGTGGAAAAACTGCACGACTGCCTGCATTGATGGGGCTGCAGCCATGGTAAGGCGCACCAAAGGCTTTGTAAGCAGAGTGAAGGAAAATAACCCAGATGTGATCATTACACACTGTTTTTTTTTAAACTATGAGACCTTCGTAGCCAAGACTTTAGTTGCAGATCTCATTCCTGAGTTGGAGGATGTTGTGCGCATGGTAAACTTTGTGAAATCACAACCTGTGAAAAGTCACATTTTGTGTGAGGAAATGGGAGCGGACCATAAAGCCCTGCTGTTCCATACAGAGGTCTGATGGTTGTCGCTGCTTGCAAGTGATGAGTGGTGTGCAAGGCTGGCATACCTGGCAGATATTTTTCATCCCCTGAATGAACTGAATACATGAATGCAAGGCTGAAATGAAAATCTGCTTACAAGTATAGATAAAAGAAATGGATTCCATTCAAAGGTGAAACTCTAGTAGCAACATGTGGAAAGTGGCAACCTATAAATGTCCTCACTCGCCAATAAATGGTAAGATGTTAATACTGCTGCACTAAACATTTGACAACTCTTGAGGAGAAAATGTCATTTTATTTCTCTTCAGCCTCCACAGAGTGCCTTGACTGGGTTAGGGACCCATTAAGCTCGGCATCAGCTGTTGGAAAGGACATGACTTTACAGGCGCAGGAGGAACTAACTGAACTGAGACAAGATCGTGGTCTCAAGCTAAGCTTTGCTGATCTACCATTGGACAGTTTTTGCTTGACAGCTACCAAGGAGTTCCACATGCTGGCCAACAAAGCTGTTTTGACATTGCTCCCATTTTCCACAACATATCTGTGTGAGGTGGGCTTTTCAAGTCTGACTGCTGTGAAAACTAAAAACAGAGAAAGACTTGAGAGCTGTGGAGGAAGAGCTTTGTGTGTGTCTTTCATAGATTCCTGCCAGGATATCAGCTCTGTGTTCATCCAAACAGGCCCTGGTTTCACACTGAGTGAGTATAAGTATGAAAGATTTTAAAATACTTTTTTCTTTGTGTTTATTTGATTCCTGTTCAAGACATTATATTTTAATGTCATTCTTCAATGTTAAAGAAAAGCTTACATTAACAATACGGCACTTCTAGTTTTAATATAAGTTTTTTGTTTTTTACATTTTCAGCCGGTTGGTGTGCTGCAGGATTTTTTCAATGAAAGAAGTGTGCTTTGGCTCTAAAAACGTTCAAAAACACTGACCTAGACATATGGTTCAGATTGACGGTTATCAACTAAAGAGCTTTTTTTTTTAAAATATATTTTCTTTAACCTTCTGGACAATTTCCAAACATGCTCTGTCAGATTCAAAAACACCTACTGAAACAAATCATCCCAGCTGGATTTAAGATGACCATCCAACATGTGGAAAAGGTGCAAATTTAGAAGCCAATGCATGAAGAGTTTTAGATTATTGCACTATAAAGTGCTTTCTTTCAACATTTCAGGACCTCAAAAGATTAAATGTTCATTTTATGTCTGTGCATGAAAGTATGATTTTGAATGAACTTGTTATGAACTACATTTATAAGGCAGCTTGCAGACAATAGAGCTTGACAGTCACAACTTTGTAAAACTTCGGGCTCTTTGTTGACCTCTGACGTGCTAAAATGAGCCACACGTATTGGAAAGACCTGCAGGTACAACCTGTTAAATGGATAAATGGCAAACACATGGTCAAATGAAAAAAAAGCTTTTACGTGGCTAACTCAGAAGGTAAGAAGTCAGCAAATGTCGGATTTTGCAAAATTGGGAAATAAAGAATGCAAATACAGTAAAAATTAAGTAAATACATGGAATAAAAAAATTACATTACTACAACCATTTTATCTACTTATGAAAATTCTAAGGGCTGGGGGCCCTTAGAATTAGAAATTGAATGGTCAATTCAGTGAGACAGACAACCATTAAAGCCTGCTAAACTCCATGAGAAGCGAAGACTTTTTCCTTGTACCCCAGGCCCCAAGACATGGTTGAAGACACGTTGGGCTGGCAGAACTTTCTTCTCGAAGGGCTTGGAGAAGTATGTATGTATTATTAATGAAATGTAATAATATGTTTAATTATGATTGTAATTTATTGTCATTGTGATGAATCCATTTTCCATTGTATTATTTATGTATTGTAACATTTAATGCAAACTGAAATGAGACAAAAGGATGTAAAGGATTTCATATGCTGCTTCTTTTACCTGGAAGAAGCTGCAAAGAGAATTGATTTTATTTAACCTGCCCTGTCCAGCTTTCTGACAGCAGAATAATGGTCTGGCTCTTCCGAGAGGAGCCAGTGCAAAAAGGATTGAACCATGACACACTGTCTTTTGGTGCTTTTTAAAATATGCTAAATGATCTGTGGACTGATGCACCTGTTCTGCTTGATTTGGGGGTGGCTTTTAATCGATTTAATCTCAGTGAGGGTTTTTCTTGTGAAATAAAGGTAAAAAAGTGAAAAAAATGTGTAGTGTTGTTTTAATTAAAAAAAAAAAAGACAAGCTTTTGTTGAAATTAAATCTGTGGTGACAGAAAAGTAGAAAAGAAAGTGTTTGGAATAATTGATCAGTCTAAGGAGTTCAGTGCTACAAGCCCAACATCAAACCTTTTTAGCTCACTTTGAAAAAGCTATCTACCACCAGCTTTAAGGGGATTCATGATGTTGAAATGAAGGGGACTGAGGAAAGTCCGCCCCAACCTTGGTTCTTGGAAAAGTGAAAAAGGTTCTGGTTTTCACAATATGGGATCCAGATTAGTTGCCCTTTGCAGACTAAAGGTAGACTAGTGTCATTTATTGACAGCTTCTGACATTCAAGGTCTGCCGTTTTAGTCAGGTCTTTGGAAAAAATGTGCTGTGGAAAGACAGATCACAGATTAAGTTGTTTGGCCACAGTAACAAAAACCGTTTGGCTGAATACACCAACGCTAGTCTACTTTCCAGGAAATGCAACCTGACAACTTTTTGTAATATGACCATTCCTGTCTGTCATGTTTTCAGTTGGCTCATATGTGCAGTGACCCTAACCTTTAAACGAGCCAGTAGGGAGGATGACCTGGTTTATAGAACAGGCAAAGGTTTTTCTGTGGTCCCACAACACCCATCATAATCCTATTTTAATAAATATGTCTTGACAGCTAGCTTTGGTGGAGTTTAGGACTCATTCAGCAAGAAATCTTCTATTGCAAGAAATCCATTTTAAACTCTATATATATGTCTATATATATATATATATATATATATATATATATATATATATATATATATATATATATATATATATATACATATATATATATATTTATATACATATATATATATATATATATATATTTTTTTTTTAATTAATTTTTTAATTTATTTTTTTGTCACATTTGACTTATCTGATTGCTTCATACACTGAAACTTCATACACTGAATATTATTAGCATTTCTGTTATTGGGTAAAGGCAGTAGGAGTTAATCATATCTTTTGACCATTCATAAAACTAAATAAACATTTTAGTGCATTTATTCCGTGAATAACGGAATACCCTTTAACAGTTCACGATATATATTATTTAATCTGCAGCTCTATTAACCACAGATGCTAAAGTTTGACTGCGTGATATATGTAATGAATCAGAAGGAAAATGTGAGAATACAAACCACAGAGGTGAGAGATTTCCTGTTTAGATCATAAGCCAACAATCACAAGTTCCAACATATTTTATTTTCAGTATTTACATGTGTTGTCAAGCCCCCCAACCTCTTGCTATTAATTGCATCCAGTGGAATCAAGCATCATCATACAATATGCACAGGTCATCAAAAATTACCACAGAACCTATTTATCATCATCATGTACAAACCTGACAGAAACCAAAAAAGGATGACAGGATAAAAAGAAGAAAAAACAAACATTTCACTGTTGTAGAGAACCTTTACACAAACTGATGAGTAAAAAAGTCTTGTAATTTTTTTTTATGTATCTTTTTAGTAAACACGTGAGGAATTCAAACATAAATTTTTTAATAGTGTGGAAAGATGATGGTTTCCTCAGTAAAAATCAGTTCAATATACACCTGACGGGACATTACCACACTCATTGGGTCGACTGCCAATAAGGGAGAAGATCATTTATATTTTCATGTTTTTCTTTAGCCATAACTTGTCTTCACCATTGACAATGGAGGGATTTTATTTGTACACAAAGCAATCATGGTCAACCCACAAATCTCAAAAAAAAAAAAAAAAAAAAAAAAAAAAAAAAAGCAGCAGCATAAATAAAAGGGAATAATGTAAACAATAAATTGAGGAGAAAACATGGGCAAAGAGGGAGGAACTTAGAAAGAATAGATTAAACAAAGGTAAAAAAAAACAAAAAAAAAACAACAGGTGGAAATAAAAGTAAATGCAAGAGCACGAGGACATCGGGACAGAAGACAAATAAGTTCAGAAGGAAAAACAGAAAAGTCTTTTCACAGACAGATTCACATCATTAACAGCATCTAGACTGAATCTACAGCAACCTTTCGTCCTTCTCTCCCCCAAAAAACATTTACAGATTCATCATGAAGAGATTTCTCTCATTGTTTTCACTTATAAACCATAAATACATGTTCTGGATTACTCACCTCAATACCTAAATGCATGATCATACTTCCTGTCTTTCATTGCCAGCAGTGAAGATGTATGAAGCCTGGAAAAGCAGCTGATCATGCTGGCATGATTACAGATGGCACCAAAAGCTTTTAAAAAATACATATGTGAATGAATATATTAAAGTGGAATGATTTCTTTTTTGATAAAATTATAATAATTAATAAATAATAACAAAATAAAAACAAGTCAGAATTCCCTTTAATAATTTGCTGCCTGCAAGTAAGACAATAAATCTGATGACTTAATGATTTATTCATTCATTTCCTTAACCGCTATGTCCAGTTAAGGGTCACGGGGAAGCTGGAGCCTATCCCAGCAGTCATTGGGCGAGAAGCAGGGTACACCCTGGACAGGATGCCAGTCCATCACAGAGTCAACACAGAAAAACAGACAACAGTTCACATTCACATTCATTCCTAGGGAAAATTTAGAGTAATCAATAAACCTAATGATTTAAATGCGATGAAAACCATCAACATGTTTGCAGCTGCTGCTCTGAATGTAGTTATTATGATCTGATTTCAATTTGTTTAGAGTAATAATAAATCACAAGACATAATAAAAGTAAACAAGTGAAGCTTATGAGGTAATTTAAAACTAAATAAATTTATTTCTTTCACACAAACTAAATCAGTGTCCGTTGATGTTTTTCACCAGCTCGATCTCAAGGTAGCAGAATATTGCTTTTGATTTTTGAAGTGTCATCGTTCTAGATGACCCCTATAAAGTTGAGAAAGATATATTTTTGAAAAGTTATGAAAAAAAAAAAAAACAACAATAAAAAAAAATACTTGGAAAGAAATTCATCCATGAAGAGCTGATACATGTAGAAATAAAGTTAATCAGAAAAAGAGGTTTAACTTAGTTGACTGACTTTTACATTGAGTTAGGTTGTGATAAAGTCATCTTTACTTCTCTCAAGTGGGGTTGAAATCTGATAAAGTCCTTGTTTAAGATTCCCGACAATTAGTTTTGAACTGAGATGTTTTGATTAATTTATTATTCTTTTCTCCTGTGCTGAATGTTTCAGTGGGTGGTGGTCTGGGTTACAGGCAGGTCAGCGTGAAACTTCAATCTGAGCAGAATGTGGTTTGGCACAGTCTTGCTGAAATAATCACGAAAAAGATGTGTGGATTGCAACACCTGTATCTGTGTTAGGAATGCATTGTGTTCACCAGCAATATGCAGTCATCTCCAAAATGAAATCGCGTTAGTTTCTTATGAAGGGCTGTCTATTGGTATGGTGATCATGAACAATAAATATTAGTTATAACTTTTGTTTTCACACTGAATTAAAAAATTTCGTTCTAAAATTGTTGAGCTCTTTCTGCACACAATCTTTCAGAGAGTTCAACTCATTGAAATCTCCTCTAGGTCATTTAAAACCTGCTTCTAAAACCTTCTGATACTTGATTCACTGTGAGACGCTCTTTGAAATGTTTTAATTCTATTTCAAAATGAGCAATTGTTGAATCAAATCAAATTATATTTATAAAGTACTTTTCACACAAAAGCAGTACAAAGTGCTTCATTTAATACAACACAATTCAATGAAGTTGGGATGTTGTGTAAAAATGTGAATAAATAAAAGAATACAGTGATTCACAGATAGTTTTAACCTATATTTAATTAAATACACAACAAAGATAAGATATTTATTGTACAAACTGGTAAACTTAATTGTCTTTATCTTTGCAAATATTTACTCATTTTGAATTTGATACCTGCAACACATTCCAAAAAAGCTGAGACATGGAAATAAAAAGACTGGGAAAGTTGAGGAATGTTAAAAAAGCCCATTGGGAACATTGGTGAACAGGTTAACCAGAAACAGGTGAGAGCTATGATTGGGTGTAAAAAGATGGGCTCTGTCCTGTACTTTGGACCAAAGAGGAAAAGGACTACCTGGATTGGTTGTTTGAAGTTTAAAAGCCAACATCAGTGATGGCATGAGGATGTACTGGTCCCCATGGCATGGGTGACTTGCACATGTCTGACGACACCATTAATCCTGAAAGGTACATGCAGGTTTCTGAGGCAACATATGTCTTTTTCAGGTAGATCCTTGCTCATTTTAGCAAGACAATGCCAAGCAACATTCTGCATTCTGTGCTCCTTTGTGGTAAAATAATGTGAGTACTGGACTGGTCTACCTGCAATCCAGACCTGTCACTTATTGAAAGTGTGTGGTTTATTTCGAAGTACCAAATATTGTTGAAAGGACTTGTTAGTAACTAAACATCAAGCAGGAATGGGAAAGAATTTGACCTATGATGCTTTAACAATTGCTGGTCTCGATTCTGAAATACTTATTGACTGTTGTTAAAAGGAAAAGTGATGTAACACAGCGGTAAATGTGCCCATGTTCCAGCTGTTTCGGAATGTTTTGCAAGCATAAAGTTTAAAACAAGTGAATATTTGCACAAGACAGTAGTTTTCTCGTTCAAACATCAAATATCTTGTCTTTGTAGGGTGTTTAACTGAATGTAGATTTAAAAGGATTTGCAAATCATTGTGTAAAATGTAAATAAAAACAATACAATGTCCCAACTTTATTGGAATTGAAGTTGTATATACAACCCTACAAACAAAACCTCTGTGAAATAAGATGTATAAATACCATGAAAGCACGACAGGCTGAGATTTTAAACTTTAAACGGGACTGGGTCCCAATGTATTTTGGAAATTAGAAAGTAGTCCAATAAATCATAGTGCGCACCTGAGCTGCTGTGCACCAACTAAAATCCCTTCTTCATCTGTTTCTTCTTCACTTTTCTGTCATCTGATCTCATTCTAATTAGAAGCATGTGGTACAAAAAAAAAAAAAAAAAAATCAATTTAAAAAAATCAGTGTTGAGGCCTACAGTATGTTGTTGGTGATCATTTGGTATTTGTATAGGAGTGGATATTAAAATTTATTTTGAAATTTGTATGATTTTTTTTTAACCAAACATCTGCTGACCATTCAGTTGTGTTTGTAGTTCTGTGGGGAAGAAAACAGCTGATGAGATTTGGCTTTCCCAAACATGGCTGCTGTCATCTGCAGAGGTCTTCCATGTTGCTATGTGCATGTGTGTGTGTGAAATCAGTTGAAGATGTGTTTTGAAAACAGCCCGCTGTTTTTACCGTCTCCCTGTGGCTTTAACAAAGAGTTGAGTCTGTCTCCTTTGCTGTGTTTTTTCTTTGTTTTTATCTGAGTGTGTGTGCGCGTGTGTTTTCACATAACTCATCTGTTAATGATGTCTTCTGGCAGTACCCTGCTGTTTTAGTATCTTCCTGTGGCTTGGACAAAGTGTCAAGTCTGTCTGTCTCGTGTGTGTTTTGTAAAGTTTTGTCTGTGGAAGTGTGTGAGCATATGCGTATCAATGGTTCCCTGCTGTTTTATGGCCAGTCAGTGCTGATATCCACTTCTGTCTGTCGATAGCGCTCCATCTTCCCCCCTCGGGCTGTCTTCTCCTCAACAGCTCCTTATCCATAAAACACAAAAGAAAAACTCGTTAGCAAGTGGTTTAAAAAAACAAAATTAAACATGTGATACGTGGTAGGGCTGCACAGAGGCGTAGTGGTTAGCACTGTGGCCTCAGAGCAAGAAGGTTGCTGATTTGATCCGCTGGGGCGATGATCAAACTGTGATGCTTCTGTGTGGAGTTTTCTCTCCAGATACTCTGGCTTCCTTCCACCATCCATGTTGGGTTAATTAGTTGATATAAATGGTTCCAAGTAGTGAGCGTGTTTCGGCTGCCTGTTTTCTTGCTCTTCAGCTGCCTACTACTAATTCTGATAACCTTCACCTGGGATCACTACTCAAACAAAACTGATTGCTGCCTCCTGGCTGGGATTGGTCCTGCCCGTCACATGCTCATCTCCACCCTGCTCATTGGATAATTGGAGCTCCAATCACAGCTGCTTCCACTAATGGCTGGGACTTAAAAGGCACCAGGATTCCTTCATTCAACGGCAACCACTGGCTCAGAAGTGGTCTGCCCTCAGCTTGCTTTGGCATTGGGACTCTGAACTATTGTATTTCTAGAGGACTTTGATAGAGCTGCATTGTTTTCTTTTGTTCTTTTTCGTAGTTCTTAAATCTTGTTTGTGGATGTAAAACCAGTAGTGTTACATCTGTTAGTAGTTTTTTTTTTTTTTGAATGGTATAACTGGTGCTGCTTTTCTTTGGAAAACCACTTTATGAGTTTGTTTTCCTTTTGGTTTGGCCATTTCTGGTCTGTTCTTGCCTTGTCTTCCCCACTGGACAATAAATCTATCGTGGTCCATGTGAACACCTTGCCACAAGTCTTTCTTTTGTATGGCTCAGTTGCCTTAGCAGAGCTTGGGTCGTAACACAGTGTCAATGGATGTTTGTTTTTTTTGTGTTAGCCCTGCGATGGACTGGCGACCTGTCCAGGGTGTACCCAACCTCTCGCCCAATGATTGCTGTGAGAGGCTCCAGCTCCCTCGCGACTCTTAATCAGACTAAGTGGTTTGGATAATGAATGAATAATATCTGGTATGGTTTTTATTCTTTTATTGCTAAAAGGAAAATGTTTGTTTGTTTGTGTGGATTTGGGATGGATCCCGAACAGAAACCTAGGGATGGAGTAAAGAGGTGAAGCTTGTAATAAGCTTGTTATAATATGTCTGTTCAATATTTTTATTTATATCAAAGAAGCAATAAGCAGAATCAAGACAAAAATATTTTCAAACCAATATTATCTGACCAGAACTTGCACAAGCTGAAGCAGTGCTTGGCCTGCTGTTGGGCTTTGCCACACAAACAGGACAGAAGAAACCCAACCTCCTTCACTGACTCTCCCCCAGCTTGGCTAAAAGCTCACCTATACTTGAGGACATTCCCCCATTTTAACTAGTTTTTTAGTCATATAAACCAACCTTTTTTAAACTTAATTTTAACTCTATGCATGTTGTCCACACCTCACTGGTTGGTCAGAAGTAAACAGCCTTACAGTTCAATGATTCCACTTATATTTTCTTGGAAGCAAGAGTAGCCATGCCAGCAGTTATTTATACCTAATGCCTTCATCCTGAAACATTGGTCAGTTGTTTTGTTACAGACATCAGAAAGTTAGTTCTCACAGGATGAAAAGTGACATTTCCTTTCTATCTTAAGAAGCTTTTTTCTCATATTAACAACCTGCAGACTTATAAAATATTTTTCTTTACTTGAACTCACTGGGTGATCAGGGTGAGCTTGCAAATGTGTACTTAATATCAGTTCTCATTTGTATTTGTTATTTTGAGATAATGTTAAAAAATGACTAAAAACAAGAAAACGTTTCAATTAAGTTGCACTCAGCTTTTGTTCTTGAAGCGTCCACGCTTCCTTTGAAAGCATTTTTCATAAAATTAACCAAAAAATTCTTTGTTAAAGAAACATTACTGTGGATCTAACAAGTGCCATCAGTTTAATTTCAACTAATTTGAAAACTTTTAGCATTATAACTTTATTTGCTGTAATAGGATATGATTAGATAAAAAATAAAACTATCACTTCTGATGGAGTTTATTAAATCTTGGTCACATGAATGAATAGATCAATATCCATGCTGTTAGTAATTATTGTAGGAGAGTTTTCCAAAAACAGCCTGGGCCTCTATGAAAGTGAAGGATAACTTCTTTATTTTGCACAATCATAGATGTAAAAGACATGAAAAATCACTGTGGGGATGTTGGAGAGCTTGGGAAAGTAGGGTTGAGACTTGCTCAAACATTCAAAGAATGCCCCTTAGATTAACTATTGTTCCATTGGACATGATGCTCTGCAGGATCAGCACATGTGTACTGTAAATCAAACCTGCTGAGCTTGAAATATTTGAACAATTTTCTGACATACTGGCTTACTTCCATCCATGTCAAGGCGCCCTTTTGATGCCTAAAATGTGATTTGTGCTGCTGGTTGGTCGTCTTTGGAAGTGCAAAGTGAAGTTGTGGGTAGGGCACAACAGAGTGGCCTAAGTCTTTTTGGAAACCAGGGCACGGGTCAGAGTTCATCCCAGAACACAGCGACATATAGTTATTATATTAAATTACTTTTTTACTTTACTGTTGTGTTCATTAGAATAACAAAAAAAAACAAAAACAAAAAAAAACTTACATTCAGGTTGACTTCATGGAATAAAATGTTTTTGTTATGATAAAAAAATGATTAGATATTATTGTTTGGCCTAAAACATTCCTTTAAACAATGTCAAACATATTGTTTGGAATTCTTTTGATTGTCGTTGAGATTACTTTTTTTAAATTTACTAGTTGAGCTTTTGCTCCAGTCAAAAGAATATGATCAGGTATCTAAGCAGCTGAAATGCACATCCTTTGGAAGGTTGCAGGGCCCAGGGATTGGATATCACACTCAAGTATCAGGGGAAGCGTTGGAGGAGTTGCTACCCCTCTGCGCTGAAAGGCAGAGGTGCAATGATCATCTGAGATTAGGAGTTCTTTGATTAATAGTAAGACTAAGGAAACTGTACCACTAAGTGCACTTTGATAACGCTGGGGGATTTGGAGGCTGAGACATCAAACATTACTTTAAATGGCAAGTGCTTCTCGACATGTTTGCCGTTTCAGACTTTATGAGGTGTGTGAGATTTCTTTTTATGATAAAAGCAGCTTCAAAGGAGGATGGCTTGTCTGTAGCCAAGAATCTGTGCAACATATAATCTCATTTGTGGAGCTGTCTTGCATCAGGATGGTTTCCACTAAACTAAGTATCCATTAAAGTGGAGTTACATTTATTGTATTTTGTGGTTCTGTTTTGCCTGCTTAAACAGGAGTATACGATACTAAGACTTTTCAACTTAGAACATAATGAGACATGTAATGAGAATATAATGTTACAGACTTTGACTTGTTACCATGTTCAAATATAAACTTAGATAAGAAGCTGCTGAGAAAAATGAAGAAACTGCTGGTGCTTGAAAAAATTTGTGAACACTTAATAATCCAGTACCAACGTGTCCTAACAACGCAATCAGCTTTTGCATAAGCAATGAAAATAGAGACAGAAAGCAAAGTACAAAAAAAAGAGAAAAAAATCTACAAATTAGTGCAAGTGGTATTTCTTTCTTTGATAGATGATAAATTTCTATATTTGTGAGTGTTAACAGTATGCTTTCACTATCTAATAGGAAAACATGGATGTTTATTCCTTATTAGCATTTTATGGTCAAACGACACACCAAACATAAAAACTGTATGTTTGTGGTGTCTTGCAGCTTGATCCGCCTCCTCTTAAGATTCAGCTCACATTGTCAGTTAACAGATGTTATAATTCCATATAGTTTCATTCAGTCTGATTTGATCTCATGCAGATCTATTCAGTTTATTTTCGTAGTGCCAGTTCGCAGCCAGTCATTGAAGGACTCTTTTCAAACATAACAATAATTTCAATCAAGTCTAAATTGAATTTAGACCAATAAACACAGATTAAAGTCTTGTTAATTTATAACTCTATTTTTATTGTTTAATGTCCCTTTGATATTGTATACAAAATCTTTAAAAACCTGCTAAGAGGTGCCAGGTCAGGGAACACCCTCATAAGAGGACAACTCTACCCGGAAGGCCACCTTGTTACTGGTCAATGAGGGGCCCACAGCGGTGAAGCACTGCCCACCACAACACAGACACATCCTGTCCAGAACCAACTACAGCCCCCAGTGCAGGTGGTCCCCACTGAGGAAACATTTTTAAGTAATGCAGCAGATCACATCAGGCTTTCAACTCTCACTTAACAGAAGGAGACGTTCAGCAGAACAGACTCGAGGACAGAGGCCTTAGTCCTCGACCAGTTGATGGTGAGAGTACAGGGGACAGTCAAACAATCGCAAACACACTACACGGCCAGGTTATCCTAGCAGGTAGATACCAACTACTGTAAGGAAACAAAAAAAATAAATGATCCCTAATGTTAATCAGTTCAGGCTTGAATGCAGCAAAACAAGATTCAACCATCATTCTACCAGTTTCATGGTTCACAGAAGGGATAAGGCTGTCCATCTCATGCAAGAAGATAATATTTTCTCTATTCTGTCAGGATCCGGTTTGGAGCTAATCCCCTGTCCAGCATGTGTGTCCACCTCCAGACCTGACATATTCACATTAACCTCTAACATTAAGCTGTTTTATTTTGCCGTATTCACCCAAAACTCATTTTGCCATCTGTCTTGAATGTTGTCTATGTGAACTTTAACAGAATGCAGCACTGTTCTTTTCATCAGCGACTTTTGTTAATAGTCACTGTAGCCTCACTGTGTAAGTCCTGTCCTGATTCTGGGTTTATAGACATTAACCGTCTTTGAAACATCATGAAAATATCTTACAGGTTAACTCTAATCAGAAAGATGAACATAATTGCCACAAAATCTGGTGTTATTTTCAGCCATAGAAGTGTAGGAATACAGAATGTAACACCACAAGCTACTTCCCAGTAAAGACCAGTGGCATCTCCTGGCCTGCACATTCTCAGCTCGAGCCCCGAACGATCTTTCAGCCCAGGGATAAAGAATCTTACATTAACTGAGCCACCTTTATGACATTAAATAAGAAGGTAGCTCTGTAATTTCCTGGCTTCATTGAATGCAACACTCTTGGCTGCCAGTGAACAGCGAGTTTCTGGGCAACACATAAAACAGGTGAACAAACAAGTAATTCAAACCGATATGTCTTCAAAATGGCATGAACATGAGGCAGATCATTCGTGACAGTACTTGATTTGAAAGTTAAGCTAGTTATGTTAAACTGTTAGCTTAGTCTTTTTCTGTTCTACACATTTTCGTTAAATCCAGTGATGAAATCTACGTGAGACTCTGGAAAACGTCCCGAATTTCCCAAAACCACTAAGAACTAGGTGCTGCTGTGAGTGTGCATGTGTGTGTGTGTGTGTGTGTGCGTGTGTGTGTGTGTGTGTGTGTGTGTGTGTGTGTGTGTGTGTGTGTGTGTGTGCGCGTATGTGTGCATGTATGTGCATCGTGTTGTTGTAGATTAAAACAGCTTTAGTATCAGTGTTGGAAGGTTTGTTTTTAGATACAGCTTTAGTTCAAATGTAGATAGAAAACAAACAGCTTTATTATAATGTTATTTACTCAATTGTTAACCTGCAGGTCTCTGGCTGTCCAGCAGTTAAAGTCCAGCTGTTAAAGATGGATTTACATCTTATGTTGCTTTCCAATATATTTGGAATAGAAAACCAGTCTTTCATGATCTCAGCTTTGTGGGTGTTTATGTATTGATTAGGATGGTGGTTCTTGTATGTGTGTGTTGCTCCAGGACGGGGTGTTTGAGGCTGCGAGGGACAGAGTAGACCAGACTAAACTAGGCTACATTACTGATTAAATCAACAGTTGCAGTTTTGTTCTAAGTTGTATTTCATGTTTGCAGTTGTTTATGCAAAGATTTATCAATATGATTATTATCTCAACTACTACTGTCATTTAACAGACATGACATACACAAAACAAGCAATAAGTCAAACATGAGGTTCCAGCATAGATAAGTGCTGGTCAGATTGCTGGGAGTCCAGTTGGACACATGGTGTGTGAGGATTTTTGTTTGTTTGTTGATTAAGATGAGGCTATCTGATATCAATTTTGCAACATTTAATTTATTGATTTGATTTACTTTGAATGCTTAACTAACCAAATACCAAAAAACCAGATACCAAAAGATTTTCTGTTTCCTTTTCATGCAGAGGGACAATCAATCTCTTCAACTGGAATTCTTTCTTCTTTTTTTTCTGTCTGATTTTTTTTAAACTTTTTTTTTATGGTGCTTAGCCTGAGGTATTTACTTCCAGTGCCACAACCTGAATCCCACTCTTGATAAAAATCTATGGAATTCTTTTTTATTTAGATTAATTTTTATGACGTGTGCAGCATCAACTTAAGCTTTACATTAAAAAAAATGCCACATTTTCTTATTTTTTAACCTGAGTGATTAAATTTACTAGTGTTTATCTTTATCTGGAAACAGAACTCATTACAATTTAAAGATACCTGCTGACACACATGCACACCCACACAAACACACACACACACACATCCCCAGTTCCCCCCCCAGATGTTCAAGGTCCTTACCATAGTTTGAAGGTTGTGCCTGCAACCCTCCAAAGTAATTATTTTGATCGCTACCCAAACCTCATGGCCAAACAGGTGCAGACTGGAATGAAGATGGACCAGTAAACTGAAAGTTTCCCTTCCAGCTCAGATCCCTCTTCACAACAGACTGATGCAAAACTTCATTTCTGCTGACAAAACTACCATCTTTTTGTTAATCTTTACTTTAATTTCTCATCACTACTGAGCAACATCCTGGTCAAGATTTGAATGGACTGACACAGAAGTAAAAGACACATCTCGCCTTCCTGGAGTCAAGCCAGAAGGGCAGCTTGCCAACAAGTCTCTGGAGGTCGAGCCTTAGCATCTTGACCAGCCTAAAAAAAAACCCACAGATTTCCGCTTCCAATTGGGAAAGAAGTAAAACAGGTAATTATAAAAATGAAGAAAATGATTTTATTCAGATTTGGTTTTCAAACATGTCAAATAGCATAATTTGTCCTTGACAACTGAACCAGTTGGGCCACTTCTCCATATATTGAGTTTTTCGCTCCTTAGAGAAATATATGGTTATTTATATGGCATCTTCCTTATATTCATCTGAATGAAGTCCAACCTCATCCTTTCAATGCCATAGACATTGATGGTGTTGTGAGATCAATGAACTTTCTTCAAAAAATCAATATCATTTTCATTCAGGTCAGGTTGAAACTGCAAAAGTTTCATCCATCAATAGTTTCGTCCAGCGCCACTACTAAAAATGCCCAGCAGACTTTACTTCATGAGCGTTCTAAGGAAGAATGACATCCCATGAAGGCTGTTGGTGTCCTTTCACCACTGCTCGATTGAGGGCATCCTAACATACTGTATACCCATCTGGTTCAGTAGAAGCACATCCGCTCAAAAGAAGGCCCTTCGGAGGGTCATCAACACAGCTCAAAAAATCATTGGCTGTACTCTTCCCACACTGGAGGAACTCCATGACTCCTGAGCCTCAAA
The DNA here is from genome assembly GCF_933228915.1 of Telmatherina bonti. Classification (NCBI taxonomy): domain Eukaryota; kingdom Metazoa; phylum Chordata; class Actinopteri; order Atheriniformes; family Telmatherinidae; genus Telmatherina; species Telmatherina bonti. The sequence continues at coordinate 17,361,837 of NC_136624.1, forward strand.
AACACTTATCAGGGACCACTCCCAATCTGGCCACCGTCTGTTCGAGCCGCTTCCGCCAGGTGGACCGAACAGATGCAGAAGAGCACAGACTAACAGAAACCTTGAATGAGGCATAGTTGCTGTTTAATCTTTTATTGTGTAGTTTGTGACAGTCTGAGTGAATCTGTTGTCTGTTGTAAACAGTGAAGGATTGCACTTTTTCATTTTGTTGTACAATGACAATAAAGTTTATTCATTTATTCATTTATTTATTTATTCATTTTCTGATTGCAGGCTGTTGCTGGGAGGGTTCATTTTTTTCAAGTCACACTTTCACATATTGTACAGTTCTTATCCCAGTAAATAGTTAAAAAAAAAAACACAGAAATTTAATGGATTCTCCTTTGCCTTGACCTTTATATAACAAACCTGCTTTGTTATGTAAGAGTTCATGTCTCCTTACAAAAACACAGACAGAGGGAATACTTTACGGAGTTCGTTATGTCTTAAAACCCCTTTTTGGCACTAAAAATTCTTTTTCAAAATTTATTTTTTCTGTAAGGAAGCAAGTGCTTATTTCGTAAACTGCTTTGGGCCTCTTTTCCTGGAAGGAATCAAGCAAACAGCTTGTTCGGTAAGGATTTAGAAAAGTTCATTTTTTTCTGTGGATATGTCATGAGGGAAATTCTGGGAAATAAATAGTGAGGGAGTGTGGACGTCAAGTTTGTGAAAAAGAAGCAGACACAGACTGTCAGGGCATTTCTGTGTCTCACATTAAATACCAGAGGATGAAACCTTGAAATCCCTCAATTTAAACCGAGAATACACCAAAAAATACAGAAGCACAGCAAAATCAGAAACAGATACAGTTGTCAGGACATAACAGAGGTCTGTGTCTGCAAAGGTAGAGCAAAGAATCTTTCAACTGAATCAGTCACATCTATTATTTGTTTGTGCTCTTGGATACATCATCATCATCTCTACTTGTAAAGTACTGCCCATACAACTTATGTGTTTCCACATCAGCAGCTGACGTCAATGTCAAATCTATTAATTAGGAAGCCACAAGCTCTTAAGAAAAAGGATGGAGGATGGCTGTACTTTCAACCATGCACGCCTGCCATTGTTTTGAAGCAGCTGTTTTTATGTATGACACCTAGGAAACATGCAGGGCAGCGGTCCCTGAGGACCAGGATTGGGAAACAAGGTCATATGAGGATATGGTGGGACAGAAGATGGCCTTGACTCAAAGCTGTAAGCACGATTTAAAAAAGCTTCTTGCTACACAAACTATGTCTCTCTGTGTTTGTCTCTTGTCTTTGTTTAGCTTTTTTTTGGTGGTTGTTGTTTTGTATAGTTTTGTGGACAGTATATGTACAGTGTGCCAGTGCCAGAGTTCATGACATTTCAGTGGTTCTTAACTCCACGTGAGCTTGTTGAAAAATCTTTCGGAAAAAAAAGGCAACTGAGAAAGAGACAGTTACAGTTATTGGTATGTGACTCCTGTCAACTGTTAATTTCCTCTGTGGGATGGTTGGGCTCTCCCTTAAAGATGAGAGGGTGAGAGGTTTGTCAACCAAGAAAGGCTTTGAGCCGAGTCACTGCTCCTCTGCATCAAGAGGAGCCATTGATGTGGTGGCTTGGCCATCTGGTTATGATCCTACCTGGATGCCTCCCACACCTGGAGGATACCCTGGGAAGACCCAGAACATGCTAATGGGACTGTATCTCTTGGCTGGCCTAGGAATGCCTTGAGAAAACCTTGAGCTCCTCCAGATGGGCTAGTAAATGTGGCTAGAAAGATGGAAACCTGGGCTTCCTTGCTTTAGAAACTGCCCGTGGGACCCAACCTAAAAAAAGCAGCAATAAAATGGCTGGATGGGTGGGTGGATGAATGGATGGGTTGATGGATGGATGGATGGATAGATGGCTGGATGGATGGATGGGTGGATGGATGAATGGATAGATGGATGGTAATCGAGAGTTTAAACTTGTAATCAAAGAAAAAAGGGGCAATTCCAGATTAAATTAGCCATTGTTAAACTCTAACACAACATGTGTATTCAAAGATTTAATTTGAAACCCATTAAATTCAGCTCATTTAGTGACTGGTTGGAACAGCTGCAAGACAGGACTTTTACTTTCTGGACCAGAATTTGCCCCCTTTGTCCACTAAAAGTTCAGACTCTTGGCCAAAATCGCTAATTGTTTGGACAATAAACAAAACACCAAGTAAACAAAGTCAACAGAAATATGTAAACAAAAATAATGGACCCTTGTGTCCATCCAGCGGCATGCAAGTGGACAAACAACAGCTCTACTGAAAGCACGCATCTCACAGATTTCAAAGATATCAGTTTAAACTCGCAATGACCAAGATTTACTCAACCAGAGTCATACGAAGGATGACTTTACGCTTTACATTTGAAAAACATCATTACATATTCTGTCTTACTTTTGCTTTTTTTTGCCTCCAAAACTTTATTCCACCAGGATAAAACTGCATTTAGTAAACAACTATGTTTCCAATTGTACTTTGGGAGTAATTAGCCATACAAAATCCCCACTTTCTGCCTGGTTACATCAGTTCGATTAGACACTGACAGGTGTCAGTCATTCTGCGTCACAAACGTTTCCTGGTTTGATGTTGATGCAAACATGATAGCATCAGTCTGATTCTACCGTATCACAAATTAAAATGAGGGGTTGGTAATACTGATCGGCCAATCAAAGCCAAAGGTATAGCATGGTGTAACGGTTACACACAGAAATACACAACCTGTGCGCACTTGCAAAGCACATTAAGCACCCACCCATTGCACACCCACCATGGGAGTCAGTGTCAAAACAAAACAAAACAAGAAAAACAATCCAACAATGGCACTCTAAAAGACACACTGCACTGTAGAAAAAGTTCTGTAAAGGATTCAAAAGTCAGTGGGATCAAGTTGTGTGTGCAAGATTCCGCATCTGAAAATGAAGCCTCCTCCAGACCGATAGGGGAAACTGGGATGCTGAATATGACCAGTATGTAATTTCTGTTTTAGTACTGAGTATTTTGTAGGAAAGTGGAAGAGTTATTTTAATTTTGCACACAATCTGGTGCTAAACTGTTCAAATTTCACAACTCACACACAACTTGGTCTTGAGTAGTTTCAACAACTTTTTACATGATAAACTGGGTGCAAACCGTATTTATTGGCACTGCTTAGAAGCAGATGTCAGGTCTGTGGTATGGTTTGTGTTATAATTGCATTCATTGATCCAAACAAAGAAATGAAAATAGCAGAATAATGACCGTGAGCTCTCAAGATGAGTCACCTGAACAAAATCAGGGAAAGCCTAAACTGGGGCTGGCCACAAGAAAACCTGGGTCTTCAAAACAGGAATAACACAGCAGAGATGTCGAAGACATGAGTCCTGAACAAATATGTTCTGTTTGTCATCAAACAAAATGTTTACCAGAAACCTAGCTTTATTTTGTTCTTTTGTAAATAGTGTTTCCTAGTAAGCATGTTTCTGGTAAATATGTTCTTAAAGTTTTATATGAATAGGGTGATAGATAGAGTTATTCCTTTAAAAAAAGATGCAGAAACCAACTTTTCAGACCTGCAAATGAAGTTAGGCCATTTCTGCCTTTCAACACCTAAATACAATCTCAGTTTTCACACATAATGTGCCAAACTGTATCAAACTGAAAACCTCCTGGTCACCTCTTTAATAAAATCTGTAACCTTGTGGTGTTTTGCTTCAGCTGCATGGAATTTTGCCCAGGTACTGTCCACATGCTGAGTCATGGTTTTCTGCATGGTTTTGTCTACAGTAACAATACTATGAAATGCAAAAAATATCTCGGTGAATAAAAATATGAAAATGCTCTCATGTTTCATCTTCAGTTACTGTGGTATCTGTGGTAATGATTTCACTTCAGATAAAATCCCACAAGTATTAGCTTTAATATAATACCAAGATGGTTTAGGTAGGATTTAGAATCACAGAGAAATATGTTATTCTATTTGTATATGTCATTTCTAAGCTAAAACCTTTAAAAGACTTTTGGGGTATAAGAGGTTAAAAGCGTTTGTCACACATTTTTACTAACAGCAGCCTCCTCTGTGACTTTTGAACTAATTAGTCACTAAATAAAGCATTTCTTATTGTTAACTTCCTCAGGTTTTAAACGTCATGAGCTCAGGAAAGCTACAAAGTCTCACTCAAAAAAAAAAAAAACCCAGCAGACTGCTTAGTGATTGGACAGAACGGTCTGAAACTGCTCCGTATGAAAACAAGATGGGCTTTCTTCACATTAGGAGCTTGGCATGTTATGCAACAGGTTTTCTCTCTTGGTCTTCATGCCAAAAATTCTTTTGTTTACTTCAAATGATCATACAAAGGCTTACCCAGAAAAGTCCCAGCAGTCTTTTCACCAAGTTCTGTGGATATTATCAAACACAAGCTGGACAAGATAATATGCATCAAAGCTTGTATTCTCAACATTATGTAAAGACAAGACAAACCAGTAATTTTCACTAATCTTCGGAACTGACTTGATGGAAACAAATACTTTCACAGTATTTCTCTAACAACAGCACTTTTTTTTTCCTTTTCATCAAGTGAAAAGGAAGTAGTCGTCAAACACTAAGCTGCAAACTGATTTAACAGATATGTCAATGCTTTGGAACTGTAGAGACAGTTTGCATGTAAAACCAACTTCAAACGTTAAAAAAAGAATTCGGTTTAATTGGCAGAAGACAGGAATCCTTCCTGCAGCTGTTTCAGTGATGTGAGGTTCTATATGTGGTGGTTAACTTAGTCAATGCAGCTGATCAGTTCCAATCAGGTGGATAAGACAAAAAATTATATATATAAATATATACATGCTGAATGAAATTAAATAAAAGTTTCTTTGCTTCCCAGCCATTTTCAAAGCATTTGAAAATTTGAGTAAAAAAAAGCAGAAAGACACAAAATCTGTATTTGCATGGTTAAGTTGCGAAGACAGGACCTCTATCAACACCAGACCTTTCCCTTTCTGCTGTTGAACCATGGATAATTTTCTGTTTCATGTATATTTACTGAGGCATGCAGGGAATTGTGGATAAATCTAGTTGGATCTGAGTGTGTGAGAATGTGGATGTATGCATAGTGGTGCGTTTTATTTTGATAACTTTTTGCCCCAAGCCTGCACAAATTGCAAATTTCCTTTTCTCATCAAAAACAGATCATTTCCACATATTGTTCCGATTTCCCACCTATTTAGAATTGATTTGGGTTGATTTCACAAGCTTGGACAGGACGAAGATGTTTGAGTCAGTGAAACTTATGACGCCTATTCACTTTCATTTTGGATTCAAAACAAGCTGGATCACCTGAAGGATATGACCCAGTGCAAAACAACTTTACCAGCTTCCTATTCAAAGTTCAGTGAATGACTGATGTGCAGAAAAATTACAAGTCATATATGGAATAGTTTCTAGATCAGGCTGACTGGATTAATAAGTGAGTTGTATGAAAAAAACAACTTTTTTTCTGCCACTGAGTTGCTGTCAATCATGGCCTTCAACCACAAATTTATCCAATAAAACTACTAGACTGTGCAAATGTGCCCCTGAAGGAGAAAGCCTGGTTCTTAGGGATATTTTCCAACAAATTAAAAAAAAAAAAAAAAAAAATTATATTAAACCAGTTGTTATATAATTTCTTCATCACTAAAGCCAGTTTTAAATGAAAGAAACTCCAGACTGGTTCATGCCTAATTTTCCCCTTCAAAGAATTACTGTGCATGAATCACCAAACAATTAAATCTTCAGAGCAGAAGGTCTGCTAAAGGAAGGAATTTTACATTCTGCCATGATCATTTTGCTCCAAGGGAGTTATAAAGACATTTGATGAATTTGAACTAAAGGCCAATGCCTTGCCGGGGTCCTCATTAGGCCTGGTTAAAGAATAATCTAATACACAGTGGAAGAGCCTAACAGGAAGCAAATATTTTTATGAGCAGCTTACAACATGATACCTTCAAGCTCCATTCATGCACTCACAGATCTGATGTTCTACCTTTTTCAGTCACAAATACTTTGCAGTAACTTTTTTTTTTATTGTGTGTGACATTAAACTAAATTTCATGATGAAAAGCTTACCTCTCAGGGATGAATGGGATCCATCTCTGATGACAGGCAACTGTTTTCCTGAACAAAACAACACAACAACAAACCAGTCAGCAAACACGAATGTAGCTGTTTTCATGGTGATACTGCAGCCCTGGATTTTTCCAGGAAAGCCTGCAGGACAAAACATGCAAGAAGAAAAATGTCAGAGTTAGTCAGATGGGACATTGTGCAGACTTTATTCAGCCACCTCCTCACTACAAAGTCTGATCTGGATGATCAGATCCAAACACAGAAACAAAGACAGAACATTTGTTGTTTACATCGAGTGTGTGTGTGTGTGTGTTTCAAACTGTTTTCCACTAGGCTGTATGTTGTTTCTCAGTCCTTGTACGTGCACATACACTGCCTGACAAAATATAACGGTAATGATTTATATGTTTGAGCTGGCACCTTCCTACCAACTTATGCTGTGAACATTGGTGAGAAACCAGACATGACAGAATAAATGTTGTGAAATGATGTTGCTTTGTTACAAAGCGGTTAAATCATTCCTCCAGATGGAAGACACAACAAACAGAGATGTGCTTTATTAAGAAAACTGCTGGGGAACTGTCCAAAAAGGCTTAAAACATTTAAGAACAACCGTTTTTTTTATTCATTCAAAACTGTTTTCTGAAGAACATCAACAATAATCAGATCCAAAAAACAATGATATGTTTGACGAAATCAATTCAACCATGTGATGGACCGGTGAGCTGTTCAGGGTGGACGTTCTCTCACGTGATGGTATGTTTCAGTTTGGACAAGCTCCTATATGAAGCAAGTGATGGAAGTAAATGAATGAATAAATTAATGAAAATCTACAGTAGAAGTCACAGAAATGACTAATAATGACATAATGCACAATGCCACATGGAGTACTGTAGCTGAGCAGCTGTTCCCCACGTGAGCAGGAAAACCTGATCAGTCAGTACATTCAGGTTGGAGTCAAACAGAAAAAGTAGTTCTGGGATCATTAGACTGAGTCTAGACCCCACTGAGGAGATTTGAGATGCTCTGGTGTGTTTCAGGAACATTTGGAAAACCTGCAGAACAGCGGTTCTTGAGGACCAGGGTTGGGGATCCCTGTGTTAAAGTACCTTGATGTGACTTCGTTGTGGACAGTGGACAAAAGTGCATTCTGTGGCTTTTTTTTTTTTTTTACAAATAAGGCGAGATTGAATCTGTCATATATTTCTCCGTTTTTATTTGCATATATAATTACTGCTTATAATATTGTGGCCAGCTTCATTTTCTTTATTTTTAACTGTTATTGACAATAAAGAGGTCTACTGTTAAGCAGTTCTTTGGACTGTAATCATGTGTGAGAGAAATGGGGCCATTTTCATCTTCTGTCCATCAGCTGAACATTTTTATTCTCCTTTAGTTAACACACTTTTATGAGAGACAATGCAAACCCTCCAGTAAGTTAATGGGGCATTTTATCAGGAGTCTTGGGCTCAAGGCGACAGTCAATCTTTGCGTTATGGTGAAGTAAACCTCTGTGGGGGAAATGGGTTAGGGTTTGGGTTAACAAATATAAACACAAAGAAATATGAGGGTGTGTGTGTTCTGTATTGGCAGATCATGTCAAAAAAACACAAGTTTACTGTAAAGAAACATACCATGTGATTGTGGGTGTCATCCTGCCTATGTTCTCCCTCTTCCTCTTCTTCATCGTCCTCCTCTTCCTCTTCGACTTCACTGTTCTGTCTCTGCTCCTCCTCATCTTCTAGGTCTGAACTGGAATCCTCTCCATCTTGCCACGCCTCCTCGCTCTGACACTCCTCTGCTTTAATCAAGTCTGCATGACCACAAGGGATAGAGAGACACAAAATGTAACAAACATATCACGCGCAAAACTGGATACCTCTTTTACTGAATTATTATAAATAACATAAAGCTCGGATTCCACAAGTTAATGTCTCTGTGCATAATTACTCAATAACCTACATTTTAAATTTAATTAAGAGTGACACTTTAAGATCCACCTGTGGTTGGAGGTAAGGTGCAACATTTCTGAAACTACTTTTTCTTCCTTATTGTATTAATGGTGCAGCTGGCTGGATCTATGTGTGTGTATTGCCAGTCTGAGTACAAAACTTTTCATTGACAGACAAATACTTTGTTTCCTTCCTCCTGAATAGACCATATGGCAGCATTTTCACTACTCATGTAATTTAATAAGTTAGTTAGTTAGTTAGTTTAATAATAGCAACATAATTTAAATAATCTAAATGAGTTAGAACCTGGTCATGGAAACATTTAAAAGACAATAACTCAAATATTGCTAAAAAAGTTTTTATGGTGGTTCTTCATAATAGAATTATATCACAAGAGCGAAACTGAGTCACTTTTTTCACATCTACACGTCGTTTCCTGAGATGACATTATTGTGAATTGGTGCTTTTCAGATAAAGTTGAATTGAACAGAATTGAATCAGCTGGAAGGTGAAAGACTGCATTGTTTCAGCTAATGATTCCTATTGTGCAGCTTTATCAGTAAAAAGCAGTATATTTCTCCCTTTACCGTGTTTACATGCAGAATAAATCAGTGTGTGTCTGTTCTGACCTCAGTTTGGGAACTGACATAAACTGCATCGTCTGTCATCTGTTTCATCAAACATAAAAAACATGATTGTTTTGGATATTGATCAAATATTAAAATGAGCCTTGTGATAGAGTACTTTCCCATTAAATCCAATGGGGAAGTGTGTCCAAATTTTTGACTGGTACTGTATGCATTTTCTGATATTAGAGTAAAGAAATGACTTTTCACCGTGCCTCTGAGGGACTGTCCCACTTTCACACTGGAACAGTTTGCTATTCAGTTCATTTTAAGCTAATTTGACAAATTTTTGACAGATCAATTAAAAACTGTCTAAAGTTAATATCTGTGTTTGTCCAACAATGTCTTCATATTACTATGCTAATACCTTATTTAGAACAGACACAATACCAGATGAAGCATTTTTTACGTCCATTTCCACAATAACCTTCAGGTTCTCCCTAGAACTTATTTTGCACCAATAATCTAATATCAAATATATATATATAAAAAAGTAAGAACTTGAGAAGTTTATAGAAGCAATAAAAATGTCAGTGTTTATTGTTACTTATTAAGTGTGATGGATTTCAACAAAGGGCAGCAAAAATTTTAATAAATGATGGAAAAATTGGGATTTTACAACCATGAAATTATTGAATATTTTAAAGTAGCACATGATTATAACACTTTCCACTTCCATGGAAAAGAAATTAATGGTGAAATTAATTAATGAAGCCTTGGAGCACAAAAAATAAAATAAAAATGTGGGTTAGAATTAACAGTGAATAGCTAAATAAAGGAAGAAAAATGTGGATGAATCATGAAAGATCTGTTAGCTCTAAGAAAAATAGAAACTATTCATGGAAAACCATAATTTGCTTTGCGATTGGCCTGCGATGTACTGGTAGCATGTGCAGGGAATAACCTGCCTCTTGTCTAACATTCTCTTACATACGTTCTGTCACTGTTGTAAACAATTTCATATTGGTGTATATGATATTTTTAAGCTTCCAGCATTTGGGTGGGACACAAAACCAAAGAAGTAAAAACAATCTGGTTTGGGGTTCAAACTGGCCCCAGAAAGGAAAGTATCTGGCGCCACCTACGCACAAAAGCAAATGCAGATCTTTGGGAGCAGTTATCCAATGAGGAATGATATTATATTCATGTTTCTGCTTTCCTTACATCATACTGTCCTCTTTCACATATCTATAGGTCTTTGCTTCTTCACACTGATTTAGAAATATAACATTCTGCATATGACATACAATGTGACTGAAAAGAAGAAGACAGTCATTCTATTATAAAAAAAAACCCTTTCAATTCATTTTAGTAGGACATTTTATAGTTGCATTACCAGCAGTTTGGTCACCTAATTAATGCATTTTTTGCAAAGTATTTAGCTTAGTCCTTCCTTATCCACTTCAGAACACTTAGTTTCTTTCTGTTCAAATTTCCTGTTTGAGAATTTTCTGGACCAGTTTCTGCAAGAGGAATATTTGGAATCATAATATTTTTTAGCCTGTGAACAACTTATCCTAAACTCACATGGAGAAGCTGAAGCCTGAAGTCAGTTTTCAATTGATTTCATTATTACTAATACTATCACCATCATCATCATCATCATTATATAGTAATAATAGTGGTAGTAATAGCATTTATATTATTTTATAATTATAGATGTTTTTCTTATATATTTATTTAAATTACACTGTTTTATATGGCTATTTATTCTATTTATATTGTCTTCTGTTGCCAAAGTACAGAGATCTTATAAACTCCTTTGTTTATACTATATACCTCTTTGTTTTTACTCTTTAACAGCACAAGGAGCGATGATTGCTCGGTATGTACGGCGTTATGCCTTATGGGCTGCACTGCCTCTATGGTCATGGGCAGTACCGGGTCTCGGTGTGTGAGAGAAATTACGATCGTGTGTTTTTCAAATTGATAAACGACATGATGACATGTGTTTATAATATTCACCGTTTGTTAATTTGAATATGTAAACCATTTTCTATTTTTTGTATGAAAAATGCTTTAAAAATAAATGAAAATTCAGATTAAAAATTTTACTTTTGATTCTGAATATTTAGTCTCAATTTTCCAAACATAGGAGAGGAAACATTCACACGTAAGAAACTTCCTAAAACTGTTCATCTAAAATTGATGGAGAAAATCAGAGACAAATATCATCACCCATACAAATTTTATATAGTTTCAACAAAAGCAAAGGGTTTCAGAGCAATGCTACTCTGTTGATTTATTTATTTCCATTTCTTATTGTAGCAGTTATTCCATCCTATAAGGCCTTAATAAAAAGTTTCTCATAAAATTATTTAGTTTTACAAAGTTGTACAACACAAGCAGAGCAGAAAACTGAGAAAACTTTGTAAAACTTTTTTAAAAACAAAATTTCTATTGCAATATTTTCAGTTTATAATCATTTGTGATCATAAATGTAGGACAATATTTGTCTGTGCATTTTTTTAGGCAATAGGGACGGTGAGAGGGTTTTGATTGTAGTTTTATTACATTAAGACAGCCTGATTTGTCCGAAATACTTAGACCACCAACTCCATCCATCTACAGGATTCAGTTATGCAGATAATTTGAGGGAAACATGGCAAAAGTGCTGATTAGAAAATATCATTCTTGCTGACATTGACAAGAGGACTAAAAAGGTTGAACATTTTAATTGCAGTTAAAAAAAAAAACAAAAAAACAAAAGAAAAACAACCAAGACACAAAAACACACACACACACACACACACACACACACACACACACACATGTATGGTTCAGTTAATGTAGCAGCCTGAACGTGTGAATCGTTATCTAACTAAATCTTGGTGCCGCAGCTGATAGCAGCTCCATTTCAAACATAACAGCTAGAGACACACGGTGGATTGTACACTGAAACAGAAAACAACGTTCGTGTGCGAAGGATTTAAACTAAATAATTCAAAATACTGGGCAGAGTCAGCTCAGCAGAAACTGTAACTGAGAAGTTTATTTTAATAACTTTATTTTTCTCTTTTTGTCTTTTTCTTCTGGCCAGCCACATGTTAAAATAAACGCTTGGGACACAGGCATGCTCAACAGAGTGTTTTCCACAGCTGTCACTGTGGGGAGCAGCTGCTGTAGTTTTAAAAGTAAATTGTTTCCCAATTCTTATTTCATGGATCTCAACTGCTTGATAGTTCAAGGCCTCTTTTGTTGGATTTGTGCTTCATGATGGACCACATGTTGTCATTGAATGGCAGGTTTAGATTGCTTAGAGGCCAGTTTAGCATCCAAACTATGTTTCTATGGAGCATGCTGTCCTTCTATGTGCTTAGTGTGGTTTGCTTTGGATGTCCTTGAGAAGACTTCACATTGTGGCATGTGAAGAAAAGTCTAACACAAAACAATCAAACAAAAGACAAGAAAAAAACAACAGCTTTACCAAACCATCACCTTTAAAATTCAGAGTTAAGACACTCTTTGAACTCGCTGACTCCTGGTTTTAGTACAGGGGTGTAGCCCGAAATTCTGGGCCATGTGTACCAACCATTCAGGTGGGCATCTCTGTGTGGAGTCTTGTCCAACATATGCCCACTGATCAGTCTTCATGTCTGCAAAATGACTGATGAGGTCTTTAAAGTCCAGTTTCTCAGCCTTTTGGCTTTTGATGGAAAGAAGTCCTAGACAGTCTGGGGACTGTCGTTGATCTCAAAGAGTTTTTCACCAGTTTAATGTAGTTAGAAGCACATTCACCCCTGGCAACGGCCACAGTAAAAATGTTAAACTTAGCTGATACTGATATGTTGTGATGTTATCGTGGTACTGAAAGGTTGACAGTATATTTTAATGATAAAATAGAGGAGAAGCTAAGCAAAACCAACAAAGGCAAAACAGTCATATTTGCATTTGTGCCTCCAGTCTTGCTGTGAACTTATATTGAATCGCAAACCATCAGGATGGGCAACAGATGCTGCTTTTTTTAATTACTGCAGCGAATGATATCATTAGGCTCCTTCCCAGTTTTCCAAAATGTGGAACTCGTATGATGTGTGGACAGACGTCAGGAATCAGGAACGTTTGGACTTCAATAAGCAGACAAATTTAGGAAGGTGAAAGTCTGATGATATATATATATATATATATATATATATATATATATATATATATATATATATATATATATATATATATATATATATAAATTTTGAGTTTATAGTTTTAAGCACTTTGCTGCTTTTTTATGAAAATTGCTGTAAAAATAGTTTGATTTGATGTGATTTACAAACATCTCCAATTACATTTTTTTAAGGTGATTTGATTTGACCCAAATTTGCCAACATTAGACAGTATGATGATCAAATAATGCTTTATTTATTCTTATTATGATATTGAAGCTGGCAAAATATCCTCTCCTGATTAAATTGATTACTTTCAAAATCATCGTTTACCGTGTTCATGATATTACAGTTTGCATGGTTGCTCATCAGGAATTAGCTGGACTTTTGATATAAAGCTGAACTGTTTTAGCCACGAGGTCTGTGACATCACATTATTAATAATAACTTTGATGATTTCCAGTTATTAGTTGATGTTGTAAACATGGTTAATGATTGTCGACAATAAATCTGATGAAACTGGGATGATTTAATCTGTAATGCAGCTGAATTAAATTTACCCTGTGCCTCTTTCAGTTTAAGACAAGTTAAACTGTGTGTTAATTGTTACTGTTGCAGCGTTAGTGTAAATGTGCTGCTTCTCTCTTTAAGTTGTATCCCCTCACTTCATTTTGCCTCCCTCTCCCATCTTCCTTCCCTCTTCTGGTATCCAGATTTGGCCTTCTTAAGAGGAGGCATAGCTTACTCTCCTGGCTGTACGTCGTATGAACATGACTCAGATAAACTGCCTGGTATGGCATGTCGGTGTCGACTAAATGATTTTTTTTACAACTTTCCAAGGGGTGAAGGGGCCTTAAATGGACATTAATCTTTATTGTTATTGCAAAATATATTCTCTCAGCCTCTTTATTTAGCCACAATAACTGTTATTGCTAAACTCATCTATTAGAAATGAAGAATAAAACAAAAAAGAAAAAATTCAGTCACTGAAATTCAACAAAGCATTTAACATTACAGCCCACTAGGATTTACTCCTACTGTTCCCAACAGACCAGCTGTGGAAGTGTCAGTCAGTGAGTCTGTTCTCTCTGCTAAGTGTTGGATGTAAACTGAGCTAAATCACACAGCTGATGAATGAATTTATTTCAAAGAAGTTTTCAATAACTTGGAGGATTTTTGTCTGATGAACCTGAAATGTTATCTTTTATTCAGTAAAGAAAAACAAATAAATAAATGAACAGTTAAGAAGCACAAGTTTGCTTTCAAATATTTGAAATCTAATGCATATTTATTAATATTTGAATAAATTTTCATGGCTTAAAGGTACAGTGTGTAAGAACTACTGACATCTAGTGACAAAAGTGAGAATAGCAGTTACTTCAAACGTCACATCCAGCTGTGAATGGATGGTGGCTGTTGTGTTTAAGGGCATCGGGTGCATTAAAATTGACACAAAGGCTTATGACAGGGTATTTTTCACGTGTTGTAGTTGGAATATATGTTTTACATGAACATGAACTTTATCTAAATCATTCATGATGCAGTCCTTAGTTGTGTGTGTAGGTGTGTCACCTGTAGTAGTAATATGTGGGTCTTCTGTAATCTGCTCCAGTCTGCCCAGCAAAGCTTCGATGTTGGTTTTAATCTGGGTCAACTCTGACTTGATCGCCTGGAGCTCTGTGCCTCGTACTGCTGGTCGGTTCAGACAGAGACACAGACAGAAGGAGAAAGATCTTCACGCTCTGAGTAATAAGTCTCCAGACAGCAAAGTAAATGTGCATATTCAACTATTTCAGAATTCCACAAACTCTCCTTGCAGGTCCATTAAAGAAGTGATGGATTTTCATGATGGGTACTTTATTAAACAAAGGCTAGAAAGTAAGGTTAAACACTAAAACATACAAATGAAACTCCAAAACAACTCCAAGCTCAGATAATAATCACACGGAGAAGTCATTCAGAGAGCTCCGTGTGTTTTCTGATTAGACTTCCTTGCTGTTTGCAACATCTTTTTTGGTTGTGTTGTAATTTTAGATCTACATTTATCTGGAAAAAAGCACATAATGTGAATTATTTTCAGAATTCTGAAAGTATTTGCACTCCTGCTTTGTTTTTAGGCTCTCCCTGTCACGGCTGGTGGAGGTGAGGTGTGGACTCAATTGCAGAGACGCAGACAGAAATACAAAGTCAAGGCTGGTTTTATCGTTGAGCCGCAGGAAACCAGGACACTGGGCATACAAGGGCATAACTAACACAATGAATCCACAACATAGAACTGAAACCGAGGGTAAAAATACTACAAGACACAGGTGAAACAAATGAACTAAATGAACCGAGGTGAACTAAATCAACAGGAACAAAAGCTAAACAAGACATAAGGGAGCTAAACAGGAAAAACTACAAAATAAAATAGGAATACTAAGACACGAAAAGTCCAAACCTTGACACTCCCTTGCAGTTAATGTGTCCAAGCTTTGCTAATGCATTGGGATTTACCCTTTTCTAATCCTCAATTTACACCTAAATGTTCTGCTAGGTTTCATGAGTTTACCTGAAGTTGCAAATTTACAAACAGTATGAATAAATCTAACGTGTTTTTTATTGGACGGGTTAAATGTGTACATGGATAAATAGATACTTCTTTGTGCAATATGTGACTACATATGCAAAACTATAATATTCTAATGTTACATGTAGTTTTTCACTTCAAGTGGTCATCTTTTTATTTTGCCACTGCAATCAGCCACCATCACCTCACACACTTAAAATGATCTTTTTTTTTTCTTTTCTTTTTGCTAAATGCCTTTAATCAGCATGTTCCCACATTATTAATTCATTTGTAGGTTCTTGTAAAAGTCAAACTTATACTTTTACTTTCTGAGCTGAAAGTTCTGGCTGTTAAACATACCGACTGTCACAGGAACATCTGAAGCCAGTTTGGAAAATGTTTGTGTTTTAAATATTATGGTCTCTTTTTTCTAATAGATCGTGTTGACTGGACAGTGTAGAGAAAACATTCCCAAATTTACAGATTCTTTACAGATTTCCATCAGTAAATTTCTGTGCTGCTAATTAGCTCAACTGTATTTTATAAAATTGTTTATCCAGCGACCCTCGGACGGATTAGGTGGTTCAGATAATAAATGAGTGTATAAAGGTAACGTTTATTTCTGATGACCATTACATGTGAAGGTTGCTTATTTGTATCTTCAACAGAATTCTTAGCATCTTTACTGTTCAGGTATGGTTACATTACTTTTTTAAAAAATATTAATTTTAGATGAGCATTGATTATACTTGTGTAACATTCGGTTAAATGTTGCAAATTGTTTATATAATAAAGAACCAGAAACTAATTATCAGAAGAAATGCAGTGAATCCAAAAAAAGCTGAAAATCCCAAAGCAGACCAAAATGTAGAGCATTCAAAACTGAAAGAAATACATACGACTTGGGGAAAACACAAAACTATTTTAATTTATGTGCAAACATTTCACAACAAAGTGTCAAGACACTTCATATGAAGAGTAGCTCAACAATTCCCAATTCCCAGCTAAATGCAGTCTGGTTTCACCAGATGTGGTTTGTGGACAAAACTGTGTATATGGAGACAAAACATTCCTCTGCTGTTCCTTTTCTGCACAGAATGATGATTATAAATGTAAATGAGAATATGTGAACCTCATGCACAATTTATGAATTTCTGCCTCATACAGTGAGAGGGACAAGAATATTCAAGTGAAACAGAATTCATGATGAGATAAAGACATTTTCACAAAGCCAACATAAGTGCTTTAATAGATGTTTTATCTGGTTAATGTTAATGTCATTACACTACCTGTGGTGCACGAATAGCTGCATCCATGTTTGACAGTGTATGCTTTGGCAGTGTTACAGAACTTTCTGATCTACTTTTGAAACATTTCTTTTCCTTCCTGTGTTGGAGGACTTTGTGCCAATGACGGCCGGGTTTTTTCCCCACCATTTAGTAATGAGTCCATTCACAATTCCAGATCTGAACATTAAACTGCATGAAATCTGCATGGAGCATATAACTGAATATATTTACAAATACATAAAAATGTTTATTCTGTAAGGTATATGAAGGTTTGTGTATTCTGTTTTACAAAAATCTAAATCCTCGTCAACACTTAACTGAATCACCAGCAAAATAAAACAGTGTATTCCAACTAAATGGATATGGCATCTGGTTATTCAGCTGGTTGGTTTTTCCATGCAACAAAGTTCTAATTACCACATTTCACAAACTTCAGTACTTATACACATTCATCCTTCCTAACCTCCATCTTTTCCTGCCTGTCTATCTTTTTAGTTGTTGTCTTGTTTCTTCTTGTAGTTGCCCAATAAATCTTGTTCAGAACCATTTCAGTCTTTCTTTTTTCTTTATTTCTTTCACTCATCTAATTGAACTTTTTCTAACAATTTACACATTTTTTTTTTTTACCATTCTTCTTGACTTTCTTGTCCCCTTGATATTTCTGGTTCATCTTATTCACTGTCCTATTATTTTAGTTCTTCCTGCTTGTTGCCCTTTTTTTCCCCCTATTTCTAATAACTTGTGTTTTGCCTCCTTGCGTCTCATCCTGACCCCTCTCTCTCACCACATCATCCTCTACTGAGTTCTTGTCATTTCACATTCTCTTCTACTTCAGTTTTTGTGTCTTTGTAACTCCTTACATTTTTTTCACTTCTCCTCTGCATTAGTAAAAGAAAAACAAATCATCTGAGAGCTACATGTGTTTTAGTGATCATTAATGCTTTCCTACTGTTTCAAAAAAATGTCAAATCTTCTTATGGTCATCTTTAAGAAACAATTCTGCCCTCTGAAAACAACTAATTGTCAGTTTCTATCGGGAATACAATTTTAGCAATTTTGCTTTTTAACATTGAAATCTTAAAAAAAAAAAAAAAAATTCAGTCAAGACAGAAAAAATGTTAAAAACATGAATGAAAAGTGTCAAAAATACAGCAAAAATTTGGAAAGGCTATGATTTAGCAACAATACTCAGGTAGGCCGTGGTATTTAAATGATTATGATTTAGTACTAAGTGCCCAAAATGTGGCACAATAACATCTCCCATCCTATTACCACCAGCAGGCAGAACTACGGATACAAAGCAAGATAAATCCCTGCTTTCTTGCTGTGTCCTCCAAAGTCTCATCCTGCTATCTAAATGTTACAGCTAAAACTGAGACTCATAATGTCTTCCTATCTTTTTCTGTTCTGTTTTGGTGGGTCTGTGTGAATTTTAGATTTTGTTTCCTGTTTTTGGCTGGCAGAAGTGGCATACAGTGGGATTTTCTTCTGTTGCCCATCTGTTCTATGGTTGCATATTTGTGGTTATTATAGTAATTCTTGCCTTTCTATCATCTTCAACCAGTCTGGCTATTCTCCTCTGACCTCTGACATCAACCAGACCTTTTGGACCAGACATCTGCTGCCATCTCTCTCTCTAAACCCTTCAGATGGTTGTGTGTGAAAATCTCTGTATATCAGCAGTTTCTGAGATACTCAGACCAATTCATCTGGCACCCACTACCATGCCATGATCATGGTCCCTTAAAACCCTCTTACTTCCTCATTTTGATGCTTAGCTTGAACTTCAACAAGTCTTGCTGACCATGTTTCATGAATGGTTGCTGCCATGTGATTCACGAGCTATTTGTGTTGACAAAAACGCGAAGATATAGTGGCCATTTGGAGCGTAACCTAGTCTTATTTAGGTTACTGGACATTTTAAAGATTGCATCTCTGGTGAAAACATAACAACAAATAAAGACCTTTGTTCCAACAGCTTGTGCAGTTCAAGACAAGACAAAACCGAATGAAGGCTGATTGATTCAGAGGTGAAAGTCTCAACCTTATCAGCTGTAAAGTTGTCATTAAATCCTCTGCTTTTTTGGTCACCTGTGTCACAACAATGTGAACTGACTGTGGAGTGACACGGTTGATGATTATGAAGTGAGACTTGATGAATAGTCAGGATACAAATGTCAGCTGTGAGTGTTGAAAAAAAAGAGCCATGTATATTTTGATGATCCCTTTTTTTTTTTATAATGGCTCATAATCATTTAGTGAGCTATTTCAGTGGGAACATAAAAAGAGATTCTAAAACTGGCATTAAAACTGCTCTATGTGTTGAGTGGAAAAAAGAGAGAAAAATATAAACAACCCTGCTGCTTAAAAGGCAAATCAAACGTGCAAAGAGCTGCAAGAGCACTAGCATCTCCTCTGATCCACATGGTTTAATATGAATGATTAAAGAGCAGGATGCAAAACTAAAGTGACAAGTGGTGCTGATGTCTGAACCCTTCACTGTCAGATGTGTAAACAAAAGACCTTGGAGGCAGATGAAGGGGTGGCGTCGGGTCTCCAGGGTGGGGTTAGTTGTTGGAAATTTAAATAAAAGCTAATAATAAATAAGAGTGAAGGAGGAACATGCTGACATTTTCAGACATTTTAAAATGACTTTTTAATTCCTAATGAAAGGAACTCACATCTCTGTTTGTTGCCGTTGGTGGTGGGAAGGACGGAGGCGTTGCGCGCTAGCAGTTTGACTGGCAGAGATTTGACCCGTCGTACCAGAGGTATCGCCACCCGAGGGCGTTTGACTGGCACCACCCGAGGGACAGGAGATACTCTGCCACGGTACTCAAACAACCTGAGAGAGAGAGAGAGAAGAAAAAAAAAAGAAACAAAGAAAGAAAGAAGACAAAAAGGGGAGATGAAGGCATGATTTTAGAATTAAGTTCAGGGATAGGTGAAGGGTAAAAAAGAAACTGAAAAGTGGAAATAAACATGATATTACCCCAAACATGACAGAAAAAAACATTTTTTTTCTTTTTTTTAACATCAAGCCATCCTGTTAATATGATTTAAGAACTTGTCCTCTCTAAGCTTCCATTGCTGAAATACATCCAAGATGAACCCCATACAGACTATTTACCATCTTTGAATGAAATCAGTCTGACTGCAACAACAGCAGAAACGTCATCACGGATCACATCGGACCGGATTTGGCACAATGACTGTGAACTGGATGCGCTTTAACTTCATCGACAGGAACATCTGATCTTATGCTGGGCCAGCCTGTTTTCACTTCTGGTTTTTCTCCTCACTTCTTACAGTGTGTGTGTGTTTGTGCATTTGCTTCATTACAGGAACCAGAACTGCTGCACTGAAACAAGGAAGCGGTCTTTGTCGTTCTATTCATTTATTTTTATTATCCATTTATTCATTTTTATCTCTTTTAAGACACTTTTTTCCTCTCTGCTCTGGGATCTTTCCTTCACTGGGTGCAAATGTGTCCAACCCACTTTGTTAGCTAGTAGCGTGTGGCATTATACCTGCCCCGTCTGCTTCCCAACAGCCAAGCCTTTTTGGCTCTTCATCAGCAAGCCAGTATCACCTCTGGCCACCAACTCTAAAATTAATGCGTTTTGGTTGTGATAGTTACTAGGATACCAAAAAAACTTTAAACACCTCTCACATTAAGCCCTGAGAAAAAACTGGGTGGAAGAAATGTAGTTTTTTAGGAATATAATATAAGGGGGAACTGGTTCATGCTAGTAAGCAGGAATGGCAAGGATGTGGAGCAAGTCAATAATTTAAATATTGTGAGGGTGGGGGTGGGAGTCGTCTTCATTTCACAAGACGGCATTTACATTACAGGCCCAAACTATTCTATTTGAAGGAAGGTCGGCACTTCTCAGTACTTGTCTCAGATACTTAATGTCTCTACCATTAGCAGAAGTAACTGACCACTAGATTTCTTGGTCGGTGCATTTCCAATACCTTAACTCAGTCTTAATAGCAGATTTTAGACTCTTTCTATATACTTTAGTGTTCAACATGTTGTCTTAACAGTTGCATCAACATAATGAGTGCTGATTAGATCTTGAACTCTTAAATCTTAATCTTTGGGAGAATCCATTTCTAGCCTGTAAATGTAGTGAACGCGTTCTGCTGTGGTCTTCAGATGATTCTAAATGTACAGATCTCAGCTTAGATATGTGTTTATCAACACAGTGTGTTTTGGGGTGTTTTTCTTCCCTTTTTTATTTCTTGAAATAAATATTTGAAAATGTCAATTTGACCTGATGGCAGAAATTTTAATGAATCTGTCTCCTTCAATTTAATCCTTACAATAAATTGAAGGATCACAGAACTTTTCTGTGCACATTATTAGAAGAGAAAAAAAAAAAGTTTTCCTTCTTTTTTTTTTTAATGACTGTATTAAGCGGTCATGTTGACCCGTATGTTTTATTGTTAGTTTTTTTTTTTATGTACAGGCACAAAACATTAAGCCATCTGGGCAAAAACTGCAGTGACTATAAGACTCTTGGCTTTATTTAGTCACGAACGTCCATAAATTTGAGCTGACTGATTAAATGGAAGGTAAAAACGACAGGCTGAAGGGAACAATTTTCATTAAACAAAGCAGTACATCCAGGGAGAGCATTAATGCCAAAATGTTTTCATTAAACCAACATTTTACACATTGCTTTATCAAAACAGCATGAGTTTTAATGACCTTAACTTCTAACTTATGACACATTTGGTTTAGAGAATTAGATGGTTGGTTTGTGAAAAGGCTTTCTATTAACTTTTATTACATCACCTAACCTTAGATTCAAAGATTATTTTTCGGAGAAACCTCTGAGATAATAATAATAATCACTTCCAGTTATTTCAAGTTATCAGTGATGGTTACAGTCTAAATCAGGTATAGGTCAAAAAATGTTATAAATATTTAAGAAATTATAAATGTCATGAAATGTTATTGCCTACTCTTTCAGCGGAGCACTTTGAGGCAATATTTAAGGATTTTTCAGACAACAAGTTTAGCAACTTTATCTGGTGTAATTGAAGCATATGTAGTTTACGTATATAGCATATATAGTGGTAGCTGTGAGCCCCTCATCCGTCCGTCCAGAACAACACACTAGTAGCCGGGTCCTCACGCAGCTTCAAGCTGCAGTCAGCAGGAGATGATCACCTCTGCTGCATGACCAGCCTGAGGCCTCAACATAGTCTGATTAACTATCAGATATTAATGTCTTTTCATGAAGAGTGTGTAAGAAAACATTTAAAAATGTACTTTTAATTAGTTAAAAGTACTGTAACATAGATCAGAGGTGCTGAAGTTCAGTCCTTATGATCTAACATCCTGCAACTTTCAGATGCAACCCTCGTCCAACACACCTGAACACACAAATGAATGTCTCATTACCAGACCTCTGTAGAGCTGAATGCCACGTGGTTGAGGGAAATCAGCCATTTGAGTCAAGTGTGTTGGAGAAGAGATGCATCTAGAAGTTGCAGGATGGTAGGTTTTGAGGACTGAACTCGGCCACCCCTGATGTGGACTATAGCTGTTATTTAGTAGTAAGTAAATAACTTATATATATATATATACATATATATATATATATATATATATATATATACATATATATATATATATATACATATATACATATATATATATATATATACATATATACATATATATATATATATATACATATATATATATATATACATATATATATACATATATATATATATACATATATATATACATATATATATATATATACATATATATATACATATATATATATATATACATATATATACATATATATATATATATATACATATATATACATATATATATATATATACATATATATATATATACATATATATATACATATATATATATATATACATATATATACATATATATACATATATACATATATATACATATATATACATATATATATATATATATACATATATATATATATATATACATATACATATATATATATATATACATATATATATATATATATATATATATACATATATATACATATATACATATATATATATATATATACATATATATATATATATACATATATATATATATATACATATATATATATATATACATATATATATATATATATACATATATATACATATATACATATATATATATATATATATATACATATATATATATATATATATATATACATATATACATATATATATATATATATATACATATATACATATATATATATATATACATATATACATATATACATATATATATATATATACATATATACATATATACATATATATACATATATACATATATATATATATATACATATATACATATATATATATATACATATATACATATATATATATATATACATATATACATATATATATATATACATATATACATATATATATATATATACATATATACATATATATATATATATACATATATACATATATATATATATATATATATATATATATATATATATATATATATACATATATATATATATACATATATATATATACATATATATATATACATATATATATATATACATATATATATATATATATATATATACATATATATATATATATATATATATATATACATATATATATATATATATATATATATATATATATATATATATATATATGTTATGGCTGGTCGCCGGATACAGGAACGGATCCAAACGCAGGACTCACGTTAAATGATTTTATTCCTTGATAAGGAGAACCAAAAAAGGCTGTGGCAGAAAGCCGCAGAAGATTGTAAAAAAACCAAGACACTAGCAAATAATTTCCGAGGCTCTGCAGCCGCAGGTAGAGTCCAGAGCTGAGTGAAGAGAGGAGAACTGAAGAGCTTGCACCAGCAGTTAGCATGTAGGAGGTTTAAATGCAGGTGGTCAATGAGGGAACGAGCTGCAGGTGAGGCATATGACACAGGTAAATAATCAGCTCTGGAGTCAATCAGCAGCTGCAGATGCCAGAGCGTGCCTAAAAGAAAAGAAATAAAGTGAAACAAAACTCATGTAACGAAAAGGACCACTTCATAACAGTACCCCCCCCTCAACGGCCGACCCTCGGCGGCCGACCAGGCCTATCAGGATGCGCTGCATGGAAGTCCCTTAACAGGCCCGGATCCAAAATGGTGGAAGTGGGTTCCCAAGAGCGGTCCTCCGGGCCATAGCCGGCCCAATCCACCAGGTACTGGAACCCTCGCCCCCGCCGACGCACATCAAGAATGCGGCGCACAGTGTAAGCAGGCTCATCATCAACGAGCCGGGCGGGCCGCAGGGGATCCTCCACATAGGGCTTGACCTAGGAGACATGGAACACTGGGTGGATCCTCATGGTAGCGGGAAGTGCCAGCTTGACAGTGACTGGGTTGACTACTCTCAGGATGGAGAAGGGACCAATGAACCGGGGACAGAGTTTCCGGGACTCCATTCGTAGGGCTTTGTTCTTGGTGGACAACCAGACTGACTGCCCCTCTTGATACTGGGGTGCTGAGATTCGACGGCGATTGGCGTACTTCATATTTTGCTGAGTGGACCGTAATAGTGCATGTCTGACTGCCCTCCATACTCTGCGGCAGCGTCGGAGATGTTGTTGGACAGAGGGTACAGCAATCTCCTCCTCTTCCGGGGGAAACAAGGGCGGCTGGTACCCCAAAGAGGCCTCGAAGGGGGAGAGACCAGTTGCAGCACAGGTTTGGGCATTGTGGGCGTATTCCACCCACGGCAGGTGAGAGCTCCAGGAAGAAGGATCAGTGGCAACCACACATCGCAGTGTGGATTCGAGGTGCTGATTGGCCCGCTCAGTCTGTCCATTGGTCTGGGGGTGATATCCAGAGGAGAGGCTTACTGATGCCCCGAGGGCTCTGCAGAAGGCGCTCCAGACCCGTGATGTGAACTGAGGACCACGATCAGAGACCACATCATGGGGGATGCCATGGAGTCGAAACACATGCTGGACCAAGAGCTGAGCCGTTTCTGCAGACGTGGGGACTTTAGGGAGCGGAACAAAATGAACAGCTTTAGAAAATCGGTCAACAATGGAGAGAATGACTGTGTTACCACTAGATGGAGGCAGGCCAGTGATGAAGTCCAAAGCAATGTGCGACCAGGGTCTGGAAGGCACAGGTAATCGGTGCATTAGTCCTGCGGGGAGGCGGTGAGAAGACTTTCCCTGGGCAAAAACAGAACAGGCAGCCACGAAGCTACGAACATCCTTGTCAAGTGAAGGCCACCAGAAACGCCTTCGTAGTAAGGCCAGAGTACGAGCCACCCCAGGATGGCAGGCCCAACGGGAGGAGTGAGCCCACTGTAGGACCTTTGAGCGAGCTGCCTGAGGGACATAGGAGCAGTTAGGAGGACCATTACCTGGGTCTGGATCCAATGGAAGGGACCTTTGGATCAAGGAGTCAATCTCCCAGGTGAGGGCTGCTACCACTCGGCAGGGAGGAACGATTTCCTCAGGTCCGGCAGGAGGGTCGTTGAATGAGTGCTGGCGAGAGAGTGAGTCAGGCTTGGTGTTCTGAGAACCAGATCTGTGAGTTATTATAAAATTAAACCGCGTGAAAAATAACTGCCAGCGAGCCTGGCGGGAGTTGAGTCTCTTGGCATTCTGAATATAAGTCAAGTTCTTGTGATCAGTCCAAACCAGAAACTGATGCTCAGCACCCTCCAGCCAGTGCCTCCATGTTTCTAGGGCTACTTTGACTGCGAGCAGCTCCCTGTTGCCCACATCATAATGTTTTTCTGCTGGAGAAAGTTTGCGAGAGAAGAAGGCACACGGATGGAGCTTCCCATCATCCGAGCGCTGGGACAGGACTGCACCCACCCCAGAGTCAGAGGCATCGACCTCCACAATAAACTGTCTCGAAGGATCAGGCTGAATCAGGATGGGGGCACTAGAAAACCGATCTTTCAAGGTAAAGAAGGCAGACTCTGCTTCAAGGGACCAGGAGAAGGGTACACTGGGGGAAGTGAGTTAGTGGGGCAGCCAAGTGGCTGTAGTCACAAATAAAACGCCTATAAAAATTGGCAAACCCCAGAAACTGTTGGAGTTTGCGTCTAGAGGTGGGCGTGGGCCACTCCTTGACTGCCCGTACATTTTCTGGGTCAGGGACAATACGGCCAGGACTGATGCAGTAACCCAGAAATCTAATGGACTCTGAATGAAACTGGCATTTCTCAGCCTTGACAAAGAGCTTATTCTCCAAGAGATGCTGCAGCACAGCTCTGACATGGGAAAAATGAGCCTCCAGGGAAGGTGAGTAAATAAGTATGTCATCGAGATAGACGAAAACAAAACGATTCAGAAAGTCACGGAGGACATCATTGATTAGGGCTTGAAACACTGCGGGTGCATTGGTGAGACCGAATGGCATAACCAGATACTCGTAATGGCCCATATGGGTGTTGAAGGCAGTTTTCCACTCGTCACCTTCCCGTATCCGGACCAAATGGTACGCGTTTCGTAGGTCAAGTCTTGTAAAAACGCATGCTCCTTGGAGTAGTTCAAACGCATAATTTAGAAGAGGCAGCGGATATTTGTTGCACACAGTAATGCGGTTAAGGCCCCGATAGTCAATGCAGGGCTGTAATGACTTATCTTTCTTTTCCACAAAGAAGAAGCCTGCACCGAGAGGGGAGGATGATGGCCGGATTATCCCCGACGCAAGCTCTTCTGTTATGGCTGGTCGCCGGATACAGGAACGGATCCAAACGCAGGACTCACGTTAAATGATTTTATTCCTTGATAAGGAGAACCAAAAAAGGCTGTGGCAGAAAGCCGCAGAAGATTGTAAAAAAAAAAACAAGACAATAGCAAATAATTTCCGAGGCTCTGCAGCCGCAGGTAGATTCCAGAGCTGAGTGAAGAGAGGAGAACTGAAGAGCTTGCACCAGCAGTGAGCATGTAGGAGGTTTAAATGCAGGTGGTCAATGAGGGAACGAGCTGCAGGTGAGGCATATGACACAGGTGAATAATCAGCTCTGGAGTCAATCAGCAGCTGCAGAGGCCAGAGCGTGCCTAAAAGAAAAGAAATAAAGTGAAACAAAACTCATGTAACGAAAAGGACCACTTCATAACAATATACATATACATATATATATATATATATATATATATATATATATATATATATATATATATATATATATATATGTGTGTGTGTGTGTGTGTGTGTGTGTGTGTATGTGTAAATATATATATATATATATATATATATATATATATATATATATATTTACATACACATATATATATATATATATATATATATATTTACATACACATATATATATATATATATATATATATATATATTTACATACACATATATATATATATATATATATATATATATATATATATATATAGTATATAAGGATCGAGATGATGTCAAAGATCAAGCTTCAGTGCGCTGTCACTCCAGCAAAAGATGATGGACCCGGGTTGGATGATTAACGTGGACTTAATAGATAATAGAAAATACATTCTAAGGGGAAAACAGAGAAAGACCTCTTGTTACTGAAAACAGGGTGTATTTATAACACACACACACAGTCTGCACACACACAATCCTAATCTGTTTTCTGTCAAATGTCAGGTCCGCCTGCTCCCTCTCGGACCATTTAAGGGCTTCTGCTCTTTCACACAACAGTCTGTACTTAAAAATGACTTCACTAAGTAAACATTTTCCACTTCAGATATGAACCAAACGCATTGCCTTTTTTATTGGTGCATTCTGAAGCTTTTTAACACAATATATGTAGACATTTAATTGAATCTCACCTCTAATGAAGATATGTCCCACTGACAAACCCATGTTTAATCTAAACCCTGGGCTTTTAACATCAACTTAAATAAATTTGTGAATGTGTATGTTCATTTAAAGATGCATATTTTTTTGACCAAGAACAATGGCAATTAAAATGTAAAAGTTTGCGTGGCACTCACAATATACTGTTGAAGTTCACAGCTTTAAACTTCAAATAAGCATAAGAGTTATTTGTTTATAATACAGTTGCCATGTTTGGCACTTCATCATTTTTAAAATCCTGTTTTGTCTAGTTCTGATAATATTGTGTGAATTATTTTCTCAGCTTCCTGGTCTTAGCTGACAGTGATCTTCTGCTTTTGTAACCCACCTGCTTCAAGAGCTGATCTATTTTGTTCATTGATGATATTCTGCATATCTGGATTTTTATGGGGGATTTATTAAATGCATCGAGTTGCTCTTATGTAATTGACTGATTAGTGGTAACTGCTAACAAGCAGCTGAACAAATGGACCTTGCAATGAGTGCATATTGATGAATAGGCAAAAATTGCTGTAAATATGCTGAACTTAGCTAAATTTCCATCTACAGTGACAGAAAACAGATAACACTGCCAATAATACACAATTATAATAAAATGTAATAACAATAAAACTGTATAAAACCAACATGGGTTGCAATGATAATATTTCAAGTAAACTCAAATGGGTCATTGTGTGTACATTTGGAATTTGCGTACTCACACATACAGAATACACACAAACACACATATTACATCCAAACACACATACACATATACTAGTTGTAAAGTGGCCACTGACTGGATTGTATCCCTGCTGGAAAAACAACTTTTATCCTTCATCGCACCAATGGTGCTTAGAAAAAAAATGTTTGGCTTTTTTTTGTTTGTTTGTTTTAACTTGTGCCACAAACACAAGCACCACTTTACAAAATTCATGGGTTAAATTTTGTGAACTTTTATGAAAGCAAAGTCACGCCATCTTTTAAAAAAAAAAAAATAGTCCAGCATAACGTTACACGTGTGGTTTTGGAGTGAAAGCAGGGGACAGATGCCTGAGCGGAGACAGAAAAGAAATGCTGTGGTTACAGAATCCACCTCAGGACATGAAAGCCACATATTGGCTCTAAATAAGCAGCCATGTGTTAAACAACCCCCATGACAGCTTGTGTTTTGTTCTGAGTAACTACAGGCCAGATAGCTGGAATGCTGGTGTATAATTCAGAGAATTAAGTGACATGACAACTCCTTTTATCTGGAAGAGGGAGAAACCACAAGCACCCATTTCCACTGCATCTGGCTGTTTGATTTCAGAACAGAATAAGTGCATTTTGACAGGAGTGAAGCTTTGTGAGAGTTGTCTTTCTTCCACAAGCACACCCGTCTTTCATGAAATATAAACCCTAAAAAATTTCAAAACCTCTGCATATGACAATGAATAATAATTAGTTTTGTTATTTTAGCTATCAAAGTTCTTTTCCTGAGATTGGAGACAGATAATGTTCTGACTTCACATTTGGGGTGACCTGGATTTATCATCTCATCTCTGTAGGCCATCGCTGACTTCTGCTTTTCTGCTGCCATTATTTACACCTTTTAAAAGCACAACATGCCTCTCCGTTACCATTCACATGTTTTTCTCTACTATGGTCATAAATATGTTGGTTAAAAAGAAAAAGAAAACAACTTGAGTGCTCAGTAAAATCAGCTGAGACTTTCATGTGAGTCCAAAGCTTTGCTTGAAGTATGAGGAATGCCAGCACCGTAGATTCAGCCTCCTCCCTTTACCTTCACGGCTGCGATGTCTTTGATGATGACATTCTGCCGGCCTTGCCAGCACACTAATAGTTACCACATGGCAGTATGACATCAGGGGTCAGTGTGACTGGACTGCACTGCTGCTCATTTATTAGGGTCATTAATTTAGCATGAAGCCTTCATCTTTTGGTTGAATATTGCGTAGATGAATGGAAAAGTTGTCCACTGTGTAGGAAAGTGTCATAATATACAATGTGTGTTCATGAATCTAAAAAAAAACAAAAACAAAAAAATTTAGTTTCACATCTTAACCCTTAGAGCCCAAGCAACACAGATGTGTGTCACAAAACAAAGCAGGAAAACTGTTGGTATATTTAAAAAAAACACACATCCCATGTAAGCCTACGTGCTCCACCTGTTGGCACTAAAGCCAACATCTGGCAAACATCCTTAGCTTTGCTTTAAAATCCAGCACCACATGGAGCAAAAAAAAGTATCTCATATTAAATGGATTTTTTTTTAAAAGTATCCTTTAAAGGACATTCTGATGAATAAAATAGATGAATCCTCTCTATCTATAGTTGTAGAAATAAAAAAAGACATTTAAACTTGTTTAAACTTTAGACTTGTTTCAGCCAGTGGAAAATTCCTGTACAGCGCCATGTGCCGAGCAGTTTCCCTGAAGTGGTATTGAACCGCTGTCTTCTAATAGTGTTAGAAAATGAAATAAATATGTTAAATTAATGGATAAAGCGGTTTAGAAAATGAATGAATAAATGAATGAATGTTAAATTAAAAAAAAAAAAAAACTTTGATTGCAATATAATATCATGTCAATTATATACTAAAAAATAATTAATAAATTATGTCAATTCAATCAATAATGATCCAGTTTGTTTGCTGAAAAGAAAAATTCCACCATGATAAAAGTTTGATTCTATTCAATTCAGTCGCTGTTGATCAATATGCAAATATCAATGCCTCCCCATTCTTTTCCCTCCACCCCTCCCCGCCCCCATCACACTGATGGGAGGTTCAAAACTCTTCTGAGGATTTTTTTAAAGTCTTTTTTAAGATTTACTCTACAGTTATTATGAATCATTGTTCTTATTAATTGTCAAAATAACAGAAAGAAAGAAAGAAAAACCATTTTGACATTTACATGTCAGGCTGGAGTCGAAGTAGAGATTGCTCCCTTGAACTCTGTAAGGCTTGTTTGCATCACATCAATCATATTTGGTTTCTGTTAAAGATGCTTTTCACATTTTTGCCCTGGTCAAATCTGTTTTTCTTTCCATGTCTACATTCTGCAATAACAAGCCATGGAAGTGCCTTAAAACCATATTTGTTCTGTTATTATTGCTGGATGGAGACAGGTTGAACTTATATTGGGCTGAACAATATCCTGCCCTGGGACTCCGAGATGTTATCAACCTTCTTCTGGTACTGAAAATCAAAACAGCCAAGAGACTATATGTTCATACTCTACAGTACAGCTTTGTTGGCTCTTTATGCGCCGTCCTCCCTCTTACCTGTCATAGAAGTCTTCCCTGTAGTAATCATAGTCGAACTCATATCCACTGGAGGGAAAAACACAATAGAACACAGTGACTGACCACAACCATTTGATTCAATGTTTTTCATAATCTGAGCATGAAACCACATTTAAAACATCACATGGGAACAAAAGCTTTTCAGGCTTTCCACAGAGTCTACAAATGAAAATATACGAATTTGTAATAAAGGCAATAATTACAATGTGTGTGGGAGAGACAAAAAACCACAACATACTTCTCACCCCCCCCTTAAGAGACAAAGAGTGAGACATGGAAATCACAAAAACAACAGAAAACCTGGCAACAAGCATTGAAATGCTGGAGAATGATGTACAGTATGAGTAACGTTAACTGACACATTTTTTTAAGATTAAAGATGGCATGCAAAGACTTTCAGGAACATGTGTCTAGAATACAGTCATGCATTTATTTAGTGTAAACAAGAGTTTAGTTACAAAATCTTGGGGAGGGAGGAAACAATGAGGTCAAAACAGCTGTTTAAATAAAAGATCTAAGCATAACACAGTAAAGCAAATGTAAATTATGCCCGCCCCAATGCTTTTATTTACAGTGGCTTTCAAAATACCCCTACCCAACCCACTCCCTCTTGCATTTTTCTTATTGTTTTATGTAAATAAAATAATTCTATAAAAACAAAACAAGGCAAAAAAAAAAAAAAAAAAAGAAAAAAAAAAGGGATGCCTGTGTATACCTCTTTGCTATGAAGCCCCTAAATATGATATCCTGCCTTCAGAAGTCACAGAACTGGTTGAAAAGGTTCCACCTGAATGCAATCTAAAGTCCACATCCACGAAGATCCCAGTTTGTGAGAAGTAAGCTGAATCTCAGCTGAATCACTCCACACCTTACAGTTTTTTTAAAGTCGGGTCTGAAACTGCTTTAATTTCCATTAACTTTTTATTTTTATAGGAGACTTTCTTTATTTTTATCCTTTCCTCATGTCCTCCTCAAAGTATATTTATAGTGATGGTGATGATGCTTTTGCTTTGAATTTTGTTGGTATCATATACAACCAACTTTTCTTTAATTAATTTTATTTTAAGCTGGTTTTAAATCTTATATTAATGCACTTTTCAATGCTTTTTTCTTTAATCTTGCTTTTAATGTTTTGAGTAAAGCATTTTAAGTTGCCTTGTACAGAAATTGTGCTGTATGAATAGCGGGCTTGCTTTGCTTTAATTTGCTTTACTTTAAGCCCTTTATCTTTAAGGCAGAAATTAACTGTGGTTTACTTAAAAATTTATTTAAATTTGAACCCATTGCCTCAACATTCCTGGAGGAATTTAAGAGTATACTGTACTTTTTTGCAACCTCAATTGCATTGAAATCACAGTTTTTCCTGCTATACCATCTTCAGCTGAGAAAAGCAGTCTCTACAGCATCTCTACAGCATTTTACACCTGCAAAAGAAAATAACTGTAAAAGATGGATAACAAATATGCCCTTCAGATGCTGATTCTCACACATCATCTTTCCAGCAGCAAAAAAACATCTTAGACAACTGATTCTATTTCTGCTTTGTTATTGTGAACACATAACATGTAGTCAAAGGAAGGGAAATAGGCGACAATATAGCTGCAGAGGCAAAACATAGACTGCAACAGAGGCATCTGTGAATATAAGACAATGATCAATGGATCATTTTCATGGTGAAGGGAAAAACTGAGATTAAACGTAAATCAAACAGTGTGACTAATAGGAGGTAAATAACACTCCAAAGCTTATGGCTTTACACTAAAAAAAAAAAAAAACCTGGGTGATGTAGTTGACATTCTTGGCCTGCCGTGGCAACAGGTCACTTGTGTTTGTCGATGATGGGACAGAGGAGTTGGATATAATCTCTTTCTTTTTTTTTTTTTTTTTTTTAAATTGTTGGATATAATCTCAAGTGTGAAAGATCAAACCGTTTTGTCACATTTGGCCAATGTAGACATTTTGATTTAAAAGTGCTTCCCAGGACAGACGGATGATGAATTAAAACTTTAATTTTTCCAAAATGAAGAAGTGAAATATTCTGGAATTATAGAGTAATACATGTAATCTGAAGAAGATTAGGCAGTGGAATAAAACCTGTTGGTCTCAGTCTCAACTATTGATGTATTGATGTGTTTAATGAACCAACTCCTGGCAACGAGCAGCAAACTGAGTGTCAAGCTGATCAATCGAGGAATCAGTTCAATAAATGCTTGTATATACCTGTAGAGAGAAGCTGCTGATCTCTTCAGGCCTTTGGGTCTATTTGGTCTTGGTTCTCCTGCCATGTTGATATCTAAGAAAAATAACAGAAGACAAGTCAATCTCTCTTTAAATTAACCAATAAGAAAAGTAAATATACAAATAAAGCAATGCAACCAATAAGCGTTCATTAGTTTTTCATTTAATAAAAGGTCAAAATGGATCCATCCTGGCGTTGACAAAGACAACATGAGGAGGTCACTTAAATGTGTTTTCTCCATATGTCCACTAGAGGATGCTGTTGGGCCATTTGTAAACATCTTACAATCCACTCTGTGTGGCTGCTGTTACAGCCTTCTAGGTCCCACCACATCAGTCATCACAACATGTCAATCTGCAATTCATAAATGATCTAAGGTGTCAAAGATGTCAAAGTTCAGCACAAGTCTCAGCAAAAAAATCAGTTTCAAGCAGCAATGAAGTTGGCCAGCCTGACCAACCATCCTTCTCTTCAGTCCTTACTCAACAAGTCTGATCTCAAATCTGTCTCGCTAATGAATAGTTTAATATTACCATTAATATAAACTATAGAACAGATGAGAAATGTATGTATTACTTTAGTTTAATGTATGTGGGAATCATACTGGATGGAGTGTAAATAAGGTGTGAACATTGCATATATATTTCCTACAAAAGGCAGAAATAAGTGAGGGAGAAAGCAGCAGCACTTCCAGTTTATACAGCACTAATGGGGAGTTATAAACATGGTGCAGAGTTTAGCAAACTGGCAGCCAAGAAGAGAAAGCATCTCCTGATGGGCTGATTATGTTTGACACTTCGGTTATTGCCTGAGCCAATTGTGATGTTAGCACAGCGCCATAACTATTCATACTGCTGCTTAAGACTGGTTAGACGTTCAGCAGTCTTCCTCCTGGAGAGCTGGTGTCACTACTGAGGAAATGGCACAGCTATGCTGCAGGAATAACATTAGAGGATTTTTTTTTTGTGTGTGTGTTTATACTAAAGATAGCAAATCACTTTATTTTGCTTTTATAATATTTGCAATCATTTTATGATCTTTAGTTCTGACTGATTGTACAGATGCCCACAGAAGCAGACCTGCTTGCATCACTTCTTTATGAAACACACTACTTGTGTAGAGCATGACAAGTTATAAGACTCGGTATGGGAGCAAAACTGTCTCAAAACAACACATTAGTTTTGTTTTCACTTAGCAGTAACTGTACTGAGAATAGCTGTGGGAAGAACTGTGGTGTTTAGTAAGAATATAGGTGGAGTCTGTCGGTGTCTAGGGAGACAGACAAACCTTGCGCCTCATCAGTATGAAAAAGATTAAGGTATGCATTTCTGACCACAGGTGAAGTGTTAAATGCTCAAGATCCTCAGAGATGTGGACACAAAGACAATTAAATTTGAAGAGAGACTGAACCTTTATCCCACCAGTGTAGAGGGAGGTATATTTGCTGCCTGAAGTTTTCAATTAAGTGCAGTTGTTTCAGCCAACTGGAAGGGCAGTCGGAGGTTTTATCCAGTCCTGAGCGCCCAATACCTCAATGCATCAGGGCAAGCGGCTTTATCTGCGCTAATCCTCCTTCACATATAAAGCGAAAAGTGTGTCTGGTTGATCAGCTGATCTTAAATCAGTGTTGCATGTCTTTAACAGTAGAGAGACCTATATGGCCTTTCAGGGCTTTTGATTAAAAAAAAAAAAAAAAAACAGAAAAAAAAACACTGCAGTGTTGATGTTTGTTTACTGTATTTTTCAGAACTGAAGATGCATAACAGTCGACATCCATGCGGTAATCTACGATGAGCTGAGAGCCAAACATACCAGTATGGGCTTACACACTACTGACCTGACTGATAGCTTCCTACTGCTGGTAGGACGTAGGAACCATGCTGTGATTAGACAGCCTGGTGTCAGTGAGGGGGAAGAGATGTATGCACCTCAGATATGTTGGTGTCAAGATCAAAGGTCTCGCATAAACCTTGCTTCACTGATTGAAGCCACGCGCAGTAAACCCTGCCTTTATATGCAATAGCTTGTTGTCTGAGATCTGTGAGAGATTTTTTGTTTATTATAGCAGTGCACAAACTGCTGCCTCTGATCTCATCTGTTCACATCTGAGGTTTTTATTTCCTCTTTTATTCGATGGGATTAAACAAGTAATTCAAAACTTATTAACCAAAGTTAGGAGACATAAGTGTAGGGCGATTAACATCCCACATTAGTTACAGAGGTGGTTGTTGCAAACGAAGTCGTAGTTCCAGTTCATGTTGCTGGTAGTGTAAAACAAAGCTTTGAAAAAAAAGTCAGAAACACATACAAGCAGCAGTCGTTCTGCCGTGCCTTTCACAGTGAAAACACGGCAACATAAAAAAAACAAAACAAAAAACAATTAAGTATTTATGATGAAACTAAATCCCACATGAAGACAAATGTTTGCTTTTAGGATAGAAAGGTTCAAGCCAGAAATAAATGGAAGAGAATGACTAATTTGTTGTTTTGTATCATCATAAAAATTGTATTGGTATAATCACGAAGGGAATTGTTGCAGTTTATAACACTGTAGCACTGCTAAAAGCTCACAGGAATGTTTAAAATAAACCCCAGACACAACTGAGATTTGATTCTTACTTTGTGGTCTTTATGTCAGCAGATTATGTGGGTTCGCTTGCATTTTTGTTTCCACCCAGTGTGTGTGGGTGGGTAATGGCGGCCCTATCCCCAGGGAAAAAAAAAAAAAAAAAAAACAAAGCTCACAAATATCTCACCATCCCTCAATTTTTTTGGTCTGGTTTATGGTCCCTGGGGTACTTTAACCAATGTTAGCCTGTATTGGCTTTAAAAAAAAAAAGGAACTCTTATAACAGTCTATTAGTTCATCACACTTTCCAGTTTACCTGCAGACACTAGGTACGCTTTGTGTTGGGAGATGTGTGGATAATAAAAAGGGAGTGATGGAAAGATGAGTACAATTTGAACTACAGATTGAGGATCCCAGCCTATAAACTTCTTTGTGAAGGAGTTTAGGTGTGTGATTGTGCATGTGTGTGTTTTGGGCAGTGATCCAGATCAATAATGGCAGGTTGTTAAAATGGCAGAGGTGCATTGGTTTGCATGGACACACACATTCACATCTTCATTGAACCAAAAATTATTGACCCTCCTCCTTATGACCTAGAGGAAAAAGTGCAAACACACACACACACACACACACACAGTGGCCACCTGCTGCTCATATGGCTCATTGACTTTACCTGCAGGGTCCTGCTATTTAGAGAGCATACCTACAAACACAAGAAATACTTCATTGATTCTTCCATCGTGGAAACTCTGTTTAGTCAGTCCAAAAAACAATTAATCTATTCTCTGGTTAAGAAGTTCTAATTACAAGCGATCATGTTGGCGGTTAATAAACCAGTGATCCATTTCTCTGCCGACATTGTCTTGATGGACTCAGGTGTCACTGGTGCTGTATAGATCTGTTTTCACCTCGAGCAAAAAGTCTAAAGGTCATGTGCACAGTGACTTTAAGGATGTATTGACATTATTTCCCTTTGCACCCTTTGACTCGTAGGGAGCATTGTAGAGAATCCATTACAGCCCCTCCATTTCAGATTAACTTCAATAGACTTACTTATGTTCAGTCTAACAAAGAAAGTTTGAGGAAATAATTCCAGCATTTCACCTTTTCCTTTCGCCAGGATTAGCTACTATCCTCAACTATATAAGATTAAGAGAACATTGAATGGCAAAACTCTCATCTTCCTCTTGACAATACCCCACAGATTCTCTTTGGGGTTCGGATCAGGTGAGTTTGTTGGCCAATCAAGCACAGTCACACCATGGTCATTGAAGCAGCTTTTGGTATCTTTGGCAGTGTAGGCAGGTGCCAAGTCCTGCTGGAAAATTAAATCGGCATCTCCATAAAGCTTGCCAGCAGAGGGAAGCATGGAGCACTCTAAAATTTCCTGGTAGATGGCTGTGTTGACTGTGTACTTCAGAAAACACAGTGGACCAACACCAGTAGACGACATGGCTCCCAAATCATCACTGACTGTGGAAACTTCACACTGGACTTCCAGCAACATGGATTCTGTGCCTCTCCACTCTTCCTCCTGACTCTGGGACCTTGATTTCCAAATGACATGCAAAATTTGCTTTCATCTGAGAAACAGTCCAGTCCTTTTTCTCCTTAGCCCAGGTGAGATGCTTCTGTCGTTGTCTCTGGTTCAGGAGTGGCTCGACACGAGGAATTTGTAGCCCATGTCTGGGATTCGTCTGTGCGTAGTGGCTCTTGATGCGCTGAGTCCAGCTTCAGTCCACTGGTGTTGGTGCACCTTTTCCTACCAGACATTTTCCTTCCACTTAACTTTCCATTGATATGCTTAGATACAGCACTCTGTGAAAGTCAGCCGTCTTCACCATGACTGTGTAGCCATCTGACCCAGACTGAGAGAACATTTAAAGGTTTAGGATACCTTTGGAGGTGGTTTGAGTTAATTAGTTGATTAGGGTGTGACACCATGACTCTCCAAAATTGAAATTTTTAACAATATTCTAATTTTCTGAGACCTTGCATTTTGAGTTTTCATTATCTATAAGCCACAATCATCAAAATTTCAAGAAATGAATGTTTGAAATGTTTCACTCTATGTGTAATGAATCTATATAATATATGGGTGTTACATTCTAAAATGAGTGACAAAAAATATTGAACTTTTTCGCAATATTCTAACTTTTTTTAGATGTACCTGTAATACGGATACTTAAACTATAGCTATGAGCCAGAAAGTCTGACACAAACTGATGGAGCCATATATCTTGTATGGCCCCAGCTAAAAAGACATTTGGTACAAAAAGGTAATTTGACTTCACTGTTTCTTACATTCATCTTACATTACATTATACATACATCTTTCATTGTTAGCAGGTACGCTGAATGATCCTGTCTCATGTCCATTATCATTTCTAGTCTCATTCTTTACTTTTACCTCTTGCTAGTGAAGACATAAGAACATTCGCTCAAGGAGAAATAATATAAACAGTTGACCTCATCAGTTTCTCAGTCACACAGCATTTTCCAAAATAAGATGTATTGTTGTTTTTGGTTTGACTGGGCAAACCAGAAACATTAAGATAATGAAACTGTAATAAACAGTTCTGTCACATAAATAACCACAATATACGATTTAAAGATATAAAAATGCCAAATCAACTGAAATAATGATAATGTCATGATTTCTGCTTTGCCCTTACTGAGCTGCATTTTTCCCTTGTCTGACTGCGGATTGTCCTCACCTGTGCGGCTCTCTATTTAAACACCTGCCCTGGATCTACTTGGTGTGAGATCATCTCTCTTTTCCACAGCAATCAGGCCTTTTCCTGTACCTGAATCAGAGAGAAAACCTGGTTTGACCCTACCTGTCCCTGACCACTGTCTTCGCTACGGCCTTATTGGTATGAACTGATCACCTGTTGCTGAACCCATCCTGATTCTGACAGTGCCTCTTGCTTGCTCCTTGGATTTCTTCTGCTTGTTCATGTCTTTTGGAGCCCTGACTGATTTTGGACCTTGAGAGTCTGGATTGTGGAGATTTCCCTACTCTGAGGCTGCCTATTTCCCATCTCCTGGTAAACATTCATTTCTAGGCCTCTCTGGTATTATTTCACCCCTGTTTTTGGCTCGCCTCTATTTTTAGTGTTCCAGACTTTCTGACGATCACACTAAGCGAGCTCACCTTCAACACCATTGTTATTTCAATAAATCTGTTTAAACTTCCTTATTGGCTAAGTTTTGGGTTCCAGCTTCCTAAACCGTAACAGGTTACATGAATCAAAATTACACTTTTATTTACACTTATTATCAATTATTCACATAAAGTGTGCTTTAAAGATAATCTTATTTTGGGTGCATAAAAAAAACAAAAAACAAAAAACTTGTACACCAGCCATATTACCTTGCAA
Source organism: Telmatherina bonti (assembly GCF_933228915.1). Classification (NCBI taxonomy): domain Eukaryota; kingdom Metazoa; phylum Chordata; class Actinopteri; order Atheriniformes; family Telmatherinidae; genus Telmatherina; species Telmatherina bonti. The sequence goes on from NC_136624.1 coordinate 17,400,853, forward strand.
TAACTTAAAGCCTGAAAGATCTCCAGGTAAACTGGAAGTCCAGGGTAGCACAACAGCTGATACTTACATCAGAAGCGTAAACAAGCGAATATATGACCGACTACTTAACTCCTTTATAAAATGGCATGCAATGACCTGCAGGCATGTTTCTATGGTAGATGACTGGAGTTAGCAAAGATTGTACAGATATGATCATCTGACACAATTTGAAATGACTGTCGGGCAGCACCACTGGATCTAAAACCTCAGTTGTATTAAGCTCAAACTAAGCAAAGAGCTGTACATGAAGATGATGCTTTATAGAAGTTTTCTTAAGGAAGCTTATTTCTAAAATCTCATTCTAGCCTTAACTAGCCAAGTCCTGTAACCACAGTTTAGGTCTGTTACATAGATGGGCCTGTTTTGGGTCAACTTTCTCTTATACACTGTCAAAGACTTTGGTAAGAGGAGGCCAACAGAAACACATGATTTGCAAAAACCAGGGCTACAACCCTAAGGTTCCCAAACCCAACACCTTCCTCTTCCAGACAGCAACTTGTAAATCTGTCCATGAACACCAAAAGCAGGACTGGAGACAGGAACTGACAAAGTTTGAAAGTCAAACACACACTGTGAACAAGTTTGGAGACTTTGTACCGAAACAGCAGAGATTGCAAAATCTTTAGAAAAACCTCACAGAAATGTATCCTTTATTGTCTTATTAAAAAAAAATATTTATCATGTACCTATAGCAGTTAGATTAAGGACATTTTTTTTTTTTTTTTTTTTTTTTTTTAAATCCAAAAATAAATTTGCAAAAAAGACAATGAATGCAAATCTCACCCTGGTTTGTGTAACACCTATTTTTTTTTTTTTTTTTTGCAGACATTATAAAAGTCCCTAATTAACTTTATTCAAGTACTGTCCTTAAACAGAGGTTTTAGGTTTTTATTCTTTACTTCCACGTTTCTATATAATTCTGTTCCACTACATCTAATTGACAACACTATACATTTAGTTTTTGGACACATTCACACTGCTGCTGTTTGGTTTGCTTTAAATGGCTCACGGTCCACTTCCAAGGATTGCACAATTTGTTTTGTGCAGTAGGAACACCAAACACACTCTGATGTGGACCAAACAAGCCAATGGGTCACCTGTAAGGCAGGGGTCTTACTTCACTTGCAAATGGACTATCCAGCAACCAAACACAAAGTTGCGTATCCCAACTGCAATAAAGCATTAAGAAGAAGGAAGTGATGTAGATTATTGTTTGGGTAGGAGGAAAAACAAAGCCAACAGAATGTGTTCAGTAAAACAAATGTTCTGCATAGCACAGCAAGTTCAGTTTTACTGACCCAATCCCACCCAAATCCATGATGGTGACCAAACCTGACCTGCTAACATCTCCGATCAAAATATGGATCTGCCCAGACTGTTAATGTATAATCCAGCACCCGTCCCGCACATTTGAATAGAAAGTAATTGCAAATACACCCACATCCCTCTTTCTTGACATTGCTTTTCTTTATTTGTTCTTATATTTTATGTGATTAATATTGTTTTTTGTTTTTTTTCATTTTCAGTAAAAAAGGAAATGACAACAGCTCAGTAAATATATTTGATGGTTTATTTCAAACAAAACCTGCTCTTAAAATTTTTGAACTTGTATAATATTACACTGAAATGCTGGACGACATCCCCTATAGTGCTACTTGGGGGGCTCTATTCCTTTGGTTGGGAGAATGGCACATAAACCAGATATTATTCAACATTCCTTCTTTCAGCTGTGTTCTGCGATCCTGAATCATAGAACCAGTAGCAGAAAAATATCTCACTGGCAGTGCTGTGTGGGATGCGAGAACTTTCCTCACAATAAGCACAAATTTGGAAATACTCCTGCCGGGCTTCACTATAAATGTCACTCCGCCGCCTGATCAATAAAGCCTTAATACTGTCCACAAAAATGAGAACGATAAGAAGGAGAAAGAAAATAAAAGTTCTGCAATTTGTCCACACTGATATTATATAACTAATAAAAATCTGCAAGCATAATATTTTATCTATATTTTTACCTACCAAACTGTGTTTTTACAGGCTTATCGCAGCATAACCAACATTTCTTTTTACTATGTGATATTGTCCAGTTGGTTGACTCTACCTTACTTCACTTACTTCACCTAAAAAATATTTAATCCTGTCAGAGTTACAGTAGTTGGTGACTTGTCAGATGGAACGGCACATACATATTTCTATTAAAATGCTTTTATCACCTGCAGCTACAACAGTTACACGCGAAAACACAGCAGAAAGCATGCTTCAATACTGATAACATCTTATATCATGACTAATCAGTCAAATGTCCAAACGAATGATCTTTATCAGTAATCAATTATTTTAAAATGAATCAAAATATCTGAATTCTTTTGCTTTAAATTCAAGGCTTGCAAAGTCACTTTGTCTTTAAAAAAAAAGAAAAAAACCTTATCATCTACCCGTATCAGTTAGATTTAGGACTTTTTTTTTTTTTTTAATTTCATATTTGTTTTTATCTTTCTTTTGGGTAGAATGGTTGTATTTACTGTTTGAGAACAAAAAAGTGGAAGTGTTGTGAGATGAAAAAGTCTTCACGAGGTCTCAAAATGCAAATGTCTGTATTACCTTAGAAAAGTAAATGGTCTGAAATCACCCAAAATGGTAAAGATAACAAGCACAGAGGAACACATTAGAAGAGAGAGCTGTTCAGTGGTTCATAAAAAGAAAATGGATGTTATATATATATATATATATATATATATATATATATATATATATATATATATATATATATATATATATATATATATATAGAGAGAGAGAGAGAGAACATACACTCACACATAAAGAGCCAGCAGCAAAGTGTCACCTAATCTTGCAATGCACTGGTAATGCTTGTGATTTTATATATATGTTTGTTTTGTTTTTTTTAGTTTTTTGGTAATGTTGGCAGGAGTTAATAATGAAGTATCACCTTTCAGACAGGAATTCTAAGATGTCATTTTTCTTACATATTTACAGATAGTTAGTGAATTTCAGCTTTTCTCTGACTGGACATGAAGCAGCTTCCTCACGTCTACTTACTAATGCCTCTTCTCTTCAAACTTTTCTGGAGCATCAGAGAGACAGAAGAAAACTCTCTTGTTGCTTTAAAACCTACTTAACTAAACTGTTATTGCCCCTCTGATATGTTATTGTAAAGATATTAATTGGAAGTTGAATGATGGAATTTAACTACATGAAACCTTCATTATTACAGTTTTCAACATCATATGAGTTATAAATTCATGTCTAAAATTTACCTGAGCAGAGCATTGTCCATCAAGCATTTGGAGCAAAAGAGTTCTTTGATAAGTTTTAAACGGTTATAACAATAAAAACAAAATATTAAAGATTTAAATCGTGCAGTATCAAACTTACTTACCCAGTGTTTGTCCAGCCAAAACCCTGCCATTCTCACCAATCACGGCCCCCCGGGCATGTCTTTCACTGGCATACTGAACAAAAGCGTAGCCTTTGTGCACAGAGCAACCAAGTACTCGGCCATATTTGGAGAAAATGCTCTCAACATCAGATTTCTTCACGACTGCTGTATTCAGATTTCCAATAAACACCCGGGAGTTGATGGACTTTGGGTCTGTTTTGTTTGTCACATTACTGGTCTGGACCTTCAGTGACATGCTGGAGAGGTTGATGAAGGAGGAGACACACTAATGGATGAAGGCGGCAGAGAGATGGAAATCTGGAGGGAACAAAAGAAAAAAGTTAATTAGCATTAGTCATGAGAACAGAAAACAGCTGCAATCAACCAACTCAGTAACAAATGCGGCTTGTTCTCATGACTGAACCAGAATTAGAAAACCAGGTTAAAAGATACTCATCAGTATAAATAGATGTCAAAATGTATAGACATGAGACTTTTTTTAATTCCATATGTTTCCAAAACATAAGTTCTGTACAGACATTCTGGACACTTTTTTATCCCAATACAAATAATTGTGATTTGCATATCTTCATTTAATTGAGGTCTCCAACTGCATTCACTATATCTCAGCATTTAATAAAGTGCACTTAGTAAAACTGAGAAATAACTGCCTGTATCTTTGGGCAGAGAGTGTAAACATGAAAGTTATAATTCATGGTTACAGATGATACATAAAGGAACAAAGTAACAGCTAAAATATTATTCTGCTGACCACATGAAGCTCACTGTATGAAAAGATTGAGTTATGAGAGGGAACAGACAGCTGCTATTTGGCAAAAGATTAGCTGGACGATCGCGACTCATGCATGCTACCAGAATGAGTTAAGGAATTAGTGTGTGTTTTTCATTTGCTTTGAATCATGACACACATTACAGCTAAACATAGCAAATTCATTCCAAGATTATCAAACCACAGTCACTAAAACCAGCAGCTTGTTTACATTTTACACACATTGTAGTTTGCATACTGTTTCAAAGAACAAATGCCAAATAATCTGCAGCATGTGAAGGCATCACAACCAAAAATCCACATTTTTTAATCAACATAAAACAAATTTAACAAAGAAAATGGCAGTGGATAGACTTACTGAAGTACCATAGCCGCACTCGCTCCTTATTAAAAGATTTTTTGTGAAACAGGAGGAAATATTGAGACTAACAACACTGCAACTTCTTACAACTCATCTTATTACTCCAAGAAAACCCTTAATTGAAAGGGAAATATCAGTTGTAGTCAAATCTGAGTATGCTCTTCACGTTAGAGCAAGAAGAAAAGAAAACTAATAATAGCAACAAGTATGCTGTGATCATGCTGTTGCAGACCCAACAACTGCTGCTTTATCAGTGATGCAGCCTCCTTCACAGCAGGATTTGCAAACCAAACAGCACAGTGATCTTTGTCCTTGTCTCACAGCAATACCTTCCTTCAATCCACATAGTCAATCTGGTTGAGAAGATCCAATAAGATGGAAAATGATGAAGGCCAAAGGAGAGGAGGAGTGACAGATGGGAAAACAGGGCGGAAAATGAAAAGCAAAGTGAATGATTTTCGACAAACAGATGCTGCTATGCGTAGAAAGTGCAGGGAAAATGACAGGGATGGGATAAAAAAAAAAAAAAAAGAATAAAAGATGTGTAGAGGGTTAAAGAGGAGATATTACATGGGAGTTGAAGAAAACGGAGATGAGCCCGAGCTGAATACAGGGGAGGACGAGCACGGAGATATAAAAGATGTGGAGGGCACTGACAGCTCCAAGAACTATGATGGAGGTAGAAGTGTGATGGAGGCTCAGAACAATGGTGGAGAATGTGAGCATATGAGTGACTGCAAAGGATTTGGTGTATCCACTATAAAACAATGACAAGAGAACAAAGTCCACCTAAAAAAAAAAAAAAAAAAAAGAGCTGTGAAATAAAACAAATAAATGTTAGGTAGGTAGGTAGATAGGTATGCAGGCCTGAATTCTTTGGTTTCTTCTTTATGTCTGTGTTTTCCTTAACACATAAAAATATTTTACACGAGAAACAGAGAAAACACAAGCAAAAATCAAGTAGACAATCTGATTTCAGGCAAACTAATGCTGCATGCCTTAAAGTAGCATGGCAGCGGTTCAATCAAACACTGAAGTACTTGGTCAACAACTGAGTGAAATCAGGAATGACTCTCCTGTCAAAGCATCCTTTGAGGAGAGATTTAAAAGATGCCACTGACTCCACCATCTTGATCTCCTCTGGCAGCTCATTCAGCATTTCAGGAGGGTTTATTGCAAATTCTCTGAATCTCATTCTAGAGCTCAGCTCATATGGTATCAAGAATAAATAGGAAAGGGAGAAGCTACAAAGGGACATGAAGATCGTAAAAATCGAGTCAATTCACCGGGAGTTAGTGCAGGGTGGCTATAACAGGGAATGTGCTAACTTCCTTTAATCTCTGTTTAAACTCTGACCGTATCTGGAACTGATTAATGGACTTTAGGTTGAAACAAGACAGAAAGTTAAGACAATGTTCAAAGCACGAGGAGATGAAAACACACATGGTGTCTGCCAACGCTAAGCTTCCTTGATACAGGCTTTTATGTTCTTTCGCAGGAAGGTAGCAGATGTCAGCTTTGCGCTTAATTATTCACCATGGAGAAGTTACAATAAACTCAGTTTTTATTAAATAGAAGAGAAAATGAATACATTACCAGTCAAAACTTTAGACGCACTTTACCACTGGATGTAATAGGTAAGTGTGTCCAAACTTTTGACTCGTAGTTTATCTTCACATTTTAACATCTTGACCATGCTGAACCATGGGGCTTAAAGACACATTACATAACTTTCTGACCTTAAAACTCGGCGTTCTGGAATTGTTGGATGACGCAGTGACATCTATCATATCCATTTCTATAGCCGCTACTACCCAGTAGTATCCCAAGGCTGAATATACAACTTTACAAGGACTAAACAACTTTTACATCCAGGACATGATGTGACGTTGCAGTTAAATTTTGCTTCATTGTATAAAAAGGAACTGGAAGAGTCATTGTAAGATTATCTTTTGTTGGCTGGAGAGAGCTAACTGGTCAGGTAGGATGCAAGATGGATGCTGAATTAGCCGTAGATTAGAAGGTCCAAGGAAAATGGCAAAAGTTCTGTAGTGTGTCTTTAAATAGAGCTGATCATCAGAATAGCATAAAACAATGGGACAGTGGGAAATGTGCAGCAGAAATTTAGATAATAACTTCATTCCAAGAAAATGTGCAAATTTCAATTGCTTAATTCTCCTGGCTAAAGGAACAGGGAAAGCAGAGATGGCAGCAACATTTGTTTTAACGGGATGCGTTTGTCGCTTATCTTTCTGTCTACCCAAGCAGGTGACCATTATCTTTCCAAGTCACACTTTGCTAGATTTAAGGTAAGTGATGTGTTCTCCCCATGAGGAGCTGTAGACAATAAGGTCATCCTGGTATGCATTATTGTGGGACATTTCCTAGAAAAGAGTTGATGAGATGCTGAATGCTGCCAGGCACATTGCACATACCAAAAGCTATGACTGTGTACTGGAAAAAATTGTCTGCGGTAACAAAGGCTGATATTTCTTAAATTTATTCAGTAAGAGATAGCTGGCAGTACCCCTTTAGCAGGTCAAACTTCTGAAGTTCTCTGCAGTGCCAATTGGATCCACAAAATCTTGGATGCATGGCGTCAATGGTTGTAACTGTGTTAATTTTACCAAAGTCAGTTAAGCAAAGGTGAGCCATCAGACTTTGTTTCTAAGGGTGCACTTAATATTTTATTGGTCTGTGACTGTGTTTCTTTGTAATACACGTTAGTTCAAAAATGTAATCCCAGCCCCATAGACAGCACTGACAAGCACACGTTGTTTCAATGCCTCACCAGCAGAGGGAGTGTTTCCTGAGGTGAGCTGGTTAAAACGCTGTAAACTGCCTGGGTGAGTTAGAGGATGTATACACCCTGACAGACATGCAACTCTTTGCTATGTCTACTTACAGGTAAGCCGTGTATCGTAAGCAACACTTAAGTGTGATATATTAGTCACAACATCCAAGAGAAATGTGGGAGTTGGCCGCTTACTCATACTTAGTTTGTTTCTGTTGTTTAATGATGGTTGTCGTGTAAATTAGCTGCATTGCTAACGGTTAGCCGCTAAACCTAACGTAGAGACCGTACAGGGATATTGTGGCGCAATAAGGAATGTGTTGCATTCATGCTTATCTGTTATCATGGGGATATGAGTTGGAAGTGACAGTACATGTTATTTGTTGATGATTCTTGATGTTATTACGACTGATAAAACGCTGTAAACTGCCTGGGTGAGTTAGAGGACATATACACCCAGACAGACATGTAACTCTGTGCTATGTCTGCTTACAGCTGTGCATTGTTTCACTAAAAGTACATTGAAAACCCACACTAGTCGAGTCATCCTTGTCAAGTGTGCAACGCAATACTTTGTCAAATGCAGAAAGTGACAAATTTGTAATCTGCTTCCTGTATTTGGTCCACTTGATATGGACCAAGACCTGCATTTGTAATGGTTGAGATAACATAGGCTTACTTTTCTCCCCATAACCACAGTCGAAGATGTAACTCTATAGTTATTTCGAAGTGACAAGGTTAGTCATAAATAGTAAAACACTGTTGTGGTTCATGTAAGTTCAGTTAAGAGTTAGATATAGCTAAAAGATTTACTCATTTCATATATTGTTCAGCCCTGCAATGGACTGGCGAGCTGTTCAGGGTCTACCCTGCCTTTCGCCTAAAAAACTGCTGGGATAGGCTCCAGCTTCCCCGCGACCCTTTATCGGATGAAGCGGTTAGGAAAATGAATGAATGAATATATTGTTCATAGGACTGTTGTCATCTTGTTCAATATAACCCATTATGCACATGTGAGCTGCTAAAAAGCCTTAAATCTTGTCGCTCTGGGATCGCTTGGTTACCACTAGGGGGATCGCGCAATGTATCCTCATTGCAATAAATCCATTGCATGAGGGAAGCAGTAGTAATAACTAGTGTAATTGTTTCCACCCTAATTGCGGTAGTGGTGAATAACATGAATGTTTTCATGGTGCTTACAGAGTTTAAACATAATAATGTTAGTTTTGTGAAGTCAAATTGAGGTTTTATGCTGTTTTGTGATTTAATGGTTTTACCTCAATACATGCCTTGCTTCAGGAAACATAGCAGTTGACTACTGTTTGTTCATGACTTCACTTGCATTTTTTTTAAATATTTTGGATTGCAATAAACCCACTGCATGAGGGAAGCAGTAGTAATCAATAATGTGATTCTTTTCACCACAATTCAGGGGTATAACACATTTGCAGGCGACCAAGTCCGCTTCTTTGATCCAAATCAGAATTGGTTTGGCGCATTCATGTTTTACTAAATATATTTTTGAAGCAAACGGACTAGAAATCAAATTTAGAAAAGGCTAATGTGTATGTGCTCTAGGAGATACAGGGAATTCCAAGGATGACAGCTAAGTTTTGCAAATCAATGTTCCACCAAGCCCTTTTTATATCATGCAATTTATAGAGGTGCTGTTTAATGGGTCTTGCATAATCCACATCAACGTCATGTTGGATGGCAGTGGTGTGACTTGGAACATCATTAAACAAGGAATTTGTTTACCAAATACACAATTCCAGTTTTCTGTTGTTTGGTCAAATGATTAAATGTCAAGGACAGGGTTTTTGTCTTTTCAGTTTGCCAGTTGAGTTTGTTGGGATGCAGATCGCAAAGTCAAACTATCATCCAAATTGAATTAAGGGCCATTAGTCATTGTAAGTGCAGAGTTGCTGGTATGACATGTCAATGGCTTGAATAAGTTTGCAGCATGAGGGGAAACACCTTGGGTATAATAAGGTTTAAACATGATGTGTTAAACACAAGTTTTCCTTTCAGGAGTATCTGTCACGTAATCAGTGTCACTAAGATATTTATCAATTTTATATGGACCTGCGAGTTTGGCCGTCAGTGCTGAACCAGGTATTGGTATCAGATCCAAAACCAATCTGGAATTGGTAAAAACCAGCAGAACGATCACAGTGGTGCTTCCTGGACCTTGAACCCTGTATAGGGCACTCAATGAAATACCTTGAGATTAGAGATTTTACCCTAAAATTGTCCTTCTGGTATGTACCAAGACCTCCATTCTGTTGATATATTTACAAAAGAAAAAAAAGTTTCATGCTGAATAGGAAAGAAAACGAAATGATCAAAAATAGTCACTTGCCCCATAAAGGGTTAAGAGCCATGTAAGAACACTATGGTAAATGCATATAAATAGTACAAAAGCTTGTGGAACTGATAAATACAATGTGGCACATTTTCTTCAGAAGATGTGGCGTAACCTAAAAGCTTTTTTTGGCAATCTTAAACAGATCACGGCATGCATGTCCAAATATTAATTCTGCCAGACTAAATCCCAGCAATGTTTGAGCACAGAACAGACTGATGAAGACATAACTAGTGTTGAAATGTTAGCCTTTTGGATTGCACATGAAAGCTGGAAATCTTTCAGTGCACTCCAGCTCTCTTTCCTCTTTGCAAATTTGATGTCCTTCAATTGTGAAGCACCTGATACAGCCATTTGCACTCTTTGGAAGAAGCTCAGAGTATGTTGATTTCATTAAAACTTGAGTGGACTACTGAGCAGCAAGCAGAACAAATGGAAGGCCTTCATCCCAGTCTTTATCTATATTAGTGCAGCATTTATGCAGCATGGACTTTAACATCTGATGCCAGTTCTCTAAAGCAGCTTCTTTTGTCTTTCATATACTTAATATTAAAATTAATTTAAATGAAAATTCACAATTTTAGAAAAAGTAAAGAAAACCAACAGGGCTTTATGGTTTTATTTGACAAAGTTATTGAATATACAAACTTTATACCAGTCAAAACAATGGCCTTGTCTGTTCCAATGTTAAATGTTCTAAAAACCTCATGACAATGATTCAGACATTTTATTCCTTGTAATAGATCTTCTGTACCATTTTGTCTAGTAGTATATCTGCACTTTAATGACTCTATTTTCTTCTTAGCAACACTTTCTGTTAGGAATGCATCTGGTATATTGAACATGAAATACTGGTATTTACAATGCTGACACGTAAATATTAAAATATGCTTGCATAATGCCAGAAGCAGGGAAGGAACTTTTCTCACATTGTAACCGTTTGGGGAGGTTTAATACAGTCTGTTCATTTTTAATGTTTGTAGTTTATGTCACAAGTCTGTTTTCATCTATTTGCTATTGATGAAACAATGAATGTGAATGCTTTTTAATAATTTGAGAAATTTATTTTATGGAATGCCCCTTTAGATGTACCTGTTTCTAGGGGGTCCAAAAACATAAAACAATATATCATAATCAACAATTACACAAATTATACGCAAAAAAATACATTAGATACAGAAAAAACAAGACAAGACAAACTTACTCACTCCTACACCTCTCCACACTCCTGCCAAAAAATTACACAACAGGGGATGTCAGAATTAGTGATTATTGAACATGTCACAGAATTGAAAAAGAAAAAAAAGGCAATAATGTAAAGAGCAATATAAGAATAAATTATGTTTACTCATTATTTTTAGTAATTATTATTATTATTTTTATTAATTAATATTTTGTCTTCCCTTTTCTTCTCCTTTCTTCTTGTTTACTTACATTGGATTCCCCACTACACAAAGTAATGACATTCCTAGGGATTACAGATGAACAGCATTACAATAATGATAACAAAAAATAAATAAATACAATAATAAATAAATGAAAGTTCAAAAAGGAGTATGTTATTCAATCTCACACAGAATAATGTAATAAAACTAGACACATTGACAAGGAGTTTTAAGATGAACAGATAAAGATGACTTAAATAAACCAAACCATGTTAAGCGATCTTAAGGTTGTGGGTTCCAGTCTGAAGGAACTTTGAACTGAAATGATCTTCAACATCTTTATAGATGGACAGTAAAAATAAATAAATTTAAAGATGAACAGGGTCCAGTGAAATTCACGTCTCTTAGATGGATGTAACTAGTTGAGTTTTTCAAATAACACACAATGATGAGTTAGATATGGACATTTAAGAATAAATCTACAAAGAGAGTTAAAAAGAACATTAAGTCATTTAAGACATGAATCGTATGTGTTTTGATAAATTGTGTCTGCATAATCAAGAATAGGTAAAATTAGTTAAGTGACTATTCTTTTCCTAACGTCTAAAGTAAAGCAGTTAAAAGAGCGATATAAAGGACTTAAGGTAGCTTATGTTCTTTTGATTATATAATCAATGTGTGGTTTGAAGTTAAGTTCAGAGTCAAGCCAGAGACCAAGATACTTAATAGAATCAGTTTTGTGCATCAAGGATCCATCACTGAAGTTAATTTGAAGATTAGGAGAGTTATTTAATTTATGATGAGTACCAAAAAGTATACAGCATGATTTTTTCATGTTTAAAATTAATTGATTGTCATGCAGCCATTTTTGGACCAAATTAAAGTCAAATTGCAACTGATTTTCTACAACAGAAAGATCGGAGTTTGAGTTGTAAATAACAGTATCATCAGCTTAAATATTTATAGAACAGTTTGAGATAACACATTGAACATCATTAATAAATATGCTGAACAAAAGGGGGCCGAGAATGGACCCTTGAGGCACACCTTTTCAATTATACATTTGTCAGACTGTACACCATTAGAAACAACATATTGTGATCTGCAATGAAAATAGGAATCGAACCACAGATTTGCTTTAGTATCAAGACCTATGGCATAAAGTTTGTCGAGAAGAAGATAATGTTCCATAAGATCAAAGGCTTTAGACAAATCTAGAAATATTGATCCCACATATTGGTTTTCATCAAATGAGGTGAACAGGTCATTTGTAAATTTGAGGAGGGCAGTGGTGGTTGAGAAACCAGAACGAAAGCCAGACTGAAAACGGGATAAGATATTGAATGCATTTAAATAATTGAATAACTGACTGAATTTCATCTTTTCAAAGATCTTAGCTACCGCACAAATATTAGAAATCAGACGATAATTATTCATATCAGGGGGTTCTCCTCCTTTGAAAAGTGGAGTAACTCTGGCTATCTTCCAAATGGAAGGAAATGTTGTACTAAGTGACAAATTAAATAAATGAGCAAAAGGAAACATCAGAATATGTGCTGCAATTTTAAGAAATTTAGTCTCAAGGCCGTCAGGACCAGCACTACAGTTGGCTTTCAAGTCTAATAAAGCATTGTAAACATCAAAAGGTAGAACTTTGGAAAAGGAGAAAGAGGGACCAGAGAGCTGCTTGTTTGATACACCTCCAGACACATAATTAGAATCAACATTGCTACTAATTGAGGAAAAATGATGATTAAATGCATTGGAAATTTTAGATTGATCAGAGATAATTAATTATTTACAACAACATAACTAGTTTTACTTTTAGACTTATTTAGAACTTGATCAAGTTTGGACCAGAATCTTTTTGGGTTATTTAGATTTTGAGCAAAGCCCTCTTTATAATAGTAGGATTTAGCATTCCTTGTCTGCGTTTTACAAAAATTTCTAAGTGATTTATAAGTTTCCCAGTCAACTGGATATTTACAAGAGTTGTATTTTTCCAGGCCTGGTCCCTTTTTCTATATAGGTCAAGCAAAGCGAGTTGACCCAGGGCAGATGTCTGACTTTCACAAAAATAGTTTTAATAGGAGCATGCTTATTAATAATATAGGCAACTTCTGAGTAACAAAAATTCCATGCATCTTCTGCATAAGGGATGAGTTGAAATCTGTCCCAGTTTATATTAACAAGATCATTAATAAATAATGCAGTATTCATATGTTTAATTTGCCAAATGCTAATATAATTGGGAGGAACTTTCGTGAGTTTAATTTTCCAAACATAAACACAACAGAGTGATCACTAAAGCAGTCAGACATAACTCCAGAAAGAGAAATCCTTTCTGGGTGTGACACTAGTATCCAGTCTAAAAGAGAAGAGGAGCGCTGATCTACTCTGGTGGGTTCAGTTATGAGTTGAGTAAGATTGACACTATTCAGAAGATTTCTTTCATTGGAGGAACGGCGGAGCCAGTTATTATTGAAATTGCCCAGAACATGAACGTGAATGGCTGAGGATATGTGGTTGGTGTGGGATGTCCATCCTTCATCAGGAGCTAGAGGTAACGTTAAACATCATACTGCCCTGGCGAATTCCTCATCTGTAGCCGATAACGTTATGATGAACATAGTTACTAATGAATGAATGAATGAATGATTGATCTTGCCAGTATACTAGTGCAGATACACAGCAAATTTCAAAGAGCTCCCCGTGGTGCCAAAAGTAACATCTAGTATTAAGTAGTAAATAGAGATAAAGACGGAGAATAAAATTCCGACTCCTTTCACGACAGTCAGTGCAAACAGACAATATGATATGGCTGTAGCCTTAAAAGATTTCAAACTGTTTAAATCGCTGGACTCTAATGTTACTAGATTTCTCTGGAAAGACAAACCACCACGGATTAGTCTAAAAACACTCCAGAAGACTAAAGATAGCGGTGGCTTAGACTTGCCTAATTTCCAAAATTACTTTATAAGCAATAGACTACAATACATCTCTAAATGGCTTAAACCTAGCTATCTAGATGAACCATGGCTTAATATAGAAGAAGCTATGTGTGAGGATATGGCAATTTCAGACCTGCCATTTATCAGCACAGCTGTCAAACGCCAAAAATGCTTTAAAAGCATTAATATCAGCTCCTCACTAATGGCCTGGTGGGAATTTCTTAAACTAACCAAATCCTTGCTTATTCCATGCAAACTTACACCTATTTGGAACAATCCCGACATCCAGCAAAACCGGAAAATGATAAACTTCCCTCAGTGGAAGAATAAAGGAATAAAACAGTTAGAACATTTAATAGAAAATGGGAACTTTCTCCCTTTTGATACAATTACTTCACGATATGAAATCAGCAGCACAAAATTCTTAGAATACCACCAACTTAAATCTATTATAGGTAAGAAATACACCCCTGATCAATTAAACTTGCAGCTACCTATCAGGGCTGCAGAATTCTTAAATCTCAATGCCCCAAAACTGTTATCCAAAATATATAGATTACTATCAAAGCTAGACGATTCCATATGTCTCCCAACTTCTAAATGGGAAGCAGACTTATCCAGTAACTTTGACCAAAATGAATGGTCACAAATCTGTTCAAATACATTTACAATGACTAAGAATTCAAACATGCAACTAATACAATTTAAAATTCTGCATAGAACTCATTATACAGGACACAGGATGTTCAGGATGGGTCTGTCACAATCAAACATCTGTCCACACTGCACTGGCAACACGACTGACAGCTACTACCATGCTTTGTGGTCTTGCCCACCTGTCCAGGAATTCTGGTTTCAGGTATGCAAAGATCTGTCAAATTGCTTCAAATGTAACATCCCTACAAACCCCAAACTGGGCCTACTGGGTTACTTGGGTGAAATTAACATAGAATTTAATTCTGCAAACTTAATCCTCACCAGTTTATGTATCGCAAAGAAAACTATCCTTCTAAACTGGAAAAGCAAACAAAGTCTGTGTATCCAGCAGTTCAGAAATCTCTTATTAGATCACATCAGTGTCGAGATGATGTCTGCCTCCTCAAGAGATCAGTCAGCTGAACTTTATTCCCTCTGGTCCCCTGTGATCAGCTCCATCACTTAGTATGGGGGGAGAATGTGACCTTATTGCGCTCGGGGTTGGTGGCCGGTTGGGGTTCTCTGGGGGCTGTGGGTCTGTGGTGGGCTCCTGGGGGGGGATTTTGACTGCTCCATTGCTGGAGTGGCTAGGTTTCTAGCCCTACTGTGGACCTGGATGGGCCAGCGGCTGGAGTTGCCGCGCAGCGGCGGGGCGAGGTCGCTGGCGGGGGATGGGTTGGCGGGCGTGACTCCGTAACGGGCGCCTGTGCCGCCGTGGGGTGGGCTGGGCGGGGTCCCGGGCTCCGGTGCCCGGGGTTGTCCCCTGTCTCTTGGGGGTGGGGGGTCGGCTTGTGCCGGGGGGGGGCTGGGCTGACCTGGACCTGCCGCTGCGGCGGCGGGCAGGTACGTGCTCTGGTGCCTGGTTGCGACCCTGGGACTTGTTGAGTGGGGGGTGTTTGATAGTGTGGATGGGATGTGAGTGTGTATGGAGGGATGTGTGTAGGGGGTGTGCGTTGAGGACTGGTGGCGGTACATAGGTATGTGGATGTGTGTGGGTGGGGAAGTGTGATGATGCGTGTGTGGGGGGGGGGTGTCGTGGTGTCTGTGGGGGGGGGGGTAGTGCCGTGTGTGTAGGGGAGTGGGGTGATGCGTGTATGTGGGGAGTGGCGGTGGTGCATGTATACGGGTGTGTGTGTGGGGGGGGAGGGGGGGGCGTGCTGTCTGTGTGTGTGTGGGGGGGGGGGGGGGCAGGGGTGTATGTATGGGGGAGTGGGTGGTGCATGTGTGTGGTAGGTTGGTGGATAAGTGTAGATATGATGGATGGGAGTGGGGGAGATTTGGATGTGACGTGGGGGTCAGGAGGATGGTTTTAAGGGTGGGCTGAACGGGTGGCTGGGTGGACCTGAATGTGTCCGGAAGTGTGTGTGTGTGTGTGGCTGTAGGTGTGTGCTGAGACAGTGTGAAGTGCCGATGTGTGGACAAGGGGGGACTTCATGTCCCCAGGTGGGGGTGTCCTCTGTGAGTGAGGGGGCGGTGGACAATCGGTCTGGGATTCCCCTTCTGCCGCCCCGCCTCCTCTTTGTCCTCGTGCCCCCCTTCTGCATGTGGTGAGTTGGTCCCCTCTTGGGTCGGTGATGACTCTCTGGTTAGAGTCGCCGAAGGCTCTGGTTACGGGGATGGCTGTCCCCGGCTTGTCCTGGTCCTTAGGGGGCCCTGGGAGTAGGGGGCATGCCCAGTGCTGCGGGCGGCTCACCTTCTGGAGGAAAGCTCACTTTCCTCCAGACTTAAATCCCTCAACCCCTCTTCCTCCCCGCTCCCCATCACACACAGGCAGGGTATTGGGAGGTGTGCACGTGGCGCTGGGTGGTGAGAAAGGCCATCAAGGTGGCTCACCTCCCAGTGTTAATTACACTTAGACACCAAACACCAAAACACTGACGACTCACATGATTAGGGGGAAGAGCATGCAGTGTATGGTGGGCGGGGCTGCTTAGGTGGTCCCTCTCCCAACACCGCGTGGCACTTCCCTCAGTTTTAATTGCAACTAATACATACTTCACAATCAGTCATAAGCGGGGGGGAGGCAGGGACGATAGGGTCTTCTCATGCCCCTGCTCTCGGGGCTTTACTGGGGGGGGGTACGGGTGGGGGAAGAGTGCCGTCCATTAGGCCTAAGTCTGGGCTGGCCTGGCTGTAGGAGGGTTGTCGCCGGCCCTGGGGGGGTGCTGGGTCGGCTGCATCTGTGGGGTGGTGGGGGGGACGTTGGGAGTGGTGGGCGGTAATTATGGGGGCCCTGATCGGGGCCATCCTGTCCTCTGCCCCCTCTGAGGTATCTCACATGGGACATGATGGAGGGGTGAGGTGAGGATGTGTGGGAGTGGGTGTATGGGCTTACAGATGGATGGTGGGATGGCTGGGGGGGGGGATTAGGGTTGGGGATATAGGTGGGTAGGGGATAGGGATGTGTGAGGATGAGTAGATGTGTGTGTGGAGGGGTATGTTGGCGCGTGGGTTGTATTGGGGTGTGCCTGTGTTGGAGGAGTGAGGGTATGTGTGTGTGTGTGTGTGTGTGTGTGTGTGTGTAGGGGGGGGTGTATATGCGGAATGGGATGTGTGAGTGAGGGTGAAGTTTGGAGGGGGGCTATGGGTGGTGGAGGGGTGTTTGGTGGGGCATGTGTGGTTGGGTAGAAGTAGAGGGATGGGGTGGCGGGGTGTGAGCGTGTGTGTGGGGGGGTGAGCGTGTGTGGGGGCGGGGGCGATTGGGGTTCGTGTGACTTGGTATGGGTGAGTGAGTAGAGGTGGGGTGGGGTTGTATATGTGATGGATGATGTGCATGGATTGCAGAGGGTTGTGTGGATGGGGGTTGAGAGGGGAGTGCGTGTTTGGGGGGGGGGGGGTATGCATGTATATGTGTGAGGGAGTGCGTGTTGGGGGTTGGGGGGTATGCATGTATATGTGTGTGTGGTTTGGTGGTGGGGGGGTGGTGTCCTGTACCCGGGGGCGCAGCTGGTGCGCTGGGGTGCGACCTGGCTGCCGCTGGGTGGCGGTCTGGGGATCCTGGTCCTCCGTCGGTGTGGGCTGTGCCCTCTGCCTGCGGGGGCGGGGGGCTGCTCACGGGCTCTTGGGGCCCTGGGGCCTGCGCTCTGTCTGCCCTAGGTGGCCGGTGCCCGGCGGGATCGGCCCTTGCCGGCCTGGGCCTGCTGGGGCCTGTTCCCCCTGACTGCGGGGGACTCTGGTTGGGCACCTCCTTCGCCACCTCCTGGGCAGATGCATGGCTGGCTCTGGAGTGGGGGGGTTGGGATCTGTACCTGGGGGTGACTGTCGGTTACCCGGGTCTCTGGGTTCTCCTGGCCTTCCTCTAGCTGTAGGCGGGCGGGGTCACATTGGCATGATCACTCTTCTCTAAACACGTTCCACTCTGAATGTTCTGCATGAATGTTCTGCATGTGTCACAGTCACTGAGTCATCCAGCAAGTTTATTCACTAACAGCAGGTACCTCTCTTTCTGTCTTTTTGACTTAACTTGCTAGTTTCTGGTCCTCATGATTGTCAACGGTTTTGTTCTCCACGAATCTAAAGTTGGCTTGTGTGGGTGTATATATTTATGTGTGTGGGTGGGTATGTGTGTGTACTTATGTGTATGTGTATGTGTATGTATGTATGTGTATGGATATGTATATATGTATGCATATGTGTGAGTGTATGTGTATGTATGTGTATGTGTATATGTATGTGTATGTATGTGAGTATGTATATGTGTATATATGTATATATATATATATATATATATGTGTGTGTATGTATGTGTATATGTATGTATGTATATCTATCTTTATGTATGCATGTATGTGTACATGTGTGTGTATGCATGTGTATGTATGTATGTATGTATATATGTATATATATAATGTATGTGCGAGTGTATATACATATATATGTAGGTGGGTATGTATGTGCATATACATGTATGCATTGATCTCTTTCTTTTGGTTTTTTTTTGTTTTTTTATGTTCTCTTTTCTGTTCTCTTTCTGCCCCTTTCCTGTCCTTTCCGGTCGGGTCCAGCAGCATAAACTCTGTAATACAAGCTATTATCCAAAACAAATTGAAAAATAAAATAAGAATCAAGAAATACAAGGGGATCATTACATCTACAAAAGTTCCCCTTGGCAAAATAAATTTGCTCAGCAGAACACAGCATCCAGAACATCAGTCTGCTTGCTTAAATGCTGGACAAGACAAGACAAAAAAAAAAAAAAAAAAAAAAAAAAGATTTCAAACTGGTTTGTACCAAGCACTGCTGGCATAAATAAAGATATACAACAAAACAAACCATTAACTATACCCTAAACATACATACAGATTCAAGACAGTGTAAAATTGTAGTATGGCAAAATGTTATTTAAGTTATTGTACCAGGTATTACAACAAGTTAATTATCACTACAAAAAGTGTAAACTATCTTGAATCTCTATTGCTTTTTAGGACATAGTTTGTATATTTTTTAATTGACTAGTTTTTTATGCCTGCTGTGCTGTACAGAACAATTTGGAATATTGTAGTTTTACAGTATGTAATGTTTTGGTCATGTGAGTTTCTTTTTTGATTTTAGAATGATGATTCGAAGGACTTCAGCGACTTCACAAGAATGTTTGTAGAAGAATTCCATATAATCCTGCACAAAGTAGCTCCACTCATCACCAAGCAGGACACCCACCTAAGAAGGGCCATTCCTGCAAAGGAGAGACTATCTGTTACCCTACGGTTTCTGGCAACAGGTATTAATCAATCAATCACTTTATTTTTGTATAGCCCAATACCGCAACAAACGTTTTTCTGTTGTTTTTTTTTTATGAGAAAAGAAAAAAAACCGAAAAAAAAAAAACCTGACAAGTACAGGTAAAAAGAAGTACGAAAGTACAAGCAAAGTACAAAAACACTAAACATTGGGCTCACTGGCCAAACGCAGCATCAAAAAGGAAGGTTTTTGTCTCGTCTTACATATATTGACTGTGGTATAGCCTACACTTGACATTTTGTGATATTATGTATTTCTGTAATCATAGTTAATACATTTTAAGGATGCATTAGCCATACAGTATGCAGGCAGGTCTGAGCAGCTAATTAACTTAATCATGTATTTTCAAATCAGTTTTTTGGTTATCGTTTTACATGGGTGCAGCCCCATGTAATGGCTGAATATCATAAAAAGAAACTATACTGAAGTTATTTTAATTAGTTAATTCCTATATAAAAAAAATTGAACAAGCTTGTGATGTTATAAAATGTTTTCCACTTATGTAAAACATATTTTTCAGGGGAGACATTCAACTCCTTAAGTTTCCAGTCCCGGATCGGTAGCACAACACTGAGCCGGATTGTTGTGGAGACGTGTGAAGCCCTGCATTCGGTCCTAACAAACAACTTTCTGGAGGTATGTACAATTCCATCAATTATTAGTCATTTCAAAAGACGTTTTATCAAAAGAGACTTATAGGCATTCAAGAGAATTGGTGATCAACACAAATCCTTACATCTCCCCACTAAACAATCACAAGAAAACATACTATTTCAATATATTCAAAGTGTGATAATCCTGTCTTTCAGACACCAACATCAGAGGCAAAGTGGCATGCGATAGCCCACGAATACTGGGAGAAGTGGCAGTTCCCAAACTGCCTTGGAGCACTCAATGGAAAACACATATACACCCAGCCACCAAAGAAGTCAGGAAGCCTGTTCCACAACTATAAGAGCAGGTTCTCCATCCTGCTTATGGCAGTGGTGGACGCCCATTACAAATTCACTTATGTGAATGTAGGTGTCCAGGGCAGGGTGTCAGATGCCGGTGTGTTCACTGAGTCTAACCTCAGAAGCGCCATGGACAGCAACCTTCTCAATATCCCCTCTGTTGAACTGCTGCCGAACACTGATGTGCAGATGCCCTACATGTTCATTGTCGATGAAGCCTAACCCCTGAGAGTGGACCTGATGAAGCCCTACCTTCACTGTCAGCTCAACAGTGAGTAGAGGCTGTTTAACTACCACCTGTCAAGAGCACGCCGCACTGTGGAGAATGCTTTTGGGATCCTGGCAAACCGCTGGAGAGTCTTCCACTCAACCATCTGCCTGGAACCAGAGAAAGTTGTGAAGATCACAATGGCATCCTTGTGCCTCCACAACTTTCTGCGGGAAAGGAGATCTGATGCATACCTGCTTCCTGCATATGTGGACTGGGAGGATGAGGACCACCGACTGGTCAATGGGACATGGAGGCAGGAGGGAATGTTGCAGTCTGCAGAGATGGAACGGGCCAGGAATCCCCCCATTGCAGCCAAGCAGCAACGAGAGCAGCTGAGGGACTACTTCATTTCTCCTGCTGGCAGTGTGTCTTGGCAGGAAGATCACATCTAGATGAGCGCAGTCTGTATCTACCTTGAGTCATATGTAAATATGTTTTGAGTTGTGTAACATTGACAAATGTGAGGAAAAAGGCATCCAGTTTTATTTTATTGAAATTCTGTTGTTTTTATTAAACTAGCCTACATCAGTGTGGTTCCATCTGTATTAAAAAACTTAAACATTTTCAGAGAAATATAAATGTAATAACTAAAACATCAAATTGTGTGTCCTCTATTGCCTTCTGATAAGAAAAGCTTTAACACACAGCAGTGAAATACTGAACACAAACAGTATAATAAACAATACAAAGAACTGCATTAACATCACAAACTTGTAAACATTACACAATGTAAACTGTAGTGGACTACAGACCCAGGTTTTTAAAAACTTGTGTTGCTGGTGTCGTCATTGAGCATCCCCATGAAGCTTTGGGAGTTATAACTCTGAGGGGGCATGTGGGATGTGTGAGGTGTTGGTGTAGTGTGCCCATATACTGGATGAAGAGCTGGGCCTCCTGCTGCATAGAGTGTAAAATCTCTGGTGTGTTGTGACTCCTGGGCATCATACAATATGCCCATTATTTGTCTTTTAACCCTTATTTTGAACACCGGCTCTTGAATTTGTTGCAATTCTGCAGCAACCTGCTCACCAAAAGCTTTTTCATCATCTACTAATTTTAAAGTAGAAGACATTTCTTTTAATATAGCTAGTTTTTGTAACTCTACATTACACTCAGGCCCCTTCCTCTTTCCTTGACGCTGGAGTCCCTGGCTCCTTCTCTGCTCACTCTCCTTCTCCCGTGAGGCATTCAGGTTGACTGAAGTCACTTCTGCAGAGCTTGAGGGACGGGGTGTGCCTGCTCTGGAGACATTAGAGGAAGTTTCCTCTTGAGACTGCAGATCACTTGTGTCTGGTGGTGAGACAATACACATGTCACAATACAATGCTCATTTATTACAACACAACAATCAACACATCAGTGAGGTGGCACATTCTCAATGTATCCTGCCCTCTTAAACTTGCCATGTTACTACACTTTCATCATACCAAAGCAGAAAAAGAAATATACACTACTCTGTAAAATATTCTTGTCTCACCCCTACTAGTGCCAGGATCAGGTGAAGTAATATTTGTACATTCTTCAACCTCCCTGTCAAGCTCTGTTTCTGTGTCTGTCTGTGATGTTTCTGGTTGATCTTCTGTTGACATGGCCTACATAAAAGCACAATTACTGTAGAAAGGTTCTGATGTGTACAGACACAATACACTGCAGTATATAAAAAAGATATAGATAAGAACATATTATGTAAAATGTATATATTTACTCTCAAACTAGTTTCAGAATGTCGATGGACAACATGTTGTTTTAAAAAGTCAAGATGGTTTATGATCCATATCTGCCTTGATGTTTGACCTCTGTAACCGCTGTCACTTGGTTGTGTTTTTAATAATTTGCCGAACTGAGTGCGAAGAGAAGCCGCTCTCATTTGCACCTCACTGACTGAAATAAAATAAGCAGAGAAGTTCTAAAGTTAACGTATGTAATCCCTACTTATCCTAGACGTGATCTTGCAATCGAGGTAGCTACACAAAAGCATAGTATTATGCTTCTAGGAAAGATTTATGCACACATGCACAGAAAAGCAGAACTCAACTCATTATTAACGCAACGTTATAGGCCTATCTGTATAACAAGAAATATTCCGTATAGTCTATATTACATTTATTGGTAGATAGGCTAGAACATTATATTATAAGTTGAGTTCTGTGCAAACGTCTTCATAGAAACATGACAGGTGTAACGATAGCTAGCTTCCTCGGTTGCAATCAAAACTATACGTACCAGGTAATTCCAGGGCAGATGCTATTTGATTCCAGGAATTGTCCTTCATCCCTCTGTCATGGTATGCTGCAGAAGTCACATCAAAAAGATTTTCATGTTCTCTCCATAGCTCTACCAATCTCTCCTCTAGCAGCTGTGTCCACCGCACACGTCGGAAGTTAGGGTTGCCCGCCATTGTTTAAAGCTCCACTGGTGTCTTCTGCGCAGGTGCGGACGTAGAATCGTGACGTAACACCACTCACACTGTACGAGCGATGGCGAAAATTTTTGACATGCCAGAAGTTTGATCGGGAGGTCGCAGCAGTATCGTTAGAACGTAGCAGCAATTAATCCTTCCTCGTGAGTGTTCTCACACTGTATGGCTTACGACATCCCGACGCTATGATGTTTCCACGATGACGCAGCGTCGTCTGCGACAGCAAAATCGTGGTGAAATCCCCTCAAAATCGCACAGTGTCCGCCCAGCATTAGACGTCACATTTTTACAACACCGCCAGCCTATGGCGCAACAGCGCAAAGCTGCGTTACTGTAACAACACTCAGTACGGGAAATATAAACAAAGCGGAAGCAGTGGATCGTATTCATGACAGACTTCTCAAAACTCAAAACAAACACCTAATCTTAAAAACATCAACAAAAAAATCAAATGAGCTGATGTGAAGATTAAATCAGGGTAATATCATCAAAGCAAAGAAAAAAGAGAAAGTCAGAATAATCACCCAAGTACCCAGTTCACACTGGGAGGCTTTGGAGAAAGACTTCTACGTCTTTTGGACAGCGGAATGAAGTGGACTTTCCATCAATGTTGACCCTGAGCACGGCAGGAATACGCAGGGAATATTGAAGATTCCTCTCACAGAGTTGATGCTTGATGGCATCAAACTGGCGACGTTTCTCCAGAAGAGCAGCACTGTAGTCCGGGTAGATGAAAACTTTCACTCCCTCAAACAGGAGCTCTCCCTTTTCACGGGCCAGTCAAAGGACCTTCGCTTTATCCTGGGCATTTAAGAGTTTGACCAGTATTGGCCTGGGCCCGTTTTCGGAGTTCGGTGACATTGATCTGGGACTGCGATGAGCACGTTCAATGACTGGCGGCACTGGAAATTTATCCGCCCCGAGGAGCAGGAGAATCAGCCGCTGAATGAAATCCACTGTGTCACGGCCTTCCGCCCACTACGGAATCCGCAGAAAATGAAGGTTTGATGAACGGCTTCTGTTTTCGAGCTCATCAACTTTGTCACGAAGGAAGCTATTCTCCTTCTCCAGGAGCTTGACTCGTGAATCCAAGTTAGTGAGGTTATCTTCATTAGTGCTGATTCTGTGTTCAATGAGGGAAACCTGCTCACTGAGAGTACTTATTGACCCATTTATGGTAATTAATGTTGACTGAAGTTCACCAATTTTAGAGTCAAAGTTAGTTCCGCTTGCATTTGTCGAAGGGCGTCAGTGATTTCCAAGTGATTGGCCATTGTGATCAGAACACAAAACAGTGTGTATAAAACTGAGCAATCGGATTTTCAAATTCCCCAAATATGCAGAAAGAGGAGCAAAATCGGATGTGTTGCTGACGTGTTGCAAGGTCAGTGAGGCCACTAAAGTCTGTAACTATCTTAAATCATAATGCAGACTTGCTCAGAGATGCTCACGCTGCGGCTCGTGCGGCCATCTTGAAGGACCAATACACAAGGTCGGTCTTCTAATTATGCTCTCAGTGGTGAATTTCCAGGTATAGCGTTTAAATAGTTGTACATATTGTTAAACTAGAAAATGAAATTTGCAGTTACTTTTAGAAACTGCTTTATTTTTCTTTTTTTGCTGAAAAGACAGTTCTCCAAAGTTCTGGTCTGATCAATTTCAAGACTTTACTAAAGCAATTACTTGTGAATGTGAGGGGCTGCTGTCCTGTATGTTCATTTCTTCCTCTTGGTCCTGCAGGGTTTTTGACTTGAGCTTGCTTAGGAGAGTGCTATTGTTTTTGCATTACTCCTGTTGGCGTTAGCACACTGCAGGGCTTAGCATAGATAGCAAAGAGGTTTCTCGACAAGTTACACAAGTGGGTATTTAAATTTCTAAACAACTGTCATTTTCCTACAAAACATATTAGTTTTATGTTTTCACTCAAACAGATGAAAAATAAAGCCTTAAAGGTTATGTCATTCATTTTATCGTTATTGTTTGACTATATTGTTGAGAGAACAACAAAGTTTTTCCTTTCCCTATCTTACTCATGTGTTAGCTTTCACTCCCACTGCTCCGCCATCAGTACCTCAGATGAATCATTTACTCATTTAAATGAGTTGCTCTGCTGGCTTTAAATGCCAAGTTTATATCTGAATACTGATTAGAATGAAGTGATGCTAAAACAAGCTTAAAATGAGTCATGATTCCCTGGGGCCTAAGAGCAGTCCGTGATGATACTAGCTACAGAACAACCCTCTTATTTGTGGATCTTTATGTTAGATCCTTTCACTCCTGCTGATGTGCCCTGAAATGCTGCAACCAGTTCTGCAGAACTACTCTGCTCTTTTGAATACATTTTCCGTGATATGTCGTAACTAAGGCTAACGCTAGTCTTGCTGAATTTGGTTTCTGAGACCCAGCGACTGCTTTCACATTTAGGTTCAGTGTGGCTAATTCCCCTATATGGATCTAAAGAATAACCCTGCAGCAGCTTGCTCCTCAGTTTTTAAAAATACAAGAGACACAAAGAAGACAAGAGACAAGAGCTGGGTGAGACATCAGTGGGTAGCTGCCCAGCTTGATTATCATGGCTGTTAAATGGGGAGTCTGCCAGGGGTTGGAGGGGTGCTGGTCATTTCCCAGCCACTGTTGTTATTGGTCTCCTTGGGCCTGTGCTCCATGACTGTGTGGGGTCTCTAGCTGCTTCACTGGCTAGCTCACATTTGCACAGCCATGCTCATCCCTGAACTCAACTTGTACCTTATATTTTGCACTCCCTTTCACTAACATGCATGCTCATGAAGTTATGGTGCAGTGAAGCAGTTTTAATCACTAACACTTTCACACTCATGTTTTTGAATGCTAGTTCCTGATATTGTTCTCATTCATGTCTCTTCACTCCTTTCCTCACACTGCCCCTCTATTTGTTTCCGATGTCAGGCGCAGTATAAACATGTAGCTTAGCAATAGCCAAAATATAGAACAACACTCAAGAATCAAGAGGAGCCTTAAATCCACAAAGCTTTATTTTCATGCGATAATTTGTTCGGCAGCCACACCATCATTCATTTCCTCTTACCCCAATATGTACAAATATATTAATATTTATATTTAATAATATAACGTTTAGAGTTTTCATGATCAGTAAGCGTTTAATATTTATAATAATAGTATTTGTTTTCTTTTAAAATAAAACTTAATCCATCTTCTGCGTTTAAATAATATGTCTACTACCCCAGCTTGTAAGGCTGCCACTGGAGTTGTTTTAACTGCACCTGTGATGAACTGTAGCAACTGAATGTTTCCTTGTATTCTCTTGTATGTCAGCAGCAGAGCCATACACTACACAACTAAGTGTGTATCATTTCTTCTCCTGTGTATTAAGAAGGGGTACCAGGCAGTTTTAAGGTACATGGCCAGCAGTATTACAACCTATCGTCTGCTATATAAGTGCTTTCTGCGGACTTTTGAAAAGACTTCATTTTCGGTTGTGAACGAACTCAATATCATGTTCAGTTTTTTAATTTAAACATGTAAACTTAATAGAACAAAAATAATACATTCAGTGTTCTCTAACATGTTAAATAAGCTAAATTTATTCATGATCACACAAGGGACATAAATTAGTTGCGTACCAAAGACAAAATGCAGTCTAGTAAATGCAAAGAACTGCTATTTCCCTGTTTTCAGTGGTGTTGGACAGGGAAAGTCAAAAAAAAGAAAAAGAGAAATCAAAACAAAACAAGAATGGACCTTCTCGAAGTCTTTATATATGTGCTTTGACATCCGTAAAAGAGGCTATACAGGAGCCGTAAATGCTGTCCATGAGCATTATGTAAGAAAATGTTCCAGTTTCAGAAACCAGGAAAAGCTTCCTGTGCCTCTGCTGGAAGAGACATATATGTTTAAATAAAGAATATATGAAAGCTTAGAGTTTTGATGTTTAGTTAGCAAATTAACTTTAGATTCTTCCCCTTTCAGAGCTCTATTGTTCGGTGATCTGTGCATTATTGCATAAATTACAATAAAACTCTTTTCATAAATCTGTGAGGTTATTTTATTATTAAAATGTGAAAAGTTGCTTTTAAACTACACTATTAATGAGTTTCAAATAGGTCAAAAGCAAGTTGTGCACAGATCATAGTGTTTAGCACTGTGACCTCACAGCAAGAAGATCACTGGTTCAGTCCTCGGCTAGGAGGAGTTTGGTGAACTGTGTGAAGTTTGCATTTTCTCCCTGTGTATGTGTGCACTCTCTATGGGTACTCTAAAATTGTCCATGGGAGTGAGTGTGAGCATGAGTGGTTGTTTGTCTCTATGTGGGCCTTCGATGGACTGGTGAGCTGTCCAGGGTGTACCTTGTCTTTCACCCAAAGGGGTCCAAAGGGGTTTTGCTGACTTATTGTCTTGAGAGAGCTCACAGTAAAGGTAGGATGCAAAGCAGATCCAAAACTAGCCATTTGTAAGGAGGCACCTTGCTGAAAAAAATCTCCCAAAGTCCCACGGTGCCTCTTTAAGGATGAGTCGGTCAGCACAGTCAGTCCTGTTGTTATCATTACCATTCAATTATTACCATACACTTTTGCCATGTATGCATCCTTTCTACAACCTACTTAGCCAACTTCACTTTACTCCACTTGATTCTTCTTGGCTAGTGGGACTCTCCACTAGGGCTTTCCTGAGACAAGTAAATACTTTGATGGCACCTGCTCCATAAGTGGGGAGAGTTGGGCTAAAAACGTGATATCTGCACATTCATTTAGTTCATTGGTTTCACCTGTGCCTTCTTGTGTTCTGTGTATTTGTACCCCTCGGTTTTTGTCTTAAGTTGCTGTTTCATTGTGTTTCCTTGTTGTTGTCAACCCTGTTCCTCGTAAAGGTCTGAAAATTAAACATCTTGGTTCTGCATCCCTGCCTCCATTCTCTGCATTTGGGTCCACACCTCCACCAAAACACCTACTGTGCCTCAAGGTTAATCTGTCACCTTGGCATCTTATAAATAAAAAAAAAATCAATTTTTGGTCAACTTATGATATGTTTAGGAAAACCTTTAAATAAACTGTTATGGTATCCTAACCAACTAGCATTGGTATCATCCACCACCCATAATACCTTTAAATGTCAACATTTTACTTCTCCAAGGAAACACATCATAAATAGGATTCATTTTTCAAATGTATTGAATAACATTAGTCTGGTAGGCAGAGTAGGTACAACAAAGTTCAGAGGCCAAAGATGTACATGAGAAAATTGTATGGGACTATTGTGCATCATGGCTCATTGTCAATTTAACGTTGTTTTGCTTTTGGCTTGTACCTACGAAGTGGTCATCACAGAAAATCATTGCACAGTTGAATTGGCACATGTTTTACACAGATACCCTTCCTGACGCAACTCTCTGCATTTATCCGGGCTTGGGACTGGCCCTTAGAGAAAAATCATGCCCTCCTCTGGACAGGATTTTTCTCCCCAAAATGTGATCCAATAAAAAAGAAAAATAAATAATCTGAAGAATCATTAGAAGAAGAGATATTTCAACTCCAACTCCAGGGGCAACTTGTCCAGACAACACTGTCTCTTGTCTAGTACCTGCTGAGAAAAGTCTCAGCCCCCTGTGACCCTGCACTGGAGTAAGTGGGTCTAGGAAATGGAAATGCATGGAAACATTTTCAAGTAACCAATAAAATGTGCTTTGACCTTTAACTTCATTATAGCCATTACTTATATTACTGAGAATCTGTATAAGCATGTTTATAATAAGGATGACAAGAACATTCACAATCCAGTTGCCCAGTAATTAATGCTAATTTACTGGAAACACTAGATGCTTAATTGTGTCAGAATATTGACACCAGCATAAATGAACCAAAATACTTAGCATATTTTGTTTTTATAAAACAAATGCAGAAGATGGGAAAATTTCAAAATGAATGTCAGTGAAATATGTCAAACTAACCATTCCCGCCACAATTATTGTCCGTGTGGTTAGACTTGAGGGAGAATGTGGTTTAACAAGAAGGCACTGATGTGAAGAACATCATTAAAAGTCAAGATTTTCAGTCTAGCAGATGAGATGTGTCTGACCTCGGCAAGGAAAGGTCATCTCACCAGTAGGGAGAAACCCTTCATAAAAAGTCGGAAAGAAGAAACAGTAGCTTTGGGATTAAAACCGCTTCCCCTAACTGTACTTGCAGCATAAGATGGATATACTGTAATAGAATAAATCACCGGGCTTCCAGTCAATATTCTCACAGCTAATACTGCTGATGTTACACCACTCAGGCTTATATATATTCACAAACAGTTCTGACCTTTACAACAACAGTTTTTGCTCTACATGCCTGTATTAAAGAGAAGTTTGTCTCTCTCTCTGAGTCAGGCCTTCCTTGATGAAACTGCTAATAAACTACAACAGAAATAGTAAGATTTAATTATGGTCTCTAAAAACATTCTTGAATAAAAAGAATGAATAAATTTCACACTTCCAGAATACTCAAGAGATTCTATAGACACCTGTCCCAGTGCTTATCAAACTCTTGACATGGCTATTTTTGTCTGAAAGACACTTACCTGACCAAATACACAATACACAAAAAATTGCGACACAAAGTTCTTTACATTAAAAACATAATAAACATAAATGCAAATTAGGAGTTTAAGATAGATAGACAGATAAATAAATAAATGCATATAAAAACTATTAGAATCTAGATTTCCATGACACCTATAAGCAGTGCATGCAGTACATACTCGCAAATAGAAGCCATGAGTGTCTGCATATAACAACTGGCATTTCACAATTTTTAAAGAAGAAACGATTCCTTATTTCATCAAGTTACATCATTAACAATTAACTTACATTTTTTTTATTGCCCTGATGATTAAATGCCTGTCCCTCATATAAACTATACACTATATACCAATTTATCTACACAAAGATTCATTCATTCATTCATTTTCTGAACCACAAAAACCACAAAAAGAACGTGACCAGGCACATTTAATGACTTCAAAAGAATAAATTTAACCATATAATTCTAATCAGGATGCAATTATTCATTCATTCATTCATTTTCTGAACCACTTAATCCAATTCAGGGTCGCAGGGAAGCTGGAGCCTATCCCAGCTGGATTTGGGTGACAGGCAGGGTACACCCTGGACAGCTCACCAGTCCATCACAAGGCCACACAACCACTCACGCTCACGGGCAATTTAGAGTAACCAATTGACCTAATGTGCATGTCTTTGGATGGTGGGAGGAAGCTGGAGTACCTGGAGAGAACCCACACATACACAGGGAGAACATGCAAACTCCACACAGAAAGGCCACTGACCAAACCCCTCCCCAGCCAAGGATTGAACCAGTGACCTTCTTTCTGTGAGGCCACAGTGCTAACCACTGTTCCACCGTGCAGCACAAAGATTCAGTGATCAAATATTTTCCAACTTCTTCTACTTCTACAATAAATATTTGATTCAAGGAAATGTGGAAGTCACAGAAAGCTGTTAGCTTTTAAGGATGAGAATCATTGACATTAATAGAAGATAAATAAGCAGATGCTGACTATGTTTCCAAAAAGACAGACACCGAGAAACACAAGCACATAGCCTAACAATAATTATAAACATGGCAGGATCCTGACCTGAAGTTTGCATTCATTTTTACGATTTCTTTCTTTTTTCTACATTCAAATGTAATAGTAATGATGGCGGGTGTTGAGGATATCAAAGAATTTAACCTTTTTTTTAAATCCTTTTGTCCTTGATAATATTTGAACAACTTTATCACTAACTCTAAAGTTAGTGATACATTTATTACCATACTGCAATGAACTTCACTTATTCCTCCTCTCATTAAGCTTTCACTTGTGGGATCCCTTTGAAGCAACTCTTTCTAACCCTTATTTCCAACTCCAGCCATGATGCCCCAAACTTTGTGACACACACATGCACACAAAATTATTGCTTAAGGTAACAGCTGTGGCAAAAGGATAAACTCAGATCCATGAAGGGCACGCTGACAATCACACTCGGATTCTTGGCTTGATGCATAACTGAAGAGTCTAGCTGGAAGCCCCCGAGCAGGGCTGCAGGCTGGACTAACACACACATGCACACGCACACCAAGCTTCAGTGCACACACAAATCCACATAAAAATTCAGACTGACAATTTTAAAGTACACACACAAAAGTTACACATCAAGACTCTTGAGGGAATGAAAATAAATAAATGAAAATGCCAACAAAAAAAAAAAAACACCCCACCCCTGAAAATGACAGATTCACCGTTTTCCTAAACTGTGTCACTGTGAACATCCCATATAGAAAACTGGTCGACAGCAACAACGTGTCTGTTACTCATTTATTTTTTACTTAAATGATATATATAGGACAAGAACTTCAAAACTTTGTGGTGAATTATATAAAAAATAAAACAAATGAAATGAGTGTTTCTCACTTTACACTTTAAAGACGCATTATGTACCTTTCTGACCATAAAAATGCTTGTTTCAGACTTGTTCGGTGACGCAGTGATATCTATCATGTGCATTTCTGGAGCCGGTGCTGCCCAGCAGCATCCCCAGCCTGAGAAACCACACTAACTTTTACATCCAGGATGTTGCGTGACGTTGCAGCGCTTCATGCCAGATAACACACTGGCTGTTTTGAACACGCAACGTTGCTGATTAAAAAAAAGAAACAAAAGAAGATTAAGAGAGAAAAAGGGACAAAACAAGTCATTGTAAGATCGTCTTATCCACTGTCGCCTCATGCCTGCTCAGGATGGGGGATTGAATCGAAGTAAAGATATGATGCAGTTTGTTGCTATCCTTTAACTAGGTTTTTTTTTTATTAATAATTGGCTCCAACTGACGTGTCTGTAAAGTTCTGTTTGATGACATTGTTGTAAAGCGGTGATATGCAAATGAAGCTGAATGACTGAAGCTCAACTAAATTTGTCTAAACTTCTTTTTATGTCTTGTAACTTTTGATGTTCTGGTTAAACTTTAATTACTTCATAGAGAGGAGAGCAACCACTACATCCCAGGAAAGAATTTACCTGCATTCATTCGTGATGTGAAGCATCAGCTAGATCAGCAGTTCTTTTTTTTTTTTTTTACACCATGTACCAGCTCAGAACATAGCAGGACCTCAAAGTACCATCTTTATGACTGGCATTAAATACAGCAATAAAGACTCTCCCTTTTTCAGTTGATAAGTTACAGAAAGACAGACAAACACAACAAGTATACACAAGTATACACAAAAAAAAGACAAGTATATAAAGATAAAAGCAATATCTGTCCACCCCTTCCCTGTTTCATCCACGGATAAAAAAAAATTGGATTATCAAAATCAAATTATCACATGTTTTGTTTTCCTTGGTCTATCAACATCATAGAGAAATAGTGTAAGTTTCATATGTCTTCTTTTGTGTGTCAGTAGCAGGACTCCAGATGGCAGATTTTTTGTGGAGGCTCTGCCCCTTTACACAGGATGAATTGTATTGAGTATATTACAGAGGCATGTATATGGAGAGAAATTTGTGTCTTTATTAGACGGGAGGGGGGATCAACTCGCAACTGCAGAAGTTGTGAGGTTCGACTCACTCACGAAGGAAAAGCGAGGAGGGGGGCAGGGGGTAGACTGAACTCCTATTACCCCCACACACACACACACTACTATTTGGATACAGACACACACACAAATACAACACAATAGTTTGGTAATAGTTCAGTCAACCCCCACGCGCGCCTCCTCACTTTTCCTCCGTGAGTGAGTCGAACCTCACAACTTCTGCAGTTGCGAGTTGATGCCCCCTCCCGTCTCCCCCCTGCCTTTCCTTCTGACACACACACAACCTGTACAGGCCTACATGACTCTCAGCAGCAAGTTGACATGTTAGTAGCGCTTATTAACTTAATGTGGAAATGCGCGGTATTAGTCTGGAGAACTGCTGCAGGACAGCAAGAGAGAAATGGGTGACATGCAGAAGGCGCAGCTGGCGACAAAGCCAGGTGAAACCAACCAATAGAAATTCTGCTCTCATTCACCAGCGCAGGCCCCGCCCATCAAATGCAGTTAAATTCGCAACCAAAACTTTAGAAGTTGCAAGCAAAGAGGACTGATTTGCAAACAAGACTTTACAACTTCTAACCAAATGCTTTTAACTGTAGAGAAGAGGACTTATAAAAATAATGCACAATGGTTGTAGTTTTTGACTTACAAACATTAGTTTTGATTGAAGAAAACTGTAGTTTTGATTGAAAACATTAGTTTTGATTGAAGTTGGAGAAGTATGCTTTCTCAAATATATATATTTTTTAATTGGAACGTAATTAGTTTCTATCTCTACAAAAAAATGTCTCACTTTTTTTTTTTGCTCTCAAAAATCATTTTTGGTTTCAAATCTAACTTTTTTGATTGGATAATAAAGACACAAATTTCTCTCCATGCATGTACTTCAAACAAGTAAAGAACCTTCAAAGACACAAGGTCAAACAATTATGTAATGAGAAGAACTCAGTTGTATGTTCTTTGGAAATGTGACACTTCTAAATTAAAAAAGTACAAATTAAGTTTCAATCTCAAATAAATAGTGTATACACTCAAAAATAGAGGTACCAGCTTGTACCTAAAAAGGTACAAATGCTTGTCGCTGGGGGTGTACTCTTTTGAGACATTTCTGTACCCCTCAGTTCTGGTCTATTTTTGTACCTTATCAAATTCAACCTTACCTTATCAAGTTATGTTTTTTATGTTTTTCCCAGCATTAGGCCTGGTTTTCAGATGCTAATATCCTCTGTTCCGAATGAAAAGAACCTCTATCTAACTGTTAAGCATGGGGGTGGATCAATCATGCCTTGGGGTTGTATTGCAGCCAGTGGCACAGGGAACATGTCATGAATAGAAGGAAAAATGGATTCAATGGGATTTGAGCAAATTTTGGGTGCTAACCTAATACCATCTGTGAAAAAGCTGAAGTTAAAGAGAGGATGGCTTCTACAAATGGATAATGATCCTAAAAACACCTCAAAATCCAGGGTGCATTACATCAAGAGGCATGAACTGAAGGTTTTGCCATGGCCTTCACAATCTCCTGACCTCAACATAATTGAAAGTCTATGGATAGACCTTAAAAGAGCAGTGCGTCACAGATGGCCCAGAAATCTGAAAGATCTGGAAGACTTTTGCAAGAAAGAATGGGTGAAAATACTTCAAACAAGATTCAAAAGACTATTGGCTGGCTATGAAAAGTGTTTACAAGCTGTCATACTTGCCAAACGGGGGAATGGAAGGGTTAGGCATAAGCATAACCCTATGCAGGGTGCCCAAACTTTTGCAGATGCCATTTTTTTATTTGTTATTTTAAAAGTTAAAATGATGGAAATAAGATCGAACTTCTTTTGACATGTTATAAGAATGTCTAATCTGTAATTTGACGCCTTTTGGAGATGTTCCATCTTTTGTTAGGTTCTTTTTGGCACATTAAAATAAATTTTTACCAGGGGTGCCCAAACTTTCGAGCCCCACTGTAAATGAAATGCAAAATTAAGAATGAGGGTAAATTAATTCCATCCGTGCTTTGGTATCAAGATCAAGTCTTTAATTAACATTATTCAAACTTGTCATAATCAACCTTCAAAGTAGCTAAAATCTGAGAGGTTCTACAGAGACAAATCTTATTTTAGCAACACACACTATCACAGCTAATACAGTGTAACCCATATAATAAATTAGTTTTATGTCTTTTAAATAGTTCACTTAAATATGGAAGATGCGTCAACAGAATACATTTGTTTGATTGTGAATACAGTGAAAACAGATGAGACTCATAGTTTTCAGGCCAATAGTTCAGCCCATCTATTTCCTCTTCCGGTTTCGTCAACTCCATAATCATCGTAGAGATTGGATACACCTGGATTCCCTCTGCAGAGTGCCAGCATAAAAGACTCCATCAAACTTCAGTCGTGGCAGCTGTGTTTGGTTTGGACTTGGTGCCACAGCTTGCCACTCTGACTCTGCCTGCGACAGAGTTTTGACTTTGAGTGTTGTGGTATTTGTGTTCAGTCACTCTTGTTGGGTTTTGCTGCCGTTGGAATGCTCTGGTTTATGTTTTGTTGGTTGTTTGTTAAAACACCAAGAGTGCCTGCCCTCACTTTTGACTGTTTGTTGTGACCTATGGGTCTACAAATAAATCTACTTTTGTTTGCTACCTGGGTTTTTTTCTTAATGTAATGTTGCTACCTCCTGTTCCCCCTTGACATCTGTTATCTGGGGTCGTAACAGTCGGATGGAAAGAAATGCCCAGAACTTTCTGCTGGAGCTCGGATAAAGTCTGCAAACTGTCTTTAGTGCTGCAGAGTGACTGCCAATTCAAAAGTGGCAAAAAGTGAGTGAGTTTCATAGCTGTAATGTTGTTAGCTCACGTGCTGCTGTTGCATTGTGGACACGTAGCAGCTACTCTCCTGCAAGCGCAGTGTTTGATTCAACTCTTACTTTGTCCGCAAGGAAAAGTATGATTAAAACACTCAAAGCACTGGATAAGTGCAGAGCTCAAGTGATTTGGAGATTAGTGAGGATCATCATTTGTCATTGAGTTTTTCTTACAATTTTTTGCATTTTCCGTTTGCATTAATGTGTTCAGTTTCAATTCAATTTTTTTTTTCACTTTCACAATTACACATGTACAACCTGACAATAGCTACTAACATACTTCACTGTAAATAAAGGAACACCCTTGGAAAGCGGCTGCTTATAAAACAGGGGTCCTCACACCACCACCCAACATTGTAGCATCGCCTTTGTTTCCTTAGTGCAATATATAACATAATTACAATATACTATTTTCTGCAAAAATTAGATATGTACCTTCATAGCTTACCTATCTATGTATGACAAATGACTTTTTAATTCATAAAAGTATTTAATTTGTACATGTGTCAAGTGCATAACCCTTCATAAGTTTATTTTTTTAATTTCTTTTAAATAAAGAAAATGCACCAGATTGCTTTAAATGGCCTTCCAATGTATTCTATACCTTTGGTCTTCTATTACTTATACTAAAACGAGTACATGTCAATTTTTTGTATTTTCCTTTTAGCAGCGACCTGTTCCTTGTATTTAGTTGGTGGCAGGATGAAGACAATAGAATGAGTGTACACAGTCAAGTATTTAACCTTTGGACAACATTGTACGTTGTGCATGCAGTTTGATAGTTTAAATTCAGAAAGTTTTAGAACCATGTCTATGGAAGGGAGCATTTGTTGGAGAATCAAATGTGGACCAGGAGATTGCTTTTAAGGCTTTTTTTTTGGAGGATAAGTAATTTTTTAATATATGTGGGATATGTGTTGTTCCAAATTGCAGTAAGATAAATGGGGCTCAATTAGGGATTTGTATAAGGATAAGAGCTTCCAGTGGAAGGAAGTTTCTTACCATGAAAAATAATCCTACTAATTTAGATAGATTTGTCAATATGTATTCCTGGAAATTTAGTGAAGTCAACTTTATTGATAGTTTTACCGTCTATAGATATGTTTATAATATGTATGGAAAATAATATAGGATATTTATTGACAATTTGTTACATTTAAACCAAGTATTTATATTTACCAATTCCCCATTCAGGAGCTTCTAAAGTAAGTTGATATGTTTGTGTGTCACAAATAAATTTGTGTCTGCAGCAAAAAGTATTTGATGTGCATTACTAGCACAAATTGCAAAATCATTAATATAAGCAATGAACAGAAGTGGACCCAGAATGGATCCCTGTAGGACCCCACAGTCTCTATTTTCCACACTTGCTTTTACCCCATTTATGTTCACACAGTGCTTTCTCCCAGAAACATTAGTTCCTGAATCTTGGAGTACCATGCCTCGAACACCATAATGACACAATTTGTTAAGTAAAATTGTATGATCAATTGTATCGAATGCCTTTCCAAGATCAAGAAAGACACTAATACCAAAATGCTCTGATGCATAGTTGCTTTGCAAATTAAATTAATTAAATGATGCAGTTAGATATATACACTTTCAGGTTGGACTGATAAAAGCATTGTTATTACATAATATAATTAATCTTAAAACATATTAGTTATATAATTACATGATGTGATTCTAGTTAGCCTGAATACACTGTAAAACAATAATGTTTCATGAGGCATCCTCTGAACCTCTCTTGTTCACAGCTCAGTTTTTTTTTAAACCCTGTTTTCTATTCTGTTCTATTCTACATTCATTTGGCAGATGCTTTTATCTAAAGCAACTTACTTGTGATAAGTGATCAATTAACCATAGCAACTGACCTAGCATGCATGTCTTTTTCTGCTAAATGAAAAGACATCAAGTGTCATTTCCTCTTCTCTTCATTTTTCCTCAAACTTACTAAGCAAGATCACTTTATTCAGAGCACAAAATGAATGAAAATACACCACTTTGTGCCTTAGTGGTGGAAGAAAACCTGCAAATGACATCCCAATTACAGATTTAAAACTAGTTTCTGAGCTGAAACAAGAATCCTGACAACATCGGAGCTTTCACTGGTGATACCTTCAAACTGGACAATCTGCTTCATCCAAGCAGAGTCCTCCATCCCCACCCAGGGCAACATTAGCCTTCTCCATTGCCTCCACAAGTCCCCTATAAATCATTGCCATGCAGGCCAACAGGCAGTAATAGAGACAGATAGTCCCTCTTAGACTGCATTAATGAACTGTTGTTTCTGGGACTAGGACAGCCGATGGAGAGATCGATGGTGCCTTGTTTTCTGTTCTGCACTCACTGTAGGCCCGGCATCGGTTCACTACTACTGAAGAAGGTAATTAATAAGAGAAATTTACTGAATCAACAGTTCATTAAATAATGGTGCTCTAGTACCTTGAAAATGAATGTATCCTCCTCTATTTGAGGCTAACTCAAGGTTAGCTAGGTGGAGACAAGGTTTCCAGTGAAGGGAAGATCTATTTCTTTCTGCTTTTCTGCAATCTTTGTAGAAAAAATTTACTTTCAGATGTTTAAGAAAATATACAAAATAGTGCATTTGTAGAAATGTAGGTTAACATACCTAAACAAATTAGATGTAAACAAAATCTTACTGCATTGTCTATTTTTATCATCAGGGTAGCCACCACATCTTATTTAGAATCCTTGACCCTGGAAACATACCATTAGACACCAAGATGAAGCTAATCATAATTATCATCTTGAAGTTATTGAAGGCATTCACATTTTCTTTAACGGCGGCAGTCTGCATTAGCAGCAATCTTGGTTACCTGTTCATGTATTTAACATCCACTATAATGTCTTTTGTGATTTTCTTGGCCAATGATTGTGGGAAGTATTTGTTGAGGTACTGGCAAAATAATTATTTTTCTCTCGATAGCAAGGAACACTTCAAAAAATATTCCTGGATCCAGATAGTGATCTGAATCAACCTCAAAATGTAATCACTTGTTCCATATTCCCTCCATTTTACCAGAAATTGAATGAAAATTGATCATGCAGCCTATTAGTGCAATAGTAAAGGAAAGAGAAAACCCAGAACTTGTCCTACATTGGTTGCAACTTGTTCCTATCCAATTCTACATCCATGGAAGAAACTAATTGTCAGCAGTGTTAAGCTGTGGAGAGAACCTGAGAGCAGACCAGGAGGCAGGATACAGAGCAGAGTGGTTTAATATAAAGTAACTCAGGGGGAGGCGACAAACAACAAACTGGCAAGTGACAACTGAAACCAAGAAGTATATTTACACACAGAAAACACAACAAGACACAGGTGGTATGGATAAGCTAAGTGGTGATCTAACAAACAGGAAACAAAGGTAGACAGAAAGTGTAAGAAATAACAAAATAAAACAGGAACAAGAACTAAAGACCACACACACACACACACACACACACACACACACACATACACACACAAAAACTCCACACCACAAGATAATGTCAAATAAAATAAATAAAAAAAAAAACAGTTTTTTTTTTCTTTTTTTAAAAGTTGTTTATTTATTCATTTAATTTTGTGTTATGGAGGAAAGGTAAGTGACAACAATGTGAAAAGACTGCTGTAGAGATGCACCTTTCTGTCGACTTTCTTTCAATGTCTGTTGTGTACTTTTTACGTGCTAATATGAATTTAATTTCATTGTGTTGTTAAATATTTACTAGTATTAGCATTTTGGGTTTAGCATTTCAACTGGATAGCTATAACTCTATTTGAGATGAGGTACATAACATATAATAAACTAAAATTCCTTACAATTACACAGAGATGAGGGGGAAATGAGAGCTTTGGAAGCTTTTGGCCCCTTAATTTGTGCAACGAATAATTTAGTAAAAAAAAAAAAAAAAAAAAAAAAAAAAAAAAAAAATATATATATATATATATATATATATATATATATATATATATATATATATATATAAATATATATATATATATATATAAAAAAAAAAAATATATATATATATATATATATATATATATATATATATATATATATTCATATATATTCATATATATATACATATATATATATATATATATATATATATATATATATATATATATATATATATATATATATATATATATATATATATATACATATATATTCAAGTAGTTCTGTGAAACAAAGCACTTGTTTTTTTCTTTTCTTATTTCCGAAATTCAAATAAAAAAAAAAAAATCAAATGAAGTGTTTTCTATTTTATCCAAACATGCAAATTTATATTTTCTTTTTCATCTGAAGGAGGTCTTGGGACCCAGAAGTTATCTTTTCTCTGTGCATGTTGTGTTGATGGCACACTGGTGAACTAAATATTCACACATTATTTAGTATTTCCTTTATTTGTTTCACATGAAAGTTTTAAAAAATGAAATTGTTTTCAGGTGTTTAGAGAAAATTTAATCTGTCCACTTGTATCAATAGATAGAGATACCCTCGACTGGAAACCGGACTTCACAACTTTTTCCAGCTTACAGCATTGCGTCTGCAATTCGCTCTTTGGCAACTGCATCACATGACAGCAATTAGATATCAGACACTGGGCATATTTAGCATGCAACATGGCTGATTTGACGAAAAAATGTATGACAACACTAGAAATGGGCTTTTGTTACATAACAGCAAGTCTGAACGAGATAATGTGCAATGACTACAGCAAAATGCTGAAAAGCTAAAGATGTTACTAAAGTTAGAGAAAAAAGTGATGAAAAATAAGAAGACTGTCTTTGAGATGAGTAGGAAGCATGATGCTGAGACAGTTGTATGGAACGATTGTTAGACTGACTCATTTTTAAAACCAGCAAGTCTGCAGAAGCTCATTATGAACAGTTTGGAGCTCATTATCAACAAATTGTCCAATCACTGAGCTGAATTTTTCCAGCAATCTGCAGTTGATCTCAAGGGCTCTAGTCCAATCAAATGTCTGGATTTAAACTTTGACTAAACCCAAAATTTAGCATAAAGTATCAAAGTTAGCATTGGCCACAGTGCCACTCTCCTGACTGTGCTGAAGAATTTAATATATGAATGGTTGAAGTGGCACAAAAGTTTGGTGTAAAATAGATAAATAAATAAATTACTAAATCAACAATAATAATAACAATAATAATAGAAAAGAGAAACACAACAACAATACTTTGAATGCAAGAATACTATCTTCACTAAAAAGTGAAGATATTGTGAGAAAGTGAGCAAAGACAAAATCAACACCAAGAGACTTTCACCGGCTGGAGAGAGCTCTGAGAAGAAATGGGAGGCAGAACAAATCCTGAGTCAGTCAGAGGGGGCCAAAGTGTGTCTCCACAGTTCAGTAGAGCAGCTCTAAGATTGGTGTTAAACAATTGCAATTTAAAGTTTGATTCTTGCCCCTTTCCACATCTACACCATTCCTTCAATGTTTTGCTCTCTTGCTCTGTCCTTCCCTTTTTCTTTTACCGCTCAACAATCATACTCCCACCTGTTTTCATCTCTTCTCTCCCTTAATTGTCCATGCACTTTTCTTCACCCCTCCATTATCTTCAGCCAGTCTTACCTCCTCTCACCCCCCCCCCCCCCCCCCCACTGCTTTTCCTTTTCTGTTACTTTACTTCTTTTATCCATTTCCTCTTTGATCTTACTTCTGATTTCTTCCTGTGTTCTTCTTTTCATTTCAACAATCTATGTTTCTCCCTCCACTCCTTCCTTTTCTTCTCCAGCTTCATCATCAGCCCTCCTTGTCCTCTCTCCCCTCTGCCTCCCCTTTCCATCACAGAGTTTCCTTCCTACCTTGTTCTATAGATGATGAATGACTGGTTGTTCCACTCATCCATCTACTGGGCAACCTCATCTATCTATCCCCTGCCTGCCCACACGCACTCACACTCAGACACACACCACACACACACACATACACACAGTTCATGTAATAAGTGTGAGAGAGAAAAACAAAAGCAGCATGAAACTCACACCAACTCAAGGTGTCCAAGGAGAAAAAAGATGAAGTGTAATTTGAATGGACTCACAAACACACATACCCACACACACCCTCCCTCAGGGTGTGACAGTACTGCTTCTGATTAAAGAGCTTCTATAGAAAATCAATACCTCCTTTACTACAGGCCAAACCCTGCATCTCCACCTACAGTCGTCTCCATCCATGCCTTCCTGTTCCAAAACTCCCCATCATCACACTCACATGCTTTATTTCAAAGGAAACACAGGAATTTACAGCAAATTCAGAGTTGACAAATATGATAACAAAGCCTGACATAATATAAAACATACTTAACATATCAAGTGTGTTCCCTGAATAATAAGAATTCACTTCTTTGAAAAGGTTTACTTTATCGTTAAAACTTGCAGAGTTCCTGTTCCTGAAGTACAAAATCAACTAATTTACTTTCACTTTATAATGGTATCATTACCGAGATGCCGTCTGATCAGTGTGCTGGGATGAGAATGAATCACTACATAGAAATGGGATCTGAAGGAGAGCAGCACCACCTCTCTTCTCAAATATCATCACTTCTGTGCGAAAAGAGCTCAGGGAAGAAATGGGATGCAGGATGGGCGCTGAATTGACCACTTATAAATAGTGAGCAAGTGTGTTTGTTGGCTTTAAGATTGTTGCACAACAATCTGACGTTTTAGTTTTGTCCCTTTGCTTGTCTCCGTAGTTCCTTCAAATTTTGACTCTCTTTATTTCCTTATCAAAGGAGGACCGACATGGGAATAGATAAATACTGGATTTCAGGCTTCAGAAAAGGAGTGCAGAAGACATTGTTTTCACACGTGTTTTATATTCAGTCGGCCGCTGCCCTGTCAATGCAGAATGGGGTTTGAATTAATGTAATCTGTGTTCTTTAGCTAGGCATTTTTTATGAATTGGCTTGTATGAGCACTGCAATTATTTCCCACTAGTTAGTAATAAAGTATTTTTCATTTAATTATAAATTGGACAAATGTGGATTTATTTTAATAGAATCACAATTAATTGTTTTAAATTAAATATGCCTGAGAACAGCCTTGAGATGACTTGGTTGTTTATTAACATATAGAAATGAAGCTAAATTGAATTTTAATTAGCCCTGCAATGAACTGGCAACCTGTCCAGGATGTATCCTGCATCTCACCAGCTAATTGCTGGGATAGGCTACAGATTCCCACTGACCGTGGACTGGAATAAGCAGAATAGAAAATGAATGAATGGAAGATTAATTTATACACCGTCTATGGCAGAGTTGGCCGATGCGTGTGGGCCATAGGCCTGCAAGTATAAGGACATTCCCTGCTGTTTCGTACCTCACTTAGCAAACTGGTGCAGAGTTTTCCATAAAAATCAGCAAACTACCCAGTGATTTGAGTCAGATGTGTTGATGGTTTTGGACAAGAACTGGCTAGACATTTTGTTGGTAGGAGAACTTTGACCGAGTTGTTTCACTTGTAGATTAGGTGAAAGATAAATAATGATGCCCAGAAATATTATTAGTTTTAAACATAAGGAGGGGAAAACTCTATGCATGGACCAAGCTTTCCAGAATAATATTTATGAATGTTTCCAAATGCTTGACAGTAAATACACTTTTTGAAGGCAAACATAATAAAAAGAACATGACCAGGCACATTTAATAACTTCTAAAGAATAAATACAACCATATAATTTTAATCTGGATGCAATTATTTTGTGGCAATATCTTGCAGTTTTAAAAGAGCCGCATCTTTAATTCTTTAATGCTTAATCCCATAATTTACAATATTTTCAAAGCATTTCTGTTAGTTACTAGTTACACGATAAATGATTCATTATTAATTGAACTAATTTGAATTAATTTCCCACCTGTGCATGTGTCGCGTTTGTAAGCACAATGCATTTGTGGGATACGATGGAACATTTTAAGTTAATATTTCGGATTACCTAAATTATGCCACACCTCAATGTGTGTTCTGCACTAAACCATGTGACCTGTGACAAAAAATAGATAAAAGCCTCGTAATTATTAGATATATGTTAGCCTTTTTTTGGGGGGGGATGTAGGTTTCTGGTTAAAAGTGCCATAAAAAAAAAAATCCAGTTTTCTGGGAAGTTGTACGTGAAAATTTGTATCACACATTAGTTGTGTTCCAGGGCTACAGGTTACAGAGATAGCGTGGGTCCGGGGTTGAAGTTCCCAGTCTAGTGACAGATGTCAACATAAATCTAAATATTATACTCACACAGTTAGGAATAGTCAGCTTTCATGTCAAATTCACAGAAAATGTAAAAATTTGATGCCACACTGATATACAGTGGTGATCCAAAGTTTGGGCACCCTTGGTAAAAATTAATTTTAATTTGCAAAAAGAAGCCAACAAATGCTGGAAAATCTCCAAAAGGCGTCAAATTACAGATTAAACATTCTTATAACATGTCAAAAAAGGTTTGATCTTATTTCCATCATTTTAACATTTAAAA
This sequence comes from Telmatherina bonti, assembly GCF_933228915.1. Classification (NCBI taxonomy): domain Eukaryota; kingdom Metazoa; phylum Chordata; class Actinopteri; order Atheriniformes; family Telmatherinidae; genus Telmatherina; species Telmatherina bonti. Next base: position 17,444,944 of record NC_136624.1, read on the forward strand.
TAACAGAAAACATAAAATGGCCTCTGTAAAAGTTTGGGCACCCTGCATAGTTAGTACCTTGTACTCCCCCCTTTGGCAAGTATGACAGCTTGTAAACACTTTTCATAGCCAGCCAAGAGTCTTTCAATTCTTGCTTGAGGTATCTTTGCCCATTCTTTCTTGCAAAAGTCTTCCAGATCTTTCAGATTTCTGGGCCATCTGTGACGCACTGCTCTTTTAAGGTCTATCCATAGACTTTCAATTATGTTGAGGTCAGGAGATCGTGAAGGCCATGGCAAAACCTTCAGTTCATGCCTCTTGATGTAATCCACCCTGGATTTTGAGGTGTTTTTAGGATCATTATCCATTTGTAGAAGCCATCCTCTCTTTAACTTCAGCTTTTTCACAGATGGTATTAGGTTAGCATCCAAAATTTGCTCAAATCCCATTGAATCCATTTTTCCTTCCATTCATGACATGTTCCCTGTGCCACTGGCTGCAATACAACCCCAAAGCATGATTGATCCACCCCCATGCTTAACAGATAGAGGTTCTTTTAATTAAATTGTGTGCCCTTTCTTCTCCAAACGTGCCTGCGCTCATTCCGGCCAAAAAGTTCAATTTTAACATCATCAATCCACAGAACTTGTTTCCAAAATGCATCAGGCTTGTCTTTATGTTCCTTTGCAAACTTCAAACACTGATTTTTGTGGTGAGGACGTAAAAGAAGTTTCCTTCTGATGACTCTTCCATGAAGGCCATATTTGTACAAGGATCTCTTTATAGTGGAAAAGTGCACCATGACTCCAGTATCAGCCAGATCTTCCTGGAGGGATTGTGCAGTCAAACTTGGGTTTTGACTTGTTTTTCTTACAATCTTGCGAGCTGTTCTGTCTAATATATATATTTTTTTTACCTTCTGGATCTTGCTTTAACTTCCTCTGTTCCCAATGACCGCCATTTCTTGATTACATTCGGAACAGAGGATATTAGCATCTGAAAACGCTTTGCTATTTTCTTACACCCTTCTCCTGCTTTGTGAGCATCAACTATTTTCAGTTTCAGTGTTCTTGACAACTGCTTAGAGGAACCCGTGGTGTCGATTGTTGAGGCAAGGTCAGATGAGTCTGGGTATGTAAAACTTTTGTGATTAACATCACCTGGTCTTTCCAGACACTAACTGCAAACAATCCAGGACATTGTCAGGTCTCTGTTGTCAAATTGGAGGCGTACAAAATACCAACTATGCAAGGTGCCCAAACTTTTACAGACGCGATCTTTTGTTTTCTGTTATTTCAAAAGTTAAATGATGGAAATAAGATCTAACTTTTTTTTTACGTTATAAGAATGTCTAAACTGTAATTTGATGCCTTTTCGAGATTTTTCATCATTTTAAAACTCTTTATTTGCACATTAAAATAAATTTTTACCAGGGGTGCCTAAACTTTCGATCACCACCGTAATATCATGAATGAAGCACATTTAAGCAGAATTATGAAATGCTGATCTCAAAACTCTTTATTTACATTAAACCTGATGACAACATAATGTGTCAATAACTTGTCCTTCATTAAAAGTAATCTTGGTCAAATGATTATTTAGAATATCAAATCAAGTTCATATTATCATGGAATCACCATGGAATCTGAACATTTAGTGGTTGATTCACAGTCTTGATACTTCTTGTTTTTTGTTTTTTTTTGGTTAGTTGTACCTGTGCATTAAAAGTTTAGAAAATGTCAAATCAAGTTAACATTTAAAAGGCTAGTCACAGTCCAACAAAATGACAAAATACTCTTAATTACAACTCAAATAGTATTTTGTGATTTTCAACTAAATATATGAAATAATCCTCAAACTACTTTCAGCTTTAGAAATTACTTTTAGAAATGTTTATAAACTGATCAGTCATTTTAGATCTTACTCATTTTTCTACGACCTCACTATTTCCATTCAACTGTCTTCGCTCTGCAGCTATGGATTATGGGATCAACACTGAAGAAGAAATGCTAAGAAGTGAAAAAGGGACACACACACACACACACACGCACGCACACACACAACATTCACCAAGTCTGGGGGCGGGCTTAATTTATCCTCCTAGAGCAGATTAAGGACCGAGTTGCTTAAATCTGTCCTCCCTGGGCTTGTCTCCTAAAATAACATGCACTCCTACACACCTTGCATAAATAGGGATGAAATCTACGCTATAATGATTTCTGCATGTTTTTACCATATTTAAAAGATTAAGTGTGTTGGCTCAAGCTTTTTGTTTAAATGCCAAAAGAGGACACCTGTTCTGTCAATCTGCTGCTGAATCGAGTTTCTTTCCGTCTTTGCATCCAGTTGGAGCAGAGCCTCAAGGATTTCCATGTGACATTTATCACATCAGTCTTCTGTTTACATTTGGAGGCTGATTTGCGCAGTGATTTGTCGTGATCTTTTTCCTCTGTGCATGTTTTCAAGTGTCATTCTGTGCCTCATTTTTAATGGAGTTTGTAGGAACTGTCATATTTATCATGTTTTCTCTTTAAAGACATTTTGACTTTTAAAAAGAGGAGTTCGTTCCAACTATGATGTATCACACTTCTCAGCTGCGTGGAAGTGTGTCCCAGGAGGAATGGATTACTTTGTGTTTGTGTAGGATAGGGGGGGGGCATATATGGATGGAAATCATGCATGAATGAGCTTTGCACTTTAATCAGGCTATGAATGATAAATGTCTATATGTAATTTATAGAACATCTGCCATGAAACCTAATTTGAGGGGTTTTGGCACCTAAAATAGTTTCAAAACTAGAGGTAGGGGCCTCCATGGTGTTGAAATATTATTTTTGGAGGGATTGCAAAATAATTGTAAAAGATATCGAGCCTGAATGAATATGGAACCATTAATACGGAGATACATCTGTAAAACCAGCAGCTTTATTTTTAATATACTAATGGATAAACAAAGAAAGGTAGTACATCATATTAAAAATCTGAATATGGCATTATCTCAGAGGGAAGTTGACTTTGTCACAGCAGTGAACCAAATCCACCAAGAACCACTTTATTGTCCATATTTATGAAGATTGTGACAGCTTTCCAACCTTACATTTAGAGCATGGCTGTAAGATGACCCCACTTATATATCACACAATTAATCACTTTGTCATCAAATGGTAGCGGTTGTGAACACCAGCATGTGTTACCTTGGCTGTAGTGGCTGCTATATAGTATTTACCTAAAAAGGTGGATGGGGGTTCTGAAGGAACCCTCCATTTTTCATCATCACAAATCTCAAATATCTCTACTTTGTCACAGATAGGCAAGATTACATACAAGTATATACCAAAATAACAACTTCAGCAAGCATGTGTTAGACTGAAGAACACAATGTCCACCTGTTACAGCAACACACAGCAGCATATGAATACTAATGAGAGACTTAAAACTCTCTTATGCTTGTTCATCATCCTTAATCTACTATTTTTCAGCATAAACACACACATGCTATGTCCATATGTGCATGCATCAATACCGCATGGCCACGCTTTAGATTCAATTTACCACCTCACCTCCACTGAGAAGACCCTTAAAAACATGTTGTTGCACTGACTCCATCTTAATTGAATCCCTAATCATGCACACTGAAGCCACACCAATACAAAGTCAGAGTGCTTTCTGTCACTCTGGCAGATCAGTGATGCTCTAAGTGAATTGTCATCGGCAGCTGACCCCTTCTTTTCCATCTTAACCAATTCATTTGTAGTCAACGCCAGCCAAACCCCAACTTAGATGGAAGAGTGGTACCGCACTCATCAGCTGCTTTTTATTCACATCAGCAGAGTATAGTACACATCTCATACTAATTATATTGTAATTTTGTCTTGTTTGTTCATATGTTCTGGTGGGGCATTATGAGGCAAAGAGATTTCATATGTCTATGGGGTTGTGCCAGATACAAAAACACAAACCTAAATATCTAAACTCTTAAAATCCTCTTAGTTATTGTCTTCACTGAAATTAATATATTTGATATGAATATTTTTGCAGGATTTGTTCAGTTTGGATTAGTCTTTTCTTCATCTGTAATTGTTTTTTGTTTTTTTTTTTGTTTTTTTTATTGTGCTTTAGTTAGTCTTCTAGTCAACTGTTTTATTTCCTATAAGGTTTGCACTCATATTCTCTCGTGATACTCTATTAGCTGATACATATTTTCTCTTTCTAACATTTTTAAGAGCAAAAATTTGGAGAGACATGTTAATCGACAAACATGGAGTTTGTATGCATTAATGTGATGTATTAACATGCACATGGAAAGCTATTTGCATGCATGTATGCATGTACTTGTCTGCATAAATTATATGTGCACAGACATTTGATTGTTCTTAACAAATGTGTGCAGAGGAAAAGTTAGCTGCAGCTAATAGAGATCAAAATAAAAGAGGAGACATGAGAAACTAATAGATTTATAACCCAGTAGTCATGAAAGGACTTTAGCATTTTGCATTTTTATAAGCCAGTCAAAAAGGCAGCAGCAACATTACAGACCATTACATGGGACATGTGTGTCATTTAAGCCTTTTTTAAAAATTAAAATTAGTATTTACCACAATCTCAATTAGTTAGTGTGACCAAATAAAATGTAGAGGAATTAAAATATTTAGCTTACCTTGAAAAAGTAAAACACCAGGTTAATGAAACAGAATTAAATGTGTGTTATGATTTAACATTAAAAAGAAAAAAGCTTGGCTATGGATCACAAAAAAAAAATAGATTAGCGTTAAGTCCAGTTGTAAAAAAGGAAAAAAAAAAAAAACACAGAAAAGCACATTATTTGCAACCACGCTGCAGTTATTGTTATAATTATTGCAAATTTAATTAAAGTTTTTATCAACGGTTTATTTTTTACAAACCTGCAAGAAAGGTTTGAAAAGTAGACAGCGCATCTGTGAGAAAATGTCGTTTTATTGTTCATCAGGACAGCATGTCAGCATAACCACAGCCTGAAAGAAACTTTCCTTGACTGAAAACACATCTTAGTATTTCAATCATATTTATATTCACACAAGTCAGAGTCACACTTAAGATCTACTGCATTGCTTTTCATCAGTAGAAGACGAAAACAAAGTTCTGTGTGAGAATATTTTGTTGCATATTTGTATTGTCAGTAAAATATGGGAGGAGGTGAGAACACCCACAGAATTGAAGCTAAATCAACAGATTATCTCACCTTTATATTTTGGTAAATACCATTCTATGAGGGAAATCTATAAAATAGCCTATTTTAAATGTTCTGATTTGAGTGGATAATTATTGTTGCCCCTCTTTTCAGCAACAAAAGCAGCAAGGGTGACTGCAAGCATTGCAAAGCATATCAGATTTCTTCCAATAGATGGAAGTTTGAAAGTTTAATAGAATAACACCAAAAATGTTCTTTTTTTAATTTTTTTTTTGTCCTGGTAGATGAGAAAATCTGATTTTTTCGATGGGAATATTTCATCATCCATTGCTCTTTTGAAATATGGGTCTATTTTAAAAATAGTCCCATATTTTTCACTATTTCACTGAGCAAAAGCACACACAGCTGCACTCCGCACACAAAGTCCCAGTCTTGAAACGGCGCTGTTTGCATTGTGCTTATACTGCAGCTTCTTTGTGATCAGTCTCCCACCACCTCAGCACGAAACTGATGATGGATTTCATGCTAATTAGACCCAAACAAACAAACAGAAAAACACAGCTGGTTGGATGGGGGGACAATTCAAAGATCACAGATTTTGAACCGCAAAAATATGCACTTCATAAAAACAAAATGTTTCCATGAACTGGTTTTAGAGACTGCTGATTTTTTTTTTTTTTAAAATACAACTTCATGTTTTAAGGTTCTTGTCTTAAATTAGGGAACACTTGTATTGTTAGTTTGGGGATTGGTTGTAAGAATTAAAATATTTACCTCAGTAATTAGTTTACTAGTAATTAGTCAAAATAATTATTTAAAGTTATTTTTGTGGGTTTATCAATTTTCATCTTCTTTTAATATATCTAAAAAAAAAACCGGCAAGTGAGTTTTCATCCACAAAGTGTGTGTGTGTGTGTATTTCAACGCCATGGGTATGTGGGAGAATACTTTTTTATTTCTTCAATGGTCCATTTCAAAGGAAATGGACGATCCATCACAAGCTTCTTTTCTTTAACCATCTGTCACCATGCTGGCTAGTTGTTTCTGTCTCTGTCCTCTCTCTTCATTTCCCCTCTGCCTCTCTGATTGTGTGCATATTTCTGTAGTTTTTTTATTCTCCCTGCAGGAAGCAGGAAAAAGGAAAACACTAAACTAGCAAGATGCAACAACTCCGGCTTCTGGCTGCAGATTGGCCTTTCAGTTGATTGGCACTGCAGGCGGTTAACACTACTGCAATCACACAATATTAATGGGAACCACAGCCCGGGGACATAGTCACATTCTGGACTGTGTGAGTGTGTGTGTGTGTGTGTGTGTGTGTGTGGGTAATTTAAGAACTCTTTTAAATGTTTATATTCAAGACTTCCATTTTCTATGTTGGTATTCGAAAAATTACTAAAGTACATTTCTCCCTATCTGGGCACTTTTATCAACATTACCACAGGCTGTAATTTCACATTTGACTTTTGCATGTTTTGTGTCTGCCATGGACGGGATACAAATGATTGACAAAGCCACCATCTAGATTCCCTATAGGGACATACTACATCCACTGGCAAGCAGACCTTTATTCAAAAATTCTTCCACTACAAATCTGTCATAAGGCCAATAAAGTTAAAAAATGTTAATCGTGTTGGTTTGTATTTTTTATTTATTTATCTTTTTTTTTTTTTTTTTTTTTGGCACCAATTTATAATGTGATCTGTGAGTACTTTGGACATAGTCTCAAGAAACAGATAAACACACCAATGTTTACACTTTTTGGTCTGAAACTAGATCATCTCAAAGATTCCTTGTAATATTGTCTGGATTTTAAAAAGTGGAACAGTTTCTGCAGGCAGTGTGAAAGGACATGGAAATGTGACCAAATACATACATTTTCTGGTTTTGCCAACTGTAAATCTCCAAACCATCTGAACTAGAACATGAAGTATACAAAGAGGACACTTGTTAAACAAGCAGGTTGCTAAGAAATTTTTATCAAACACAAGCTGAGTCTGAATGATAATTATGAAGGGGATTTTAGGTTGCACAACGTAGTTACAAATAGGTTTTGCATCACTGAAATCTTCACACTTAAGTGTTCACATATTGACTCAGAGGAAGTCACCAATGATGAGAATGGTAACTGAACATTGTCAAATTTCTCAAACAGAATATAAGAGGACTCATTTATCTACACAATGCACAAAAATAAGTAAAGAAAATGATTAAAATATATGAATAAAGTGATCGGGTGTCTTCTTCTTTCCTCTCTTGCTCTCTGCCTCCATCTTTGACTCAATGTACCTGAAAAACCCAAACTAACACACACAGACAGGATGTGTTTTAATAGGATTAGACGCATACCATCCCACAGCTTTATGCTTAAATAGGACCCTGACTAAATACTTTAATGAGGTAAATAGATGCAAAGTCATGACACTGTCGCGCTCTGCACAAAACACACACACACATACACAAAACACACACACAGCTTAAGCCTGCATACTTGCTTATACAAATATTCATAAATCCTGTTTAGGTGCCACAATTACATTCAACTGATACACAACGAGGCTGCAAACACAGTTACGTATTAAAGTGTCTTTTGAGGGAGATAAGACACTAGAATGCATAATGAGAAAGTGAAACAAGAGAGGAGGACGTGGAAAAAACAAGTGGAGTTAAGACAAGAAAAAGAACAGAAACAGAAGGTATGGGTTGATGAAAATAAGGAAAACATCAAAGACAAGACAGAAGATGGAAGCCAAGAAGTCAGAAGAAAAAGAGAGCAAAAATTAAGAAACAAAGACCATGAAAGAAAGTTGACAAGAGCAGATCACTGAAAAAAAGGAGGAGGTGTTCAAGAAGTTTAGTTGAACTGATTGACATTCAACAGGTGTTTTATTTGCATCTCCAAGGCAACCAGGTAACTGTGGAAACGAGTTAAAATACAGAGAGGGAAAATATACAATGAGCGTTTGTCAAAGTCACAAAAGGATGCTATTCCTCTGATGCTATGTCAAACCCACTGAAGGACCGGTCCAGTGTCAAGGATCACTTAAAGGTATTCCCTGTGTGTTGTTAAAATACCCACAATACACCACATGTCTCAGAGTTCATCATATTTGTTGAAACCAAAGAGTTGTTAGCAATGTAATGTGTTCTGTTAAAAGAAACAAGAGAATAAATAGCTAATTTAAATTGTAGTTAAATAGTGAGCTAACTGCTAATCAGCATTTTCAGCTGCTGGCAAGGTCAAGATTAAATTCATTTACTGTGTGTAGCACATTTCCAATCACTCACGCTCCCCAAAGTGCTTTACAAACTAAAATACAAATAAAATACACTCATCCTACTGAGGAAACATCTTGTAAATAATTCCAAATGAGTCTGACAAGTTACATTCAAATACCAGTTCACCCAGTTCAGCTACATAACACGACTGCTTATGTTCACAAGCTGCTTGGTGGAGTAATTGGGAGACAACTGCTACAATTGTACTGACACAATATTGTCGGAGACAAAAACAAATCAAGATCACTGAGAGGTCTTAAATCTAGAGGACAGGTGTATGGGATGGGAAGAATGATGGCCAAGCATTTAGAGAGGCAGACCCAGCAACATGGCATTGCACTGGTCCTAGTGAAACTAAGATGGGTCAAAAACGAAAAGAATTTTTTAAGTTGCATTAATAAAACAAACTGAATCTATATTATAAAGCTGGGAGATATTATGGGATTTTACCCTGGTTCCCAGGGCATTAAGAGCTGTTAACCAGAGGTGGAAAATGGAAAGGAAACTGCTGAGATCAGGGGTGGTCAGCTGTGATCCTGCAAATATGAGGAGCTTCTCTGCTGCAATACACCTAACTACCATCAAAGCTTAGGTTGGGAAGCTAGCAAGATTTGAAAGTGGCACCCTGTCTTGGCTCCTCTCTGTCTGGTTTTGCTTCAAGGCTTTTTTATTTGCAGCATTTTCATCCAATAATTTTCTCTTTCTCGGCTGTTTAGCAGAAGGAGGCAAATAAACCGAGCCAGGTCGGAGATATCCTTCCTGCATTTTCTCAGCCATATTTGCCTTCCGAGTTTCTACTTCACTACTTTGTATTTTATCCTTACACCCTATTTATATGCAGGGTGTGGCTATCAGGTAAGGCTCTGCGGGAGCGGGAGGAGGGGAGCCTGGAAAAGTAGATTACAAAATAAAAGAAATGAACAACTCCATTTCGGTCCGAACGTTTGGATTGGTCAGAGTTTTGACAGATTTACAGTAAACTGAGGGGTCTAACTATATTTCTTATTGATCATGATTACAAAATGCACAGACTACTATCAGGATGAGGAACCAATTCACCCAGAGTAAAAAAAAAAAAAAAAAACAAAGTCTCTGAGAAAGATTACCAACTATAGCTTTAATAGGTATTTAGCAGACTAGAGTGCCAGATCTACAAAAGGTTTGCGTTTACTAAAATATGTGAAAACTCTCCACACGCAAAACACAAACTGATGTACTAACCAGATTTGCTCACCGTCTAATTCAGATAATCTGGGAGAATCCACATCTAACCAGATCAGTTACTGCCCCACCTGGCCAAGAGTGCACAAAGACTTTGGTTGAAAATATTGTCAACTCAAATTTCAGTCCCTTTGTTTGAACTTTTACATTTAATAACACAAACCAACACCCATGTCTGTAAATAACGTACCCTTTTCTGACGTTTTTATGTAAATGCACATTTCAAGCTTATGGCAAGTCGTTATAGGGCATTGAAATGACACGAAAATGGAAGAATTGAATAAAAACACGTAACATTTAGCAAAACTACTCAAAAAAAACATGTATTGGTATCATGCCTCACAATTCGTAGTGTAGTAACTATCTTTTCTTTTTATGAGGACAGAGAAAGAGCTAGCTGACATGTAGGATCATGGGACTTTATTTTGTTGCTCCCACCTCTTTAAAAAGAAATGACTGAGGTGTAAAAATATAGTATCATCTCTAAACGTAAACCTATCTGAAACACAAATGCTACAGATTTGATTACATCAGAGAAATCACATGTAAATATATTAGACATTCAAAGTTAAGACTCAGCACAAAGTATACTGTTTACTGTAGCAAATAATGAAACATTGATGTTCCATTCAGGTTTAATAAATAGTTTTACTTCTTTTATAGGGGTGTAGCAGCACAGTGATAAATTGAAAAAAATGGATGAAACAGTCGTCATTCACGGCAACAGGACACAAAAAGTAAATCAAGTCATGCAGAAGAGAAAGTGAGATCAACTTAGCTGAAAAGATCCCAAAGTACATTTGATGTCATTAAAATGCCAAAGAGACAAGGTGTCCAAACCAGTGCAATGTTACTAAAACATTTAGGAGTGTCTGTCCTCTGGCTGTGAGAATTCTGAATTTACTTGACATATAATTGATCTTCTACCAACTTTTCTTATTTATTCATTGCAAATTTGGCATGTCTTCTGTTTCATTTGACAGCTTCTGGTTAAATATTGATAATCAAATCAATCTTGACTCTTGAATCTAATACCTTGGAGTATTATAATGAATGAAACTTCAGGTTTCTGTGAAGGATTATTTTATTGGTTCATTTATTTTAGATTTTTCCCTTATTGGGTTTTACTCAGACCCCCCCCCCCCAGGTCTCACAGTCATTGCTCACATGAGCACTGAGGTTCCCCAGCAGAACGAGGGAGTCAAACAAGAAGTCTGGACCCATGTCCTTCCCACCAGGAGGGTGCATGGGAGGGGGCGTACCCTCTCATCCACCAAGGTAAATCTCATTGTACAGGCACCAAATCAAGGGGCAATGAGTCTGCTCACACCTGCTCAGCGCCTCTCACCAGGAGCACTTCCAGATCCAGCCCATTTAGGACAACGGTTCCAGAGCCCAAGTCATGTGAGGGGAGTCTAAGTAAATATGGAACCATGTCCCTAAAGCTAGCTTCTGCAGCCGAGGATCAAACCGCCTTCCACGTACAGCCACCTCACACAGCACCCAACCCCTATGTCACCTCCTGCAGGGGGTGACCCCACAGGCCATCTTGTAATCCACTCTAAAAATTGCTGTGTCCCACAATGCACCGCTGCAAGCCTTGTAACTATTACATTTAGAAGTTTTCTATATACAGTAAGTTATGTTGTTTCCAAGCATCAGGCACATTTTTATAGGGCTTAAAAGACATTTCTTTAAATGGGTCATTTAGCCTTAGGAGTTGGCAGGCCTTGTTCAAGGGCCAACAGTGGTTCAACTCAGCTACCAACAAGGGGACTTGAACCCAGGTCTTTCAGACCCACAGCTGTGTAGCACTATGAAAATGTGCCTGATTCTTGGACACAGTATATCTTACTGCGTCTAGAAAACTTCTAAGATTTAGTTACAAAAAAAATTTTTTTTAAAATCATTGTTTAAGGGGCCAGAAGATGAAGGGAGAAAATACTCTAGCGGGTCATTTTAATATTTGTTGAAATTTTCTGAGATAAGCAGAACATTTATTTGCAGAGCCAGAGATGTCTGTCCACACAACAAGACTGAGAACGAGCTGCCAGATGTCTTTCAACCACGTAAAAAATCCATTTGTCTCAACACTTGCCTGGAGGTTTTTGCCGGTACAACATCTGAGAATGAGTAGTTAATAAACTTCGTGTTCAGCACAGAAAGTGTGAGCTTTCCCCAACCTGCCAGTAGCAGCACCTTTTATTAAAAAATGTGAATTCACAATAAATATTGTGCTCCCACTGATTTTGATCAGAGCCAGATTTGCAACTACAGTGGTTATTTCCACCTGCATGGAAGTCACAGGTTGGTGGGTTTTTTTGGCCAGTATTAAAAGATCTACAAATAGTATTGTTAATATTTGCATGATGGTACCAGTTAGTGTTTGACTGTAGAACATTTCTGTCTTTTCTTTATAGTTGTTTAATTTGTCTGTTACGTTTTGTTTGTCAAGTCCCTCCCAAAGAATTAAGCTATTAACCAGACCTATATGCATGAAAGTGAAATGAATAAGTCATAATTCAATAACTTTATTTTATTGACCGGAAATGTGCATTAATAGACAGATACTAGATAATGTACCAGAATTAGCCACATCTATAGTATCACCCCAGAGTCAGCAACTTAAAAATGTCACCCCATGGAATATTTTCAAATTGTTACCAAACACAAATAAATGACAAATTAAAACTAAACAAACAAAACTCTGAGGCTTAATAATATATTTTTCTCTTTAAAAAAGACTCATCCGGTTTATAATCTAAAGATTGTTCTGAAATTGCAATCTCTCCAAAAAAAAAGTGCATTTATTGAAAGGCCCCCAATAATATAATTAGCTTTTCACTGCAGCAACTGTTGTGCTTTGTCCTTTGGTTGTGGTCTCATAGTCTCAACATGTTGTTTACTTTAGACAACAGAAACAAGAACAGGCTTTAGTCAAGCAAGGATGAGCAGCAGTCTACAATATGGACAAAGGGGAGACCTGTGTGCATGTTGCCATACGAAGCACTGAAGCATGGTATATTGTCAAGTCATTTGAATACTCTCTTTCACAGACATTTATTCTCCCAGATGCACAAAGAAATTAAACCACTCTTCTTTTCTGCTCCAGTAAGGGGACTTGGTCATACAAGTATCTCTTATTTGGCTCCCATTTTTTGCTGCCAAAAAGAAAAAAAAAAGCCTTGAAAACAAAGTGAAGCCACTGTTCAATTAAAATGTTATCTCTGTATTACTGAACTACATCAAAGGTCAATGCAACCTACAAGCTTTTCGCTCACATTTTCTGTTTTCTCCATACACTGAAGATTTTGTCAGTGAGATTTCAACATTCCCGACTCAATATTCAGGATGTTTCACGGAAAAACAGCATCTGAGCAAAATGGAAGAGTGAAAAAAAATCCCTTAAAAATGTATTGACAGCCATCAACTTTCTTGCAGAAAACAATAAAACATAAATATGCTGTCGTTTTTTTTTATAGATAGGTATCAGAAAATAGGTAGGCAGACTTCCAAAAGAGCACTTTAGTATAGATAGTAGAGCCCAAATGATGTACTGGTAGGCCGATTAATTGTGCCATTAAATAGGCCAATCATAGCATCTCACCTACTAATCAACACTGAAAAATATTTTAAGTACATTTTTGCTGCAAATGGCAAAATAAATAAATGAATAAATAAATTAAATTTGTCTGTGACTTTCTAAAACAATAAAACACTACATATAGTGCCCCATGACAATAATGTCTTGTGTAAACACAGTATTCGTGTACATAAAGGTCAGTGTTCAAGTTTTATAAATAAGGATTAAACAATGAGAAGCCGTGCATTACGCTGTTTTAATGCACATTGCAACATGCAGCAGTGGGATGTATTTTCCTGTTGAGAAATACATCCAGCTGAAAAATAACTATATCAATCAATTAATCAGAATTTATTTCTATAGCACTTTTCATAAAAAAGCAGCTCAAAGTACTTTTAAAAAAATTAAAACACGATTAAAAACAAGCTTTCACCGACAAAAACATAACTTAGCCAAAGTCGAACACATCCACTCATGTTTTCACATGTTTTCACACACACTCACATAGGTAAAACATAAAACACTCTCATTCAGCCCCTCGGGCAAACATTAGACCCCTACGCCAGGCTTAGTGCACTATGAGGAAGCAATCTGTTGGGGATCAATCCACGCTGACACACCAATGATGACCACAGAGGCCACCACCGCAAAACCACCCCACCATGGCAGGACAGGGCAACCACCACTACCTTTATGTCATGATATAAAGTGATTTATATCATGACATAGGCTACTTAATAACTATTTAATAATAAATAAAGCACATCTATATGTTCTGTCAACAGGGATTGTTGCTTTTTTAAGTGTGTGAGTCTGTCAGTGGGACCATTGCTCAATCACGCATGAGCACTGGATGTGTGTGCCACTCAGACTGTTATTGTAGCGTAAGGAAGGAGTTTCTTAAAAAAATATAAAAATAAAAAAAGTAAAACAAAATAAAGAAAAAAAAAGGTAATGTTCTCTGCTTTTATTGTTTGTCCTTGATTTTGATATCAATTTGAAGTTATTGTTTGGACCTTATTGTCTTCTGGAGTTTGATGTTCTGCCCTGTTTTTGTTGTTTGTGATAGGCCCAGCTATTTCAGCTTAGTTAAATATTTTAGTCTTTTGTTATTTGACTGTCTAATGAGACAATTATGTTTTTGTTTGTCAAAACTTTGATGATTGATATTTGTTATCATTTTCTTATTTTAATGCATCCATAGTTTTTATACTCTGTTTCCCCTCTGAGGGACTGCCTTATTGTGGTCAGAGGGGTTTGTGTGCCTGAGTGAACCTAAAAGCTGTACCAGCAGGAGCTTTAGTTTCTGATGGGATACCGAAGCTGGACAGGTCTTTGGTTAGAGACCTGACAATGTGCAATCCATTTATTCACAATAACAACAAAAAGAGCTGAACCATGATGTGCACGCATGATGCCCCGTTCACATTTTTGCCTACATCCTCATGTATGCAACCCAGCCTGCTGATTTCTGGTTGTAGTGAACGCTGGCGACGTGACGCTGCTGCTTGCAGCATTTTTTTAAAAATGATTTTTAATGATTTTTCCAAACCATTAGCTTTTATCCTCATAATTTGCTGAGGATTGACCAGTTCTGCTTGTTGCTGGTTGCTCTCTGGAATATCTTCATGACCTACCTGCTGCAACCGTAACACACTGCACAGACATTGTGTTATGATCAAGACATTGACAGCATGTCGTAGCTGCTCTGTGTTGCTCTGTCAGTTCCACCCCGATGCGGGAGTCCACACTTCCATCAGTGGACAGAGTGCACGTTGGTAAACACATCAACCAGCTGAAAATAAGGCAAAAGTCTCTGAATATGTAAAAACTTTTCCAGGAAGCTGAATATGGAAAGATTCATGTCCATCAGGCGCAGGACTATCAGCAAACAATGTCTGCACATTTGCTCTAACCACCGGTAAAGTTGCAGCTGAAGCTCCTCCCATCACTGATGACAGTTCTGTCAATCAAAGTGGCTCTGGCTCAGCCAGCAGCGGTCAGCAAACTGACGGACAAGATGATGCACGAGTGACAGTGTGTGACAGCATTTCTCCTTCTCCTTGCACAATGGCAGCGAGACAAATATTCTTGCGGATGACCCAACACTTTGTTTATCCGCTTGTAATATGTGTTCTAATGTGTGTCATCATAAGTGGTCTAAAATTTCCTGTGATATTCTCACTTTGCAGGTGACACAAGATTGACCA
Source organism: Telmatherina bonti (assembly GCF_933228915.1). Lineage (NCBI taxonomy): Eukaryota > Metazoa > Chordata > Actinopteri > Atheriniformes > Telmatherinidae > Telmatherina > Telmatherina bonti. The sequence continues at coordinate 17,460,383 of NC_136624.1, forward strand.
TAAGGCCCTTTCCCTAACCCTGTCTTTTAGCATTTTTTTCTTATTTTTTTTAAATAATTCTTTATTTAACCATGTATTAAAAAATGTTAATTTACAATCTTTTAAAACCAAGGTCATACAAATATTTGATAAGCATTAAAGAGCCAAGATTATCTTGTTAGTGAGAACATGAGTTTGTCTAGAGTAAAGGAAGGACATGGAAAGTAAAGATTAAACAAATTCAAATCTAGTTTTACATATCTATGATTTAGAATGATATGAGAGTTTCCAATATGCAGAGAACATACATGTAAGGTACGTTAGATGGACCCCCAAATGACTGTCTGCCTGGAGCCTCCACATGACTTAGTTCAACACTGCAAGAAACAGAAGCTAATTCTGCATCTGTCTTGCATCCTGTCTTTTTTCTGTGCTCTGACCAACCATTAAAGGTCCCTCTGATGTTGACTCTCGCCTTATTTCTTGCTCTGTCATATCCGCTCTCTTCACTCATCACAATTTCTCTGATGAATCAGCCATGGTGTGCACTCAGTTGCTGATGTGCAATATTATGCAGTAAAGCAAAACACACCTGTGACATGATCATCTAGGCTGGAAGAAGAAGTTTTACCATAGGAAAAGTGAACATTAAAATGAACATAAGGAAATGGAAATAGGACAAACACAATCAAGAAAAGAACAGTAACAACAGGAGAACATGAAATCAGCAACAACAGACCACTGAAAACAGGAAAACCACATTATGGACAGGGAAAAAGCCAAAGTCGTGCAGATCAGAAAGCAGCCCACACAACCATGACGCGAAACAAAGGAGCTTCACGGCTTTCTCACACCTGGAGATATATCCTTCAGCAGCAAGCTTGGGGCGGTGTCTGCCTGTCATTCTGAGCCGCAGATTGACAGGTGGATGCTGCGTCAAAGAAAAATCAGCTGATTTATACATGTCACACACCATCCAGTGACACCTCTGATGAAGACGGAAGACTACTGTCAAAACACGTCAGGCAGGGTGATACTTAACTTAAGTGTCTGATAACATTCATTCAATTTCTGAATTCCTCGTCATGATAGTAGTCTATACATTTTTTAATCATGAACAATAAGAACTATCGTTAGACCGCTCAGTTTACTGTAAATTTGTGAAAACTGAGTTGATAACCAAGTTGTTCATTTCTTATATTTTGTAAGCTTCTCCTGACTCCCCTCCTCCCCCTCCATTAAAAGGCCACACAGAGAGACAAACAACCACTCACACTCACTCCAAAGAACAATTTAGAGTAACCTATTAACCTAACATGCATGTCTTTGGATGGTGGGGGGAAGCCGGAGTACTCCGAGAAAACCCACGCATACACTGGGAGAAAATGCAAACTCCACACACAAAGGCCACCATTTGAGCCTCGGATCGAATCAACGACCTTCCTGCTGCGAGGCCACAGTGCTAACCACCACACTACCGTGCATCCTGATAACACAAGAAGTGAATTAAGCACAGAAATTATACACACTTTGAACCTTATTGGCTTGATAAGTTAGGAAGTCTACAGTAAGCGTTTTCGTTCACAACAAACTATTTTGTGCAGTCATTTTGCAGCTGCAAGTTGCGCATCCATAATACCGAGTGGTCGGCAGAAATAGATCTCACTTCCCACAAAAGATAATGTGAAGAGTTGCCCATCAAGACCTTCTCATCATGTTTCTCCTTGCAGCATAATGTGCCTTGCAGTTGCAGTTCTGTCAGGTTGAGTTGCAACACATAATAACAGCATGGCAGATATCAACAAATGTTCATGCTGACGAGAACTCTATTAAAACAAAATACACAGTTCTGCTGCAAACCCCACTCAAATCATTTGTTTCAGCACCATGTAAATGCCAACCCCCCCCCCCCATGTACTCAACACCAGCTCACTCATTAAGCTGACAGAGGGAGCATCTCAGCCAGATCCCACTTAGTATATCTAGCCTTCAACCTTTTAAATCAATTCCTCATTTCAGAAACTGCTGACTCCAGCCTTTTTCCCATCTATGTGTCACGACTTCTCCTCTGTTCATTCCTACACCGCCATTCATCTTTCCCTTCATTGTATATTTACTGAGAATTTTCTTAAAGACAAACACATATTATTAATTTCCCTTCTGTTCAAACGAGTGTGCTTCGTGACAGCCTAACAGTCTTTCTCCACTTCTCCAATGAAGTCATCACAATCTGGGGAATTATGACTGCCTATAAAATTCACTTGATTTGTAGTTCCTATCCCTCTTCCATGCTGAAATGACATCCACTTTGCCTCCTTCAACACCCTGGAAGGGATGGCGAGAGATGGGCGGGCAGGATGTGACCCTTTGACCTGAAATTTATGGATTCTGGTGATTGCTGTGGGGTTATAAGCGGAGAGAAGAGATATGAGTAGTAAAGGAGATGTGAAAGTGTATTAAGGTGTGTGTAGGTGTTGGTTAGACAGAATATAACTGCATGTGTGTTTGTGTCTGAAATGTAGAAGGTGCAGATCAGAGCTGTGTGTCATATCTAAATACAAAAGACAAACACTTTCTGTAAAGGTAAATTCTCGACAAGCAAAGCAAGTGATGGCTCCAAGGCTCTGATATTGCCTGTGGTTCCAGCAGACATCTTACTTTTAAAATCGTCCACTTCTCTACAAGTTAAAACCTTTTCTCAAAATTCCTGGTGACATTAATGTCTTCAAAAACATGATTAATTAAAAAGAAATTAAACTTTTAAAATGTAGTATTTGGCTAAGTATTCATTTTTCACCCTTTTGTCTAAATATGGTCACTTTTAGTCTAAGATTTGGCAAGATGGAGGACCTGAGACTTCAAAATGATATTTCAAACCTATGTCCCCATTTTATAAAGAGTAAGGAATTGTTACCTTGCTTTATTCTGCTGACTGTATGTGATGTGTCATTATGGATGTCCAGCTGCTAAACAAATCTACTGTATCTACTGTACAAACTAAAACACAACTCCAAAGATTTTTTTATGTTGCACTGTAGCTTCGACATCTGCTTTCATTCACCATCTTCCAATGGACATTTAGGTGCAGAATGTTGCCTCCTTGTCTGACTTTATTGGGTGAGAGTAGAATTCTTGTTAGCATAAAGGTTACAAAATCATTTTCTGCACAGAAAAAAAAGCAAGGCTGCAAACATTTACATTTTTGCAGTAAATGATTTAAAAAAATAAAACTCTTTAGCACATAATAAATCAAGAAAACTCAAATGCTCAATTTTCTGATTAAAATGTATTTATTATAATTCATTTCAAATTTTACTGCAGAAATAATTTAGTTGGAGATGTTGAAGTATCCTTATATTTATCAAAATATCTAAAATAAAATTTTAAAAAGGAAATATGTATTTATGTTTTACAGGTTCAACAGGAAGTTCAACACCAGCTTTTCTGTCCAGGAAAAAAAAAAAAAAAGTTTTCTTTGTCCCTGTGGACAATTCATACCCACAACACCATCTGTCCGGTTTTCACTGCAGCAGCCACCCAACCTCTGATTTAGTCAATTGTGTCATGTGACCTCCAAAGTCATAGATTCCTCTGAAAAAACACAGTTTTACTGCTTGTATGTTTCACCATCATCATCATCATCATCATCGTCACAAAGCATGGTCTGCAATAGCGATTCAAAAAGGATTTTTCTCTGCATTGTTTTTGTCAGGAGCTCATTTTAAACTGACCTTGTGGGTTTTGTGAAGGTTGTTTGGATCAAGAGACCAATTTAGAAATCTGTTAATTTTCAGTTGACTCAAGGACAATAAAACAAGCAAATAGTTGAGTGAGGACATGGTGTTTGGAGTACTGAGGTACAAACATAACTGTACCCTTAGGGGAAATTATCAGTCACAATGTTTTTAAAACAAAAGAAAATATTTTTAACTTCCAGTGTGAATACACACACGGCTGGTTGTTTTTACACCAGGTTGTACAAAAAGTTTTTAAAAAATTATTACCAACTCGCAATGTTAAAAAGTGGAATACATATTCAGCCCATCCTCAGACACAGAGCACAGAGGGGGAAAAATTCATGTAAATGTGTTCACATCAAATATATGCAGCAGGTGTCTGAACAAGATCAGCTCTGATCATGTCTGTGTTGTTGTCCTAGTCCTGTTGCACATGTTACATTTACAAGTCTGTATTCTGCACTGCTTTCAAACTGCTTTAATATTTTAAAATGGATGTTGTTCCTGAAGACCGGGTCCTTTACATGCAGACTTTCACATCCATGTTTTATAAAAGGTCAGCTGGGTTGGGGTTGGGTCTTGTGACAGTCGTCTCAAAGAAAGATGGTCTCAGAAGACCAAGGTGGAATTTAAGAAAGCTTAATATGAAAGTACAGTGTGTGTGTGTGTGTGTGTGTGTGTGCAGGTTAAAGTTTTAAGGTGATACAAAATGACTCGCAAGGCTCAGTACCGGAGGCGATGGGTCAGAGTTCAGAGGTCAAACTTGACCCAAAGAGCCAAATGCAGAAATAGCAATGCTAACTTTAGCAGTCAGTTATTCTTTCCATTCGATCTTGACAGATTCCAAATTAGTTGAATTTGTAACTCATTACCAACTAGACTAAGAAGAAATGTGTTAACTAGCCAGTCAATAAAAAAAGGCTCATTGCAAAAGAACTGAATATTTTTTCCCAATTTACAAGTCAAACATAATTCCACAACACAGCAAAAGGTAGTTTTACTGTGAAAGACAACCTTTTGCAAAGTCAGTGTAAAGGTCCATTTATGCAATAAAAGCATGGATAGAAAAGTTGATGAAAGAATTTTGCTTTGGGGGGCAAATATTATTATAAGATTATGTGATTAATTCAGATTAATTAATCACAAAGCCTGTAATTATTTTGTTTTTTTTAAGGGGCGTCTCACCCTGAGCAACACCGCCATTTTTTCATTATTATTAGACGCTGTCAGATACAGTAGCTAATCTATAAAAGACTGGCCCTATAAGAGTCAAAATAAGGTAACTGGGAGTAATCAGATTACAGTAATGTGATATGATGCATGAAGATGCGCTTCTGAAACAAGTTATGCAAAAAGTCATCTACATTTACCACTTACGGTATATATTTCAAAGTATAGATGTGCCTGTATTGCTTTCATTTATATGCTTTAAACGTACAGAGAAGATCTCAATTACCCCAAAACCCAAAGTTTAAGAACCATCCAGCATCCAAAACATTGGGACAGCAAAGAAATAAATCTTTGATGTTTTCATTTCACGTCACATAATGCTGAACCGCCAACAACAGCAAATAGAACATGCAGATTATCAAGTAATGGACAAGACAATGATGTATTCTGATTACTTCTACATAAAACTATCAAGGCTGCACTGCACTTTATTCCTTACTGATGAGTCCCGCCCTTTAAAACTCATAGTTTTGATTCAAAGACAAAAGATGTTTTCTATTGGTTTCTGAAAAACAAACACGTGAACAAGTTCTTTGTTTTCATTAAGAAAATAACATTTACATTGACATGATACCAGTCGGTTCATAAAAACGCCTCCGGGACACATTTTTGCTGCTACAGCCAGTTCCCAAAGATAAAACACACATAGTGTGTGAAAACACCTAAACAGTCAAAGTTAAGACAAATAAAAGAAGACTGAAACCTCAATATAACTATAGACAAGAGCTTTGAAAATGAAACATCTGGATAAAACAACTCCACCATTAATTAATGTATCAGCAGTAATAAAACAAAAGCAGTAGCTTTTCAAATGTTTCCCCAGGCCACATCGACCTCGCTGCAGTTTAATTTGATGCGACAGCAGGAATCTCCTCCTGCTCAGAGCTGCGTTCCCCTCTGCTGACATCTGAGCAGCACCGCGGTAGAGATGGGCTGTCAGCTGCAGCGTGAGGGCAGCTGCCTGCAGAGTCAACAGAGCAGCTCTGACAACAGCGAGGCAGGAACAGCTTGTTAAAGGAACTTTATTAAGAGACCTGCTCATTAAATAGAAAAGTTGAATTAAAATAAATATGTTTAGGTTCAAGAGATTAATCTTACATGATATGATACAAAAAAAGAAACTTTGATTGCAGCAACAGCAAGTTGTCAAATATTTAAGATGTCAATAATTTATTGTTTTCACCTGTGTTTTGTTCTTTTTTTTTTTTTCTGACAGAGATCATTTTCACAAAGGGTATGACATCTACGTCTTTTGTACCCCACATGAATTTACTGTCATCAAACTCACCATGTGTGCAGTAACTGTGTGAAACAATGTGCGTAAAAGTGGACAAAATACATGGAATCTGGAGTTTTTAGCAACATGCAGTTTCCTGCAACACTTCGTTGTTTCTTGCTTTTTATTGTTCAGCAATGTTGAAGATATAAAGAGCAGACTTCCATTTCCACATCTTATGTTTTATTATAGAATGCTTTTATTGTTTAATGTAAAACACTTTGAATGGTCTTATAAGTTTGTTATACATATAATGTTATACAAATAAACTCGCCTCGATGTGAAAACCACTGTTGCTCAAAATGTATTTGTGCATTTTCACTGGGAAATTACTTGACAGTTGATGCGCTTCGAAGAAGTCAGTATGAAATGTATTTAATTATTAGAACCATTTTATTATTATTCCCCTCTGGCAACTATGAAGTAACGAGTAAGTCCAGGTTAGATGATGGTGTTACCTACCCGCTACACTCCACTTATTGCTGATTTCATAGGGTAAGATTTCCTTTCTGCAGCTTATATCAAGTGTGAGTTGCTCTAGATGACAATGTCAAGTGAGTGACAAGTTAAACTAAATATAAATGTGTTTTCTGAGTGTTGATGGTCAGAAAGCTCCCCAAAACTTCCAGCTGAAACACGATGGCAGCGTTTACATTTGGAACTTATGTCTCAACAATTACCAATATTTTGTGTCAGGGTCTCACCAGGATTTGTTTCCCAGTTCGTAGTTAACCTCTGATAAGTCATATGTCAGATCCTTTATAGTGGTTTCTAACAGCTGCAGCTTAAAAACTCCCAGTCACAAATCTCTGAAATAAACCATCTGTGCAGTTTTTTTTTTACAATACAGAGAAGTTGTCAAGTAGCTTGTGGAGGTGGAATATCTAGCAGCTAGTTTTACCCATTTTAGCATTATGTTCTATTAATATGGCTCCCTTTTTTTTCTTATAAGTAAAGGTGCCCAGTTCATTTTAGACTTCATGTTTATGATACTGTGATTAAAAACATTTAGTTTCCCAGTCTGGAATCAATAAAGTATGTCTGGTTCTGATTCTGATAACAATGTGTTTCTAACCATCTCCCTTTTAAACAAAATGAGCAAAATGCATCCTCCTTGTTAACCTGTCTTCTCTCTCTCTCTAGGGGCATACAGAAGGTTATTCTGGTGTGTCTAATTCATTGATCACTAATTGGACTGAACTTTAAAAGTTTGAATCTACTTTCCTGAATGTGACCATTAAATTTGAAACCCTGCACCTCCTTCAGATGCAGAAGGAGGTCTGTGGTGCTGATCAAGGAGAAGAGTTTTTTTTTTTTTTTTTAAATCTTGGGTTTTGTCTGATTTACTGTCTTTAAATCAGATCAAACAAACAGAAACACTACAACCATGATACTACTGTGCTTGGTTACGTTTAATCCAAGCATAATCAGCACATTTACCAGTTAGAGAATACCACATGGCATGATACGTTCAAAGAACAGTTCAATGTTTGCTGATCAAAAACATGTCTGATATGATATGATACTGATGATATGAACACTGAAAGAATTTCAGGATCTACTGCAAGTCCCCCTCCTCTCTACAAGTTTGTATATTATCTCTCATCTTGTTAACTGTCACTATTGTCCTGCAAAAATCCTGCAGAACAACCAGATGTCCAACTGGATTTAGTTTCCCCCCTTAAAAAAGTCATCACCATGCTTTTCCTACCAGGCAGGGCAAAGCATTGCCCATATTTCCAGTCAGTGGGTTTGGCAAGAAGACTACAGTGCACAGCTCACAATTGCTACGTTTGGGGAGTTTTAATTCCTGTTTAATTCCGAATAAAAGTTATTTCCAGATCAGGTTTTTCATTGACATTACATTCTGGTGTAGAGATGACGACACAGACAGTGTTCAGCCTACATTTTATTACACATATAATTGCTGCTACATGAATTCAGCACCCAATCCAGAATTTACATTGCTGCTGTGTGCGACTGTTGACATATCACAGTGCTGTGGACTCTAAACACAAGCATGTAAGGACTCCAGACACTTTTAACGCTTGTGTCGTGCTGTGCTGCTGGTGCTGTTGTAGAGCAGATACTGCGCTGCGCTTCGCTTCTAAATTTGCCTCCAAAAGAGGGCAGTGTTATAACAAAGCTATTTTCTAATTACAGATCATGAAGTCTGTTATATAAGCTGATATATCAGCTGATATGTGAAATCACTCGGATATCGCAGATCTGGCAACACATATGACGTGAAGTTATATATCATTATAAATATGAGGTTTTTTTCAGTGCTCCCAAGTAAAACAGTCACAACGGAGGTATGAGCAAAAACTTTGCACTGAGGGGGGAGGAATGAAAGCGTTGAAAAGTGCATTTACATGAGAAAAGGGATTACGGAGTTGTGAATGGAGACACTGCAGCCTGAAATTCTCCTATCTTTGAGCCCTTGAGTGTTAAAGAGCCAGTGGTCGATATGAGATGAACTCGCAGATGTCATACGCTGATTTAACAGAAATGTTTCTGCTTGTACTAAATTACAAAAGGCAACTATAATACACTTTTTTTATTCCTAAATTGAATCAGTTTTCTATATAGAAAAGAAAAAAAACTAGAATAAACTAACCTAAACCTGTTAAACCTTCAGCTTTAAAATTACCTGTCTGCAAAGTTGAGGTGTGTAGGAAGTATCTGAAAGCTCGAAAGATTCACATTTCAACACACCGATCCACTAAAATGCATTTGGTAACAGAGTAGCATCGAAACTGCTACTCTGCAAAAAGCTAAAAATGTTAACCTTGAATTAATAAAGGCAAATATAACTTCTTGCACAGTCTAGTGCAGAAATATACCATATATTAGTACCATCTATCATGTACTAGGGCTGTGACGTTATGCGTTTGTCCTGATTTAATCTGATTCCGATTTTTTTGGGTGTCGATTCGATTTAAACTGATTCTCACAATTCTTCGATATTGCTGATTTTTGTAGATTAAAAACAAAAAAAACGTATATAACTTTTTTATTTGCTCGTCATTTTTCTTGATTTTGATCAGGAAAAAACAACAACGTAGCCAGACCATCATTTTGCTGCTTTCTGCCCAAGAAGACAAGCAAGACAAAGACGAATGAAAACAATAAAAATAATAACATCTTATAATGGATTATTTCTATTTATTTGAAAACAAAAACAAAATTATTTATTTAACAAACTTGTGAAGCAAAAAATCCCAATTCTTGATTTTTTCGATTTGATTTTCCCAACCCTATCATGTACTATAGCACAGATACTGTAACTATGCCATATTAACAATGACTGAATATATTCTTTACTTTATGGGCCCTCTGATGGACTTGCAGTCTGTCCCAGGTGTACCCCACCTCTCCCCTTGCTAATGGGACAGGTTCCAGTTTCCCCATAACCCTTAATTGAACTAAGTGGTATAGAAAATGAAAGAATAAATGAATATTTACCTTATGTTACTTTATTGGTTATTCACCCTGCATGTCACTGTCTGTTCAGCTTTCTATGCCTAAGACACACACACACACACACACACACACACACACACACACACACACACACACACACACACACATATGGGCACACACATTTGATAAAGTAAAACTGACAGTAATCAGATGTACTCAGAAAGGTCAGGGTTTTCCTATTTCAATAAGCAGTCTTCCACTGCCCAAACATATTACTCTCTGGATTAAATTCAATAACATCATTCCTCAATGTATTTGACTGGGCAATTCATAACCATGTGTCGTACAACGTTATTATGACTCCCACATATACTTATATTCATTAGTCATAGCCTGACAGGCTTTGATTTTGCAAATTGACATAATTAAAGTCAAGCCTCTATCATCGAGAAACTCTCCATTGTTACGATGGAGAATTGCTGAGCGACATGATAAACTGCAACCTTGAAACAATGAGGACTGCATCAAGTAGTAGTCATGTCTGGCGAAATTTGCTTGTTATTATTGAAGCCACTTCCTTTAAACCCTGACCAGTGTTTCCATAATGAATTAGAAGAACTTTGAAAGAACACTTCGGCCAAAGACTTGTCACAAAAAAAAATAATTTATATATATATATATATATATATATATATATATATATAATATATATATATATATATATATATATATACACATATATATATATATATAATGTGCATCTAAAATTTTTACTTCTCTTGGATTTTACATACATATATATATTCTGTCAGAGTAAAACTTTACACCATCTGATCTGCAATATGACAATTTTCTAGAAGACACTGTTGTATTGAAAATGGACTAATCCAAATTTGACATGAAATAAATCAAGTAGAACCTTCTTCTCCCTCATTTGATCCTTAAGTCCGTCCCCATTTGTCAACAGCAGGAATTAAAGACACCTTTTGTAATAAGCTGGTGCACGACGGAACTTTGTGCAGCATTTTATTCAGAGTTGATTCAGAGTTTAGCAGGAGAAATATAGCAGACTGATAGTTTTGCCAAAAAATTTTAAATGATTAAGTTGCATTGAGAAGAAAGAAAATCAAGAACCAATAAAATAATGGAAATTTCATTATAATGAAGGCGGCTTTTTCATTATAATCCCGTGTAGGTCTTGTGTGTCCTTAATGAAGGGATTGTGTTGAGGTTGTTTTAACTATTCATACAGTAAAGGCTTTGAAGTCAAAAGGGAAATGCACTTGGTGTTTTTTATTTTATTTTTTTCATTCTTAATTTTGACAGCATTGTCTCCAGTTCACTTCCCAGAATGCCACAGCTTTAATCAAAGAGCATCTCCTATTGTGTAAGTAATGTCGCTGTGCACTATGCTGGCTTAAAATGAAATGTCACATCTTAGATTTACATTTCATAGAAAGTAAAAGGCTGCAGTAAATGTTTGCATGAAATACAATACAAGATCCCGCCATAAGAACTAGAAATGAATGGTAGACTTTTTTATTTAGTTTAAATCATTTTACTGCTGAGTGTAACTACGGTTGTTTCGACTAATAGAGACACAGTCTATGATGAAATTCTTGTTTTCGGCTGTAAAAATGCAAGGAATGGCCACCATTATGTTTCAGTGACAGCCAAGTATTTGGTATGCGGCACCTGCATGTGTGCGAACGTTAGCAATTTAAAAGAAGAGTTTCATATGCTACTTCAGGGTCTGATATAAACTCAAAATGTACTTTATATCAATGTTTCAGCATAACAGCCTTGACAGTTCTGCTACAGACATACCAACTTGCACATGCAGTATTTGATTTCCACTTTACTTTATGTCAACACAACCCTACAGCTTAGCATGACACATGAGTTGATTTGCTCCTAAAGCAAAACATTTCAATTTGATCTGGACTTTTTTTTTTTTTAATAATTACAAATTAATAGTGCAACAAAACAACTATATCATGCCTTCCAAACCATTTTTACATATATACTATTTGTGTATTACTGGCTTTATGCATAATGTAAAGACATACAAATGCCTCAGCAACTGAAAGATTTTCTTCATCTTATGAAGATGCTTTGAACAAGATGAACATTTGAACTTTATGCTTCAAAGTTTTTGAATGTCTTCCATTGATTCCAGGTTTTTCCGCATGTAGACATTGCAGAACTATGTCAAACTCATGCATCAAGGCTGCTGGAAACGTCAATGAGTCACTGAAGAAATGCCAATAAGAGCCCCTGCAAATGAAAGTTTCTCAACAGAGTAGCATGGCTTTCATCAAGGGTCAATACCACGTGACAGAACAACAAGAACTTACAGGAACGATTCCCTTACTAACCACAGGAAGAACAGTATTAAACTGTTTTATAAAACTTTTAGACAAGCTGCTGCTGCATCAGATTACATCAAGCAAACAATTTCACAGTTTTAAAAATCTTTTTGAAATTATGAGCAAAAAACCAGAGTAAAAACATAGTTTTGGTATTCTGATTCACTATGAAAACTCTTAAAATCACTTTAAGAAAAACATGATGATGCAGTTAACACCTTTACTCCGCTCTTAACAATTCAACATACATGTCATTAATTATGAGGCAGTTTATGATGCAGTTCGTTCCTGATATACAACTAAAAAACAAAAAACGCACCAGTGTTGAGCTGTAACCTAAAATATATTTTAACAGATAAGCATTTGCTTCAGCATAAGTACTATTGGTTTATCTAGTTTAACTTTTTTCAGCTTCTGAGAAACCAATCTCTCCATGAGGCTCCTGCATGAAGGATGTATTACTGCATTTGACTCTTTTCTGTATTTTCTGTAGCAACGGTAACAAGTAAGTGAAAATAAGCACTTGGCTTTATATTCCAATGAGGAGTTATTAACACCATGATATTTAACAGATAACTCGTGTATCATTAATAAACTTTGACCAGAAATATAGAAAAAAATAACCTTTCAATAGTTTGTGTATGAAAGAAACTGAATCTTTGAAAGGCGTCACTTCAAATGCTTGCAGAGATACATTTATTATCCAGGTATTACAAGCTATTCAGCAAATTAGTCACCTCTTCTGTGTTAGGAGCATAAAACCAGAGAAGAATAAAAGAAAAAAAAAACATCAGGTAATTTTCTAAGCCTGACTGAAGCAACACTTTACTCTATACACAAATATGCATCTTCATAATAAACATGTACTGTAGCATAAACCATTATTCTGCATGATTTTCCAGCCTGTACGAGAGGAAGTGAGCTAAGGTCTATGATTTGTAAGAGCTGCAGAAGGCTGCAAGACCTGATAGGGCTATACGTTATTGTTTGGCACACCACGCATACACGCACGAGACATGGTGGCTGGAAATGCACACAAACACACGCTCACACCTGAAGGAAATCACACACAACAATAGATTTGCCAAATAATGACAAGTTAATGGAATTAACATTTTCTATTTCTTGTGTCCAGACCTCTTTAACATTTGCTAATGCAAAGCTGAAATCATAACAGCAAAACAAAACACAAGGAAGGGTGCGTCCTTATTTAGTGCTTCACATAGAGTAACACATGCCAAGACAACAAGACAAACACGATCTGACATTTCTAACATTCTTCAACTCTACGTCTTTCACCTTTGTGTTACATACTATGATCTCCTCAAGGTAGTCGTTCTTAGATATTTATCATTAGAAAAAAAAGAAAAGAATTATGCTTATTTGTCCTATGCATTTGCAGCACCCTGAACTAAAGGTGTTTATCAAGACAAACTTGTTCATCTCATCGTTTCTAAAAAATGTTGCATCATTTTTACCCAGTTAACAGTCTGTATTGTATTAAATAAATAAATAGAAATACTGAAATAAATGGGGGGATGTTCAGACTCGAACTGCAATAAAAGTGAATGGAGAAGACTGAAAGTAGTTTCTTGTGACAGTACCCACAACTTTCACTCCAGGCATTATCTAATTAATCAAAATGCAATTCAATAACACAACAACAAAAGTCAGCAGTTTTACACTTTTTCAGCCTTGATTTGATCAAATTCCACCTGGCTGGCCCAGTACAAATTGGAATGCAGGGTATTCAGAGAAAACTCAAAGTAATTCTGTTTTAACTTCTTCATATGACCACATTAATTAGATAACAAACATATTACGCCATTATTGTGTACAGGTTACCTCTTATCATAGCTGCAAAAGCAAGTCAAAACAGAGATGCATATAGAAATATTGTCATTAAAATGTATCGTGGTAAATGGCAACAAGAGACAAGGAGGTTGGATCTAAATGCAGGACTCAAGGGACAGGTGGATGTATAAGATGTATGAGTAAGATGATTAACAAAAAAAAAAAAAAAAACCAGAAAAGCACTCATGTATATGTTTGTTAGTTATTTATGATCAGCATAAAGTTTCACACTTTATTGTTAAAGAACATATAGACCCATATCCAAATAATCCATGCGGGGAGGAGTACAGTAAAAGCAATTGCACTACAAAAAGAAAGTATAACTCTGTCACTAGTTACATTTTACACCATATAAGGCAACAAATATATTAAAACCACGCAGTGGAAAAAAAAAAAAAGGAAAAACAAACAGGAAATTCCTATGAAAGAAAATTTTCACATTTAGCGGAAAGGTTTCCCATATTTTAAAATGAAAAGAAAAATCAGCTTTTTGGAGTTTATTGTGAACACAGAAGTTGGACTCTTCTCATTTGTTCTTACTTGATTGAAGCAGCAATGGCAGCTACAAGCTCAGCACGCCTTTCATTCAGTGTCAGTCTGAATGAACTGGGACCATCAATGTTGTTTTTGACTCTTTTCACAGATTACTTCCTTAGTTGATAGAATTTAGTTTGCAGCACTGTTAAATGTTAACGTTGAACCTTTGGCCCAGCTGGAGATCCCAGGAATGCTGCATGTGTGCTTCATCCTCTTTTTCCACTCTTATCTCTTCTCAGACTCGTCTCAGCAAGTTTTCCAACCTTTCTACTCTCTGCATCCATCAACAGCTGATTAAAAACAATAATAGTGAATGGTATTTTATTCAGCCTCATTGGAGAAAAAATATTGTTTATTCAATCAGATATATGCACAAAAGCAAGAAAAGATGGTTCTATTCATTGTGAAGTAGATGTGCTGTGTTTTGCTGACCAGTAAAGTTTTTCTTTGGGGATTCAGAACACAATCTTTCCTAAACTTGAAAACAAATGTACTTAGTTTTCATTATGGATTAATATGAGCGTCCAGCCCCTGAGGCATTTGTTTAATTTGATGAAAATCCATTTATTTCCTTCTCCAAGTAAGCGGCAAACTCAAGTTAAGCCCACTAAAGAGCCATTAGAGTTTGAAAGCCCTAATGTATTTGGTTGCATTGTAAAGGTACAATTACTAACCACTGCTGGGTTAATAATAATGACGAATGCAGTGTGGGTTTCTGCAGCCTCACTTAACCTTACACACTACCAGCAACAATCATGACAATGTTCAAGTACACAAACATTGATATTAGAATGCATCAGCCAACGCGAAAGAAAGATAATGTGGATTTGTGCAGCTCTGCAAAAACTATTCAGTAAATCCAAATTATTGTTCATGCTCAGAATGATTTAACAAAACAAACATAAAACATCAGTAAATCATAAAACAACCAAGCAACGGTAGTAATTGTCAGACGGCTGTGACCTTAGATCTGAGGACCATGAAGGGTCTTTTCAGTCGAGCATTCAGTACATTTGATTAATTTGAGTAAAATTGGTTTAATTTGGTTTAATTTTAGAATTTATGTTAACTTAACAAACCTGAATGATGAGTCAGGCGGCTAATAAAACTCACTGTTAAACTCAAATCTGAACGTGCAGCAGGTCTGTAGTTATGCACATGTGCTCAGTAATGTACAGATGTTTCCTTGTGAAAACATATACCTTGACTAAAACCAACATTCTCTTCATGCACAACTTTTACATGATACCTGTACAAAACCAATGGGGACGGGGGTCATCTGACATAACACGGTCAAGTACATTGTTCATATTTTTGTGGATGATTTAAATGTCTCAGGCACACATTTGATAAATGACACACAGACAGCCTTGTCAGTGTGATTAACCTAAAGGATCAAAAGGTGCAGATAAACTCCAGGGGTGCAGGAGCTGCGGGTGGCAGCTGCATGAGAGGACCGGGGTTTATGATGAATAATTGAATGATGGATGAAGGAAACGAGAGCCAAAGCATTTGGCAGCAGTTAAGCTGCGGGTATCGACAGGTCAATATTTTATGGAATAACATAAATCACCACCGTAGTGAAGTGCAGAAAGACACTGAAATTAAATAAGTACAAATGAGGCTGGTTTAAATTTTTTTTGTTATTTTAACTTCCCTTTACCTTAACGAGGCAATCTTCATTAAAGCATGGGTTAAAGGTCAGGAAAATGTCTTGAAGCTCACTTTTCTGTGTTTTGGTTCAGTTCTACATTTTCCCTGAGAGCAGTTGTCAGTTGACAGCCTCGCTGTTAGCTGGCGTTGATGATGAAGAGCTTTGCATTGGTCTACCATTCAGAGCACCAACACTACATTCCCCAGCATATGCTTATAAATTTTTATTTAGCGAATATCACCACAAACAAGCATTTGTGAATGATGGCAAAGATTACATTACCTTGATGGAGTTGGAGACTCCGCTTTATTGTTTCCCTTTATTTAATTTGCAGATGTTGTATTCAAGCTATAGTTGGTAATCTTGCTCAGAGACATTTTTTTTACTCTGGATGAAGTGGTTCCTCATTCTGATAGTAGTCTATCTTCCCGACATTACAATCTGAAACACATTAATCAGTTCATTTTCATCAGAAAATGTGCTCGCGCTAAAAAAGAAGAAAAAGGTTATTTGGTATCAATATTTTGGTTAAAAAACACCAACACCAACTAATCTAAACCCAGATCATTACCTTAGTTAAATCCAGATGGTGATTGGGAGGATTTTTTGGTGACAGTGGTACAAGTATTTACTTGTTCATTAGAGAGAAAAATAAGCAACTGGTTCTTTAAAAGAAAAGTTTGTACTTGTGCAATCCAAACGCCCCATTGCATGCAGGGTTTTGCTTGCATCCTCCTGCCCCTCTAACCTTGTCAGCGCTGCCCGCAAGAATCTCCATTTTCTCTCCACCTACATAAAATATTCATTTTAAAGTCATTCACCTAATCAGTGCCACAAAGCGCTGTGTCTCCTAGGATACTTCCACCTGACTGACCTTCACTACGCTGCAGCTTCTGTTCATCTGATTTCAATAATGGTTCAAAATTCAAAAACCAAACAGGAGACATTTTCCTGCACTATCAACCAAATCCAATTCTTGATTGCTCAATTACATTAAGTCAAAAGTCAATACTAAAAAAAAAATTGTTTTTTCTTTCTATGTTTTTAAGGTTCAAAATTATATGTCAAGCATCAAACTGATCTACCAGGTTTCTATTATTCGTGGCACAAAATCCACCTGCTAGTGTGACAATCACAGTATAATTTTGAAAGTATCATTAAATTTATAAGAAACAATGTAATTAATAATGATTGAAACTTGCATTATATCAGACATATCAAACTAAACTTGAAACACTCATGTGTTTTAGTTTTTGTAAGCTTTCCATGAAATTTTCTTAAGTTAATATTAAAAAAAGTACCTAAATTACTTTTGGTGCAAGTTTTTTTTTTTCTTTTTTTTTTGCCATGTGCATCAGTGCATCTTGACACAAATATATATTTCAAGCCCTGGACATGCTAGGCTTATACAACTTAGGTATTTATATCTGACAATCACAATGCATCTCTTGCATTCCCAGGCTGAGACTGAGGGAACGGGACCAGCAGTCAGACCTAAGGGCAACATGATAGCTGGCTATGAAACAATTCCTTTATTTTGCAACAGAAAAATACTTGAAAGACAAACAAAAGTGAAACAAGGTCACGGTCAAACATTAAATAAACATTAAATAAAGTTCAAATAAAATACCAAGGCAATAACAAAACAGCTTTAAAGCAACAACTGGCTAAATCTGCCTTTGATTTTTATCTTTCAGTCAGAACTACAGGCTTAAACCAAATGTTTACTTTGTATTGTTTGTTTTTTGTCTTAACAATTTGAAGTTGCAAGAGAAAATTAAAAGGGTGTGATAGCCTGTGCCCGCTCTGCCCTGCAGATGTGAAAAGTTGAAGTACAATTCCAATAGGATAACTTTGGATTAAAAAAATAAAGGAATTACACAAAAAAAAAAATAAAAGTATTTTACTTTTTACCTGGATATGAAAGTTAAAGGCAAAAAGTGCTCAAAACAGGTAGCTTTTTATACTGTGCTGCTGACACACAGTGGGCAATCTCTAGGTTTATAATGTTCCAAAATAACATCGGATCTGACCAAAGGAAAAAGAAAAAATATTTTTTTAAAAATTCTACCATATAGAAAGGTCCATGTTCTACTGCAGCTGTTGCCAAGTCCAGGAAAACCAACTAGTTTTATGTCAGACGGCAGAAGTGCGCTCCTTGCTTTGTTTATGATAAAGCTAGCCTTGGAAAAAATCCTCCCAGATAGTGTGGAGGAGGAAGGAGATGTCATCTATTCATTTTGCAGCCTTGGACAACTTCGGTTTCTTATTTTTCATCCGCCATTCCAGCCTTGGTGAAGTTGTTTAAATAAGCCTTCATTTCACTCTTTTGTCTGCCTGTCCTTCCTCCTCATCATCCTTCTAGTTACCTGCCAATACCCTAGATATCCTGAATCATTTAAAGAATAAAAAATATGATGTAAAATAGGATGTTCAGTCTCCCTATTTCCAGAACAATACAATGATTTATGTTTCATTAACACACTTTGCAACATTCAACTGTGAGATTGCCAGTCAAATCACAGTTTGGAGTCACCCCTAACCTAACCAACTTTCTTACATGTTATATTTTATGTTGCTTTACATGTTTCAATTTGATTCTTTCCAACTTCTGCTTTTAATGTTTATTTCTGGTGGTCAATCAATTGGAACAGTAGAGTTTCCAGCTAATTAGCCTGTCAAAGAAACAACACAGCAACAGTCCTCACTAAACAGATGACAATAAACACAATGATTAAAAAGGAAATTAACCCACAATGCTGTTATTAATGCAAATGACCTAAATTGCTTTGGGAGCGTAATTATACTGCGCTCATGCTTGCATGCACACAGATGCTTGACTGTTTTTTGGGGATGATTTTGCAAGGTTGGACATTACAAGCAAACACACAAATCCATGTGTGTGTGTGTGTGTGTGTGTGTGTGTGTGGCAATGTTCCCAGGTTGCATTAATTAACTGGTTATCAGTTAACCAGCTCAAAACAGTGCAGGTACTGGAGCTCTTTGTGTTCAGAGCTGCAGTCACAGAGCTGCAGGGAAATGAGCCTGAACCAATCAGTGTGTTTTCTGACACACAGGCTTTAACACACTCATCAACAGTGCAAGTCTTCCAACCAGCTTTCTTCCATCATCTTCTCTTAGATAAAGGCCATGCCTTGTGGACACAATTGCAATTTACTGAGTTTAATAATAATTATTATTATTATGAAAAACAATAATCAAACTACAGACTATAGACAAACATTAAAAACAAGAGCAATATGCAATGTTCTTAGCTTGTTTGTTATGTAACATGGAGCAGAAGGCAGAGGTGGAAGCATGTTATAGTCAGTTGTAGAGTTGCAACAAAAGAACACGGGCTATGCCTGAGCTAAAACTTCCACCCAGTTCACACCTGACATTACACCTCTGATTAGAGTCGGACTTATTTGCTTCATTTGTTAATTAAGACATTTCCTGCAGCAAAGACCAAATGTGTGGTTGTTTTTCAATTACTTACAACAATAAACCATAGGGGTGGGAAAATCGAATCGAAAAATCGGAAATTGGGATTTTTTTCTTCACAATTTTAAAATCGATTTTTTTTTTTTTTGTTAAAAAAACTTTTTTTTTTTTTTTTTCCAAATAAATAAAATTAATCCACTATAAAATTTTTGCCATTTTCATTGGTTTTATTGATCTTTTTATTTGTCTTCTTGGGCATTATAGCAGCGGAATGATTATCTGTGTTGTTTTTTCCTAACTGAAATCAAGAAAAACTACTAGCAAAAAGAAGTTTTATTAAAAAAAATTGTTTTTAAATGACAAAAATCATCAAATCATCTTGTTTCATCAAAACTATCAGTAACTAGTTGGTATAAACCAACTTGGGAAATGTTTTCGCCAGACCATTTCCATACATAAACTGAAGCAATTTCTAATTCTTTGTAGTGTTTTCTACTTATATGCTTCTTCCCTTCTGTCTTTTAAAAGCACTGCTGAGGTATTGAGGAAAAATATCTGGAGATTTGATTGAGCACACCGAGCTCATTCAGGTAGGGCGTTTTTAATAACATGGCGCCAAAGAAGCCACTTAATTGAATGCAGCAGGTCATATTTTTAACAAGAGAGTCAAAACAGGAGCAGTCCACATTTTTTCACCCCCAATGATGTGCTTGTTCAGCTAGTCTGGTAATAGACTGTTCAAAGAGAGTCCAACAATTGATTTGATCATTCTTCCCACATCAGCTGTTTATAGGCAGCTTTTTATCACCAGGTGCAGTCCTAATCCACTTGGACCACTAAAAATGTTGTCATTCAGGCAATAATAGCTAGTTTGCTACTCTTACACAGAAGGCAAAGAAGGAATGACTTTCTTTGCAAGGGGTGGGGGTGATTGGGATGTGTGTTCAGAGTGCAGCTGTCTGAAAGGTTGCCGTCAGACACAGTTTCAGGTGCCATCAGTGTGGCGTGGCGCTCTGTGCTATGCTTAGCAATGAAGGATACCGCAATCCAACAAACCAGAAACAATTTCATGTCAAAAAAAAAAAAAAAAAAGTTTAAGATTTTGTAAAAATAAATAAATAAATTATTACATTACTGCAGCACATTTATATTCAACAATACAACAATAGTTTAATAATCATTAGATCATATTTAAGCCTGTTCTCATCTACAGTGTGTCTATCTTTAACCACCTTCAAGTGATTCCTCATATCAAGCTGTATATTTTGCCTTGGAAAAACTCAAGCACCAAAAAGTTTAAATGCTCTACTGGCAGCCCAAACATGCAACAAACCTGATCTCACAGACATACAACTAATTATCATAACTTTTATCATCTTACCACTGCATAACGTTACATATTGTGTTGAAATTAGGTGAAGGCATCCGGGACACAAGTGCCAAAAGACAAAACATTGCTGGTTTTATTGTACTAAACAAACACACAGCCTTGCTTAACTGAGGAAGTATAAAGATGCAGGAGAATATCTGTAGGTGTGTAAGAGGACGGAGGCAGAACAGAATGAATGTGAGACTTTGGCAAAGACACCACGAGTCAGTTCTCATATGACTGCTGTATTTCCCAGTTGCTGTGGTGTGTAACATGAAGTGATGGTACATTTTCTCACTGCAGTCAAAAGCTGATGAGGAGAGTGTGTTCCTGATCATTAAAAAAAAAAAAAAAAAAAAAAAAAAGATTACGAATGTTAATGTTGTGTTTGGTTGTATTAGTCATAAAACTCTTGGTTACTTTAGGGTTCCTTTTTGAAGTTTTAAAGTCCTGAATGAGGTGAGAAATTCATCTAATGGAAAAACTGTGTAAAAGTTTGATTCCAACACTTCACTTAGATTCTGGCTTTTATTACATAACTTGCTTCCAAATAAATCTCTGAATTTGCTCCACTCAAACTTTAGAGAAGCATTATGTAACTTTGGCAGATTTTCTCAGTGATGCAACCCCTAACAAAAGTTCATTTGGCATCCAGCTTGCATCCTATTTGTAGTGCAAGTCCGTCATATATTAAATTTTATCTAATTTCTTGCCTTGTGTCTTTCTCCATATTTTCTCTCTTCTTCTGATAATGTTCTCTTGCATGTTTTAGCTGAATCAGCCACTGTGTGAATTCAAATGCATTGATTTCTGCTTGCTAGTGTGTGACACGGTGCATAAAGCAAAACTCAGCTGCAATGTCATACGACATCAAATGTTGTGAAGCCCCAGGACGATGCTGGGCAGTGGCAACCCCCAGAAGTTTACAGAATAAAAGTCACTGTGCCATCAAACGAGTTAGAAACATACATTTTTCAGCTCTAAAACTTACAGTGCAACTTTAAAAAACATGAAGTCAAAGGAAAACAACCTTGTTTCATTCCATAGCATTGAGAAGTGATGCAATGAGTTTTTCAGCTGTGGTCATGTTACACATTTCTGAGGTACAAGGCTGGCAAAAAAAAGTTCCACACTTTTCAAATATTTAGTACACATACATCTCCAACATCTGAGTTCATCCCTGTGCTCAGAGTCATCAGTTTGCTATGAGATGATTTAAGATGTATATTAGTTTAATTGTGCAATAAATTCCAACTTTTATAAGAGGTTTGTCAAAGCAAAGGTCTGGAGAAAAACAAGAGAACTAAAATGTAAACTACATATGATGACAGCACTCTGAAACAAACCCATCTCCGTGAACACTTTTCTCTCTTCTTTTATTTCTTGCCATTATATTCCTGCTGTGTCTTTCTCACTTCTGTGACAGACAGCAAGCCTTCAGCCATGTTACTCTTCCGATTTGCTTCTGTCTTTGAATCACTGTACGAAGCAAAGTAAATGCACAGCCCCGTCTTTTTCCTCAAGCTCCTCACTCTCATTAACTCAATGGCTATCAGCCATTATAGCAGATGTCTTTGGCAGCCATCAACCAGGCTTAAGTATAGATCTGTGCATATTTTGGGTTAGGGTGCTACAAAGTATGGGACTTGCCACCTTGTACTTTTTTCAGGATATTTCTAACAACTTCAACCATGTGTATGCACAGAATGTAGCAGTAGTACAGGAAAACTGGGCTATTCTTGCAGGTGCCCCAGCAATCTCAGCATCTGCATTCAGTCCTTTATTTGTTAAAACAACAACTCAAAAAAGAATCTTTTAGGAAAAATAAAAGAGTAAATAAAAAAAAAAAGAGAGAGATGGGCATGAGCAGATGAATTACCTTTGTGAGATTTATCAACTGCCGATGACTTGCCAAGAAAAAAAAACAAAACAAAACAAAAAAACAAACAAAAAAAATTGATTTGTATGTGTATGCTCTAAATTTCATTCATTGGATGAAATTTGGGACAGTGCAAAAGGTAAAAACCCTTATTAAATGAGGGCCCTGGTCTACATTTCTCCCACCTCTTTCTTCCCTGACATTATTTTCATCTTCTCACCTGATTTTTAAAACCTTTCATGTGCCTTAAAACATTCATTTAAACCCCCACTAGCACACATACTGACGTTTAACAACAGCTGAACATGCAAAGTTCAGCACAGACATGGATGTAAATTAATCCTGCTTCAGAACTAGCTGGACAGTCATCTCACATTTACTTCCCTTAAAGAAAAGATTTACTCTGTGGTTCTTCTTCAGCTTGCCTGTGAGATCCAAACTGATGCTGAGTCCATTTTTTTTACTATGACATCCTCAAATCTTCTAAACCTTTTCTGCATTCTCTCACATCTACTTCCTTCCTTCCAATCCTATCCTCTACTTTGTCTTTTTCTGACCTCCTCTCTTGCGCTTCCACCCCCCTCCTGTCCTGTCAGGCCATTTCTAAAGTTGTTAGACTAATATCAAAAAAGGCTTAGTAACATTTCCATTAATTTTTTATACTAGATGTATCTATAATTTAGCACCAGCCAAACTTTATCAGTCATCAGACTCTGTTTTTTCCCTCACTGTTACACACTTTTAGTTTCCAGTTTAAGTCGCAGCTTACAGTAAGTTTTAACACTGAATTGTGACTTTTGTCCTGTTCACACAACATTTCAGCACAGATTGAGGACTGAAATTACAGTAGATAGTTTTTATGTACACTGTCATTTCAAACGTAAAGAAAACTGGGACACATCAGCATCAATCCCTTGCAGTTTAACATCCTTTCTGGTTGCAGAAAAATATTCCATCTAGAGAAGCTTGCAAGAAATTAGGTTTGCATGCTGCAGTTTAATTAATTAGAAGTTCATGAGGAATGTTTCCACTCGGGCAGAGTACTGCAATCACAGTTACATTAGCTGATTGCCATCAGCATTTATTATCGCTGCACCGTCAGTTTCTTATTCATCTACAACATGACTACCATCTGACTGCTGGAAGTTTAGCAGGAGTTTTACGTTGTGCTGATTTACAAACATACTATTTGTATATGTAGTTTATGTTGACAAAAGAACACAAATGTTTAAAAGTAACAAATGGAAACCTAAGTCTAATAATAGCACCAAAGTGCAAAAAAAGTGATTTTACACACACGCTTTATATTATATTATATATCTCACACACACACACAACACAAACAAAAATGTAGATACCAAATGTGTACTGAGAGCAAAGCTTATTTATATTACTCATATCTGACACTGCTAATGAAAGGAAAAAGAGAAAGGAGATGAATGGGGGAACGGGTAGAATGGGGGAACAGAGTCTCTGGTAACTTGTTTTACTGAATCAGGGAAGAGACCCTGATTTGAAATGTGAGGACTGTTCCAAATTTAAGGCTACACAAAACACACACACGTTATGAAGTAAGAAAGGCAAGCAGAGGCAATTTATGATAATGAGAACTTAGTTGATTTTGGCAAAGCCAAAGACTGCACAGAGAGTGGAATAAAAAAATGCTGACCAAGTAACTGAACAGAAGAGAGAAGTTGAGTTCATTTGTAAATATAAGCATATTCATGAGCTAAGCTGTCACAAAGATCAAACACAAAAGAACCACTAAAAGGAAAACCGCATTGCTAAAAATCAACCTGCTCATTACTGGTATTGAAAAAAATGCTCTAGAACGAACAACAAAACAATCAGAAGCATCTCAGAAGTTTAACATGATTGACAAAGTAAGAAAAAACATCTCGGACATGTTTGCATGCCATGCCAGCATTAGGCGTAGCAGTGTCAGACAACTAATCTGCCTCTGTGTATGTTAATGTTTCTACATGTGCCTTTTACATTCGGTCTCTCCACAATTCACAACATTGTTAAATGCTAAATCAGCCAATACTTGTGAATTTTGCATGTCCTTGCAATTTAGTCAAACTTTAACCAATGGGGAAAATATTTCTTTATTGTGATCAGCCAACAGCAAAACATTGGGATAGCCGCATTTAAATTTCAATTCATACAATAGATTTTAAGTAAATGTCAGGTACTTTTACGACAAAAAGAAAAAAACTACAAAATACCTCAACATCTCATAAATTTTCACAATAGCTGCTACAAAATTAGTAAATACAGTTCACAACAATAAAAAAAAAAATCCACAATATTCTGGAGGGACTGAACACTACAGAGAATAATCACTACTTCAGAATTAAGACTGATCTTTAATAATAGTTATAAAGTAAAACTTGGAGATAAATTTATCACAAAATTTGATTGTAATTCCATTTACAGTGGTCTTGGTGATGAATATGAGAGAATTTTTTTCATGTAAAATTAGCTGTGCATCATATCCTTAAGCATACTCAACACCACGATTTGGCAATAAAGCACTTATAAGTTGATGAAAGTTCACCAAGAAAACTCAGCAAAAAAAAAAACTACAGGACCTGCTTGTGGGTTGAGGAGCAAACTGACTACAAATGAAAGAGCGTTTGTGAGGCTGAGACCAAAACTAAACTTTTCTTCCCAAACTGTCAAAGTATATCACAAAAGAATAAAAAGGTTTAAATAAAATTTGTATGGATTAAGAAATTGTTTAAAAATAAATAAGTGCAACTTCTGCAATTGGTTGGTAAATGCCCAAACGTGAAATATAAGTAATTGGTTTAATCAATCAGTTATGACATTTCATTATACTTCACATCCCAAATTAAAAACATTCTAAACAGAGTAAAGAAGATACAACAGGATCTTAACTTTTCACAGAGGCAGAAAATAAGATCCCTTGTGGTCATTGTTAGTAACCTTTGAAATTAGCAGCATTGAAGGTGATTGCTAAAATTTAAACTCCTCCCCATGAGTAGGTGTCACACCCACATGTTCACTCTCACTCTAACATTCGATTGCACTGCTTGTCAGGTACACCTAATCATGTAGGTGGACAGAGAAGAGAAATGCCAAGTGATGAGTCTTTTAGGGTATTATTTATTAAATCAGAATTCCTTCCTGTGTGCCTGTATAACGCCGCGATTCGATGTAACAATCTCCTTGTCAAACATGTTTAGGTCACTAGGATGGGTCACCTCCCTGAGCCACCACCTTATCGTGGAGGAGAGGTTTGTGTGTCCTGAAGATCCTAGCAGCTGTGTTGTTGGGGGCTTTATGCCCCTGGTAGGGTGTTCCCGTGCTCAGACGCGGGTCACCGGGACCCCCCTCTTGAGCCAGAGGTGCCTGTGCATTGGGGTTTATCTCGGTGGACAAAAGGGTATTTTCCCTCTGCCTTCAGGTGTGTGTGTGTGTGTGTGTGTGGGGGTGGGGGGGGGGGGGGGGGGGGGGGGGGGGTGTCCTGATTGTTTTCTGTACTTATGAACTGAACAACAGTTCAGAGTACCCACACAGTCCTTTTAGCAGGTGAATGAGAGTTTCGCGCTGTGGCTTGACAGTGGTTGTTTGGCATAAAATGTACATCGAGGCCAACATACAATATGGTGTAACATATGGTGGAACCATGGTATAAGCAGATTAAACTATTTGAAAACGTGCATTGTTATAATGCATGATACGGAGTTGAGAACACCCCAAATCGCAGTGTTGTTTAAAAATAGTGGACAATTGTGTTAAATAATCGAAATCTCAATTTCAGTCAAAATAATCGTGATTATAGTTTTTGTCATAATCGAGGAGCCGTAGGTATTAAGGGGGTTCTGCCTTGGTGGGTCTCTGCTTTTTGCAGATGACGTGGTCCTGTTGGCTTCATCTGGCTGTGATCTCCAGCTCTCGCTTGAGCGATTCGCAGCCGAGTGTGAAGCGGCTGGGATGGGAATCAGCATCTCCAAATCTGAGACCATGGTCCTCAATCGGAATAAGATGGATTGCCCTCACTAGGTCGAGAGTGAGGTCCTGCCTCAAGTGGAGGAGTTTAAATATCTTGGGGTCTTGTTCATGAGTAAGGGAAGGATAGAGCGTGAGATCGACAGACGGATCAGTGCGGCCTCTGCAGTAATGTGGACTCTGCGCTGGTTTAAAAACTTAACGATTTTTTTTTTTTTTCCAAATTATAAACTCTATCCCAAGGATGTGCATTGCATATTTGGTTAGAAGTAATATTATATTAGTCAATTTAATATTAGTATTTTCTGATGTTGCAAATTTTGCAATGATACAAGTTTGTATTTGATTCAGCAGCCAGCAATCTATTTAAAATGCTGTTAAATCAGCATTTGTTCATGCTAAGTCAATATTAAATTTATGTTGAATCACAAGCCAATTAAATTAACACAAAAGATTTTTTTTGTATTCTACATCTTTTATACTTAAGAAAAAACCTACAAAGTCATTCAAATATAAGTGCCTCCATTTGTATATCTAATTTGTTGAAGGAAACCGTTCATGCTTAATTTTGGCCAATCTTGTGTAGTTGCCTTGGCCAGTATATTTTTTCATAAATACCTTTCAAACCTTGCAATTAATGCTATTTGTTTTTGCTTAAGCGGCATCACGGGCAGCACAATTTGCACATGACAGCTTTTTCAGCCAAAAACTGCTACAACATAATCTTTCAACATGTCAGATTTTTGCCTGAAGCTTTGTGGAATGGCATTCTAGATGCTAAATATGTGTGTGCTGTCTGCTCATAAAATCCAACAACAATACTAAGTATCAGAGTAAATAGACTTTACAACAGAAGTATTCACAGGCTTGATAAGCTCTGTAGAGCTGTAGATTTTAGTCTGGCATTCTTCACAGTGAATGATTTTACAAGTCTGTAATCCACTCATGTTTTCACTCTTAATTTTATTTTGTAGGCCTTGACTCACTGATTTCTCTTTTATAACTAAAGTTTAACCAAGCTTATAAGGTTGAAGAAAAATTACAACTATAAGCCGAAACTGCATTGGCTGGCAATTTAACACGTGAAAAAAACACCATTGTGATAAAAATTTAAAAACCTATTTTCTCAGAAAAACTAATAATTCCGAATTATATTTAAATGAGTCGTGTTCCATTACAATTCCCATTCTAATATTCCACATAATTCTCAGAAACTAAGTCTTTATTTTGTTTCTCAGTACTGTGATTACAGTATATTTTCATCACAGCAACAGTAATAGGTTTCTATTCTAACAGC
Organism: Telmatherina bonti; assembly: GCF_933228915.1. Taxonomy (NCBI): domain Eukaryota; kingdom Metazoa; phylum Chordata; class Actinopteri; order Atheriniformes; family Telmatherinidae; genus Telmatherina; species Telmatherina bonti. The sequence goes on from NC_136624.1 coordinate 17,488,412, forward strand.
AGTCCACAAAGTCACCAATTATAAAGCTTTTCTTTGCTGTCCTTGACCTCCGCAGCCAAACACAACCCCCCCTCCCTGACTGCTAGAGAGCTTGATGCTTGTGTGTGGGAGTTCGATCTGATTGATTTCTATGCAAAGCAACAGACGTGAGTATGTTCACAACTGCAAATGAATCCATCTTTTCCCTCATCTTCAGAAATGTCTAAGAGTGAGAATTTGATCTGATGGCACTGCTGCTCTCCATATAGCATGACCCTTGCCAGCTTGTGCAGAGTTGCAACAAACACCTTTTCAAACACTTCTGGCACATTCATCAAGATAAATAATTAAATGTTTGAAGGATATATCACTGAAACGATTTCTAATCACCACATTTATCTGTCAAAGGCAGATGTAGTGACAGACGAACTGACTGTATAAACATTTGTGCTGCTTTGGAATGATACACATTCAAAGACAAGAGACTAAGAAGCCCCCAGCAGAAGTCTGCAGTCCCGTTGATCTGATCCTGAGGGCTCATCTTGTCCCCTGACTTAAAATTCTGCATCAAAATTCACACCAACTCCATACCACAAAGTGGATGGTAAACCCTGCACATTTAAACACACACACACACACACACACACACACACACAAAAAAAAACAAAAAAACAAAAACAAAAACATGTTGCCATGGCACTGTAAGGCAACACAGGATTAGCTCCTCAAGGCTGTGATAAGACTTGTGTGAACACCTGACAAAAATTTTATTAAACATATGAATTAGGCTAAACCTTCATGTTTTATCCAACAAGACCATAAAAATGAGAAAATGTATGGCATTCAAGGAAAGTGGTAAACATCTTGCTCATTTATGAAGCCCTCTGGCTTTAAAGACAGTTTTTTTGTGTGCATATGCAGAGGATGTGATGTCCCCCTGGGCTGTGTGAATAAATTCACTCACATCTTTCTGCCACTTCATACGCTTGCTTCAGTTCAGGCCTGTCAAAACTATTGCATCATCACCTGATGGCTATTATTTAAGCTGACTGAAACCATTTTGCATCACAGTCATTTCCTCTCACTTGTGTTAAACAAAAAAAAAAAAAAAGGATGACGCCTACTAAACATCCATGATCATATGGTCATAACTTCTACATCTACACCAGTTGTTTGCTTTAGACAGGACTTACAGCGAGCTAAAGCCATACATCTCTTGGCTGAAATGTCATATGTGGACATTGACGTAAACTCTGAACAGGATTTTCAGTTTGATTACTTTAAGGGAAAGTGGTGAGTACAGCCACAACAAATTGTGTTGAATGAAATTTCCAAATCGACACATCCTGAAACAGCCAAATGAAAATTAAATGTTAACCAAAGAAAGAAAAAATATCAACCTGCTTATGTTAAACGCAGATGCATGAGTCTGACAGACTGACCTGCCAGCTGTTTAAAACAAGGTGGAAACCATGTGTGTGTGTGTGTGTGTGTGTGTGTGTGTGTGTGTGTGTGTGTGTGTGTGTGTGTGTTTCTGTGTGTGATTGAGTGGTTGCAAACACATATTCAAACACCAACACTCACCACGATGCATACTGGCATCATCATGCAGGAAACAAAGCCCAGCAGAGGCACTCAAGCAGTTCTGCAGAGGATCACCTGTCCAAGCAACATCTGATCCCATCACCCTAACCATCACCATCATCATCATCATCTGTGCTGAGTCCAGGCTAACTATATGCACGTTATAAGAAATAAAAGTCCCCCTAAAATAGGAAAAATGTCTAATTTCATGTCTGAAATAAAAGAGCAAACTTGAGAGCGAATCCCACGACATCAAGAAGAGGTTCAGAAACAAGAGATGTCAAGAGAAGAAAAGAAACAAAAACACAGATCATGAACAAAGTGGGGAAAAAAAACGTACAAAAATGAATATGAATTCAAGAAAAAGAAAAAGAAAAAAAACAACAGGAGATGAGTTTCAGCTGATTCTGACCAAATGCAAAGAGTAAAAGCTCCAGCAGAGAGTAACGGAACAGAGAAATCCAACAAGCCGCTGCAAAAAATCAGAGAAAGAGAGGAAGAGAAAAGAGGAGAACGGAAGAAATGACCTACCACCGTGGGAGGAAAAAAACGCTCAAAGACGCCGAAGCGATGGGAATGTGCAGGCGTGAGGCTGTGTGTGCGCGCGGAAGCCGGGCTGAAGCTCAGACTGCGCGCGCGTCTGCTGGTGGAGCGGAGATAAACGGCGACTGGAGCGAACCACTGGGCTGCAGCAGGGAGGGGTGGGGGGCAGGAGGAGCGGGGCACACACTGCCCTGGAACTGCTCACAGCCTGCACACTTATCTGGATGAAGCTGTAGATTTAAACGCATTTTTATGTAAGTAGCCTACAATATATTACTGAAGATAGTCAGTCATTTAAAATGAGAAGCATCTGTTCAGTTCTTGACTAAACAATCACTTCACCTGAGCGCTTCAGAAGAGCATAGTTTAGAGAAAATAGAAAAATGACAGCAGATGAACAGGCTGTCTGACTTTAGTTTTAATTGCTAGTTTTAGCTCTCCCTGCTGGAGTCAGACAGATGTGTCATATTCACTGGAAACTTTATTATGTCCGTCTGTTCAAATGCCTTTTTAAGATAAACATCAGTCAATTAAGACAATGGATTTAGGCAGTAAAGTCACAGAAGTTCAGACAGCAACAGAATTTGAACGTTGTATGTTGTGCCATCCAAACTAGTCTGTGTATTTGAAAAAAAAAGCTGCTGCTAGGATTCACTACCCCCCCCCTCTAAAAGGGAAAAATATTGACAGACAGGCTTGAGATGATAAAGGCAACATGGACTCAAATAATCACTGGTTTCAGCCTAGATATGCAGAATACACATTCTGAATTTTGAAGCATATGAGCTGCAGCAGCAGCAGAAGTCCCCACTGACTCGCACTCCTGTCAGCTAAGAACAAGAACTTAGGCTACGATTTGTACAGACTCACAAAAATTGGACAGTTTGAAAAACATTGTCAGGTCAGAGGAGTCTGAATTTCTGCTGCAATTTTAAAACAGAATTCAATGTAATAAGAACAAAAAGTATAAATCCATCCTGATTTGTATTGATAATTTGAGGCTGCTGGTGATGGTGTAGTATTATAGAGGTTTTCTTCATTGGTTCACTAAGGGCCTCTTAGTACCAGCTGAGCATGCTTTAATCACCACAGCTGAGTATTGTTACTGATCATATTTCTTTATGACAGCAGTGTAAGACCTTCTGATGGTTACTTCCAGTTGGATAACGTACCGTGTCACTAAGCTCAAATCATCTCCAACTGGTTTCATGAACATGACAATATAAGTTCACTCAATCAAGCAGATCACCTTCTGGATGTGATGCAACAGGAGCTTCTCATCATGGATGTGCAGCCAACAAATACACAGCAGCTGTGTGACGCTATCATGTCAATGTGGAGGAAGGTTTCCAACACCTCATTAAATCTACAACTCCAAGAATAGCACAGATTCTGTGAGGGAGTTTCCTCTGATTTCTTTACCATGGATGTATTAAGTTCATCTGTTTCTACAATCATGGCTAAATTTGACCAAAAATAAAGTCTTTTTTTTATTTATTTATTTTTTTTATTTCTCTGTTGCGGTGACTCTGAGTTTTTAAATCTGTGTTTATTTGGTGCTTTAACAAAATTTGAGAAATCAACTCTGTTTTTTCTGTATTTTTTCCCTTTTATAGCTACATGATAGGTCTAAATTTTTGTAGTGTAAAATTCTTCTTCCTGGTATCTATTGGGGAGCGGTAAACAAGTATAACTATTAGAAGGCAGGATTTCGAGCCAGGTTTCTACCATAAAGTGATTAGATTCAGACTTGACTTTATGGATCCCTTTGGGATGACTCCCTCAGGAAAATTAAAATTCCCAGCACCAAAAAGAAAAGTAGCATGCAGATTTATAAAGTAAAAATGAAAATAAATTAAATAAAAAATAATAAAATACACAAATAAACAACTAATTAACCCCCGCCCCTTCCTTCTCAACCGCATCTGATCTATGTTCTCTATGTCTTCATCCCCCCAAGTGAGGAGTTGTAACCTGAACAATAACACAGTACAAAGCATTTGTATGTGTGTTTTTGCACCATTCACACAGTGAATTTGTACGGTAATGTTGAGCGCATTTCCCAACACACAATATACATTAACTGTGGTTAATGTACATGATGCACATAGCATTTACTGGTAGCACCCACTCGACATTATCAGCTGAAACAGCAAATATTATTGATTCACAGCAGGATGCCACTGATTCAAGAATTTAAGAGAAAATAAAAGAGCAAAGCTCCTGCACAATCCGATCTGCTTGTGTGTGTGTGTGTGTGTGTGTGTGTGTGTGTGTGTGTGTGTGTGTGTGTGTGTGTGTGTTACTGCCAGAGAAATGTTGGAAACTTGAAGCATTACTTTCTTTGTTTTCCAAACATCTGTAAAGATCCAAACTTTATTCTTCAAATGCCAAAAGGCAGCTTCTTTTTTTAACTGCCAGAGAAACGTTTCAACTAAGATTAAAAAAAAGACAATGTGAAGTGAAAAAGAGCTAACACGCCTCTTCGCTGTCCATCTTGTTTCTTGTGTGTGTGTGTGTGTTTTTTTGTTTTTTTTTTTCATTTAACGACAATATGATTAGAGATGAACACAAGGAAGAGGAAGAAATGAACAACCTAAGTCAAGCAATGAAGAAAGGTTGGATTGTTCGGTAGAGGAAAAGAAAATCAAATAGACAAAAGGAGTTTCTCACATTCAGTACATGGAGATAAAGGCAGAGGGTAAAAATGGACTGCTGAAGTTAAAACATGACTCACAGTTAAAGGTTCACTTGTGACACTAACTTGAGTCGACTATTTTTTTATTCAAATTTTCCATTAAATTTCGTGCATATTCAGCTAAATGTTCTGCTTACTTTACGTTACTTTTCATCCATTCACTGTTATCATATTGTATGTTAAACTGTCATATTACCTGTGCATCATTAACCTCTACAAAATCCGCCAGTTTCTTCTTTTAACTGTGCGAGTTTTGCAAATCAGTTTTACAACAAAACTGCAGCATCACTTATTTATTTCAATTCCAAATATAAATTTGACTTATTTAGTTTCCATCAAATTAATATGTAACATAATTTCTCAAGATTCAAATCAGAATACAATAAAACAAGTAGCAGAGAAGGCCAAAGAAATGTTTTGTGGTCTAATTTAATAGAAAGAGTTCACACATTAACATACTTTTCTCAGTTAAAAAGTAATGCAACATGCACATTTTTCCAATCAAAACAAATTGTGTGTAGCCTTTGTAATGGACCTTATCAGCCATAGCTAATAGGTCACACACACTAAAGAAAGAAACAAAGAGGATGTCAACTTTTGAAGTCGATTAGAATTTGTAGCTTATTGTATTCCTTCATGTTCATATTTATTACTTGTGCTTCCACCAGTGCGGAAACAAGAAACAAGGAGTGAGCATGGAAGAAAGAATCTGGGAGGACTCCATATGTTATTAGATTTGTCTACAGTGAGAAGTCTGATGTCAAAGGCTCAGAAGGAAGAATAAGAGCAGCATCTGTGCTTCTATTCTCCTTGTAGGCAAAGAGAAATGACTGGAAGAAAGCCAGGGGGAGTTTCTTTTTTATAAGATTTACCTCTGACAGACTGATCTGAATGATAAGAATTTTAAATATTGTTTATAGTCTGTGTATTTTACAGAGTAGTCTTGGTCAGTTTTGGACCAGTTGCATACTTTTTCCATAAAAGTATCTGTATCTAAGTAACAGATATCTACGGGTATGTGAACTAATAGTACATTAATTAATCAACCCTTTCTCATTCCATCTCATCATATCACATATAATCTATTTAGTCATCAGCTGCTGCATCAGTTTTGAAGAGAGTGGTTTCCCCCTGTGCAAGATTTTCCAAACTAGTGACAGAATGCGTTGCTATGGCATTATGGAAAATGTCAGCAAAGCTGATCACAATCAGCAATATTCTAATCTGTATTTGAATGTCTAATCATCACATTTTAATTTAATAATGATACATCTGCATTAGACAGCACAAGCACATTGTCAGCTGCTGTTTGGCTTGTATATGAAATAAATTTGCTTGGGCTAAATGCACTTAATGCAATGTTGTGCAATAACACATTAAAAAAAACAAAACAAAAAAACAGTTTGCTTGAACGTGCATGTGTCAGGTTTTGAAAGTGCAAGAAGTTTTTTTTTTTTTTAATTCTTTGAGAATATTATTATTATTATTATTATTATTATTATTGTTATTTGTGATTTATTTGTTTTAGACAGTTAAAAACATGATTTCTTGGTTGACTCTATGTAAGTAGCTTTTTGCATTACTTCACCGAGCAGGAACCTTTTTGCCTCAGGACTAAAGACTAAATAAATCACATTCGTCCAGTCAATCTCCTATGTGTTCATTATCAATCACCATAGACTGATGTCTTCCTGTTGTTGTATATGGTATACCACCACAGCAAGTGAGTCACTTCCTGCTCCAACAGGATACGTGGACACATAGAGCTGCAGAAAAGATCACTAACAGAAGCTGATGAAAAATGGTACCATGCATGTTGAAAACTGATGCAAGGGGTTCATTACCAAGTTGGAGAATCTGACAAGCTGGCAAGTAGAATGTGTAATAGAAGGATTAAATAATATTTGGAGAGCAGGGAGAGGAAAAACCTAGCTGCAATAAAGATTCCTGTTTGAGGAGAGCGTGACTCAGTAAATATATGTCTTCTAAGACATTATTTGTACAAAGTGATATCAGGAGACAATGCACTAAAAACAACCTCTTCATAAAATGTACAAGTGTGATAATATAAGTGTGTCATGTCCTACAATCTGACCAGAAAAGAAGCACAAAACAAAACAGATTCTAGATGTTACTAGTTTTTATTTTTTATTGCTTTTTAGTGATGAAATTAACAAAGGAGAAATTTTAACTGGTTCAGCCTTAAGTCCATTTGAGGAAATTCACTCAAGACGTTCCTGACATTAAACATTTATGCTGAAAATGATACACATGGATGGTCAGGCAACTTGAAACATAATCTAATTATGGATGTGACTATAGGCAAAGCAGGGTTTTTTTTTTTTTTTGTTGTTTTTTTTTTTAATAACTACTTTCTAGTTTTTACTATTTTCCGAAATTCTGTCTTAATGCATCAACAAAGAAAACAAAGAAAGTGAAACTCTGGTAAATAAATAAGGAAACAAACAGTACTGACAGCTCTTATTATATATAGAGACAACTATATTATTTTTATATATATATATATATATATATATATATATATATATATATATATATATATATATATATATATATATATATTTATATATATATTTATATACACAGTGATCACTAAAAAGTTTGGTGAATCAGTGCATAAATAGCCGTGAGATAACACTATGTATATCATTCATCATTTTCCAAACCCGCTTAATCCAAGCCTATTCCCGCAGCCTTTTGGCAAGAGGCAGGGTACACCTTGGACAGGTCGCCAGTCTATCTCAGGGCCACTCCCATTCACTGCTAAGGGCAATTTAGAGTAACTAATTAACCTAACATGCATGTCTTTGCATTGTGGGAGGAAGCCGGGGTACCCAGAGAGAACCCACGCATCCATACATGAGGAGAAAGTACAAGGATCGAACCAGTGACCTTCTTGTTGTGAGGCCACAGTGCGAACCACTACGCTCAACACTATGTATAATAGTGAAAATAAGAGCATTTCCACAGACAGAATCTGATAACTAGAGTGAAATGTTACCATTATTTGCTCTTTGTAAGACACAAACAGCAGCATTTTGGATTTGTTGCAGCTCTTTGTAGAGAACCGTGTAAAGACTCTATTACAGCAATCCATCCAACTTAAAAATAAAAGTTTGAAAATACACTGATCTCTTGAAAACAAACAACAAATAAACAAACTCAAAACTTCCATTTGCTGAGAACAAATTAGGATGAACGAGTGGATTGGTTCTACATGTCTTAAGTGAAATCAGTGAGGAATGGTTTTTCTGACAGCTGCTGCATGTTTGTCTGTCTGACCAAACATTTTTTGTGTTTACAGAAATCCGTTCAGAAAAAAAGGAAAAAAAACTTTTGCTGACACTGTGTACACCCAATCTAACAGCTGTGGCTTTCACTGAAGTTGCTTATTTCTACAGATGTACAAACTGCAAGATAAGACATTTTCATAATTGGGTATACATTTTATACAGAAGGTCTGTAGTTCACTCAGAGCACTGAAAGGTCAGCACATCGCTGCCAAGGATACTACACAATCTTTTTAGACAGTTTCACCACACACATGCAGCATCACAAACTAGAAAAGGGACCAGGGAGCGTAGACCTCCTCCATGCACCTCATTCCAACCCATTTGGGAGGGATCTTTTTAAAAAGTCCTGTATCCACAATTCACTTCCAAAGTTTAATGGAAACTAAAGGCCTACCCTATAAAAAAATCACAAAACTCTGCCCAGTGGTTTTTGGATGAAGTTGCTAACAGACAGACAGACAGACAGATAAATGCAGGCAGAAACATAACCTCCTCGGCAGAGGCAAAAAAACAATTAAATAAAATATGCAAAATGATATGCAAATGATAAATATGTTGAACTATTTCACAACATATCCACACCTCAAAAATACATTGAAAATTTAAAAATCGGATAATTCTGAAAAATCAAATAGAAGTAATAGAACTTAGACAACTTGGAAAAATGCATCAACACAAAATGATTGGAAAAAAATCAAATATGGTCCTTTATTTTCTTATTTTTCCAGTACAAAGGAAATAAATGATCAGGATTGGTTCAGCAAACTAGTTGGATGAATCAATTTTCAATACGCTGCATGAGAGTCTATACTTACTACGGTAACATAATTTAGATCTTTAACCAAATGGATACAGATGGAGACACAATTAACTTCTCTCCTCAGTTGGCCCCAATTAATGGCACTGACTAGAACTGTGAGGATCAGGCAGGAAATCCTACATCTTAAATTTCATCCCCTGAAAGCTTTTTAATAAGCTACTGTTCCCCAAAATATACCGTCAATGGCAACTTTGGTGCTTAATGAACTGAGGAAGTGTTGTGTAAGCAAGTGGGCTTTGTCTGATGGGGATGGTTAATTTATGGCTTAAATCCACTTTAATTCCCAGTACTGGCTTCTTGTTTTATTTCTAACATGTGTGGGAGGCATTTTAAATTCTCAGACAGGATGAAAATAGATCAAAATCAACTTAGTAGGAACAGACAAACAGGTTGCAACAGTTGGAGAGACTGCGCAGCTTTTACATTAAATAAGAGGTTAAGTCAAATATCTCCAAATGGCGATCATTCAGTCACTATCTCCAGCTAGCTGTCAAGCCTGCTTATTGCTCAGAGGGAAAAGACGGAGAAAATGCAATCGGGCAGTAAATCAGTTTAGTCGTGTCAGTCATCCTGCTTTCACTACATGCAGTTTAATATCAATATGACCTTGGGGGAAGTGGATTCACATTTTTACTCTGTCCAGATGGTCAGGATATGACTGAAGCTGTGATGTGAGGTGACCTGTCAGTTTTCCTCAGAAAATAAAAAAAATTAAATCATAAAAAATAAAACAAACAAAAAAAAAATAGAAAAGAAAAAAAAAACTCTGGGGGGCTCAATCTGCAGAAACAAAATACAGATGTGAATAATTTAATTCATTCTAAACTTTTATTTTGGAGTTTAAAGATGAAATGTACATTTTCTGAGACTGCATTAAGTATGCTTCATAAAGGGAAAGGAAAAAAAACACCTTTAAAATGTTGAAAGAAACTAGAATATAATAAATATTTTAACCAAATGCACACGGGGATTGTCCTTAAGATACATATTGCGTAGATACAGCATTCTAGTACTAAGAATGATGCTGAAGAATCAATGTGTGACTGTGTTTTTCTGTTGCACTGTATATTAAACGATCAGTTTAAGTGGGGCGAGCAAGAAACACTTGTAAAGTAACTAGAATGGAAAACTTTATTCCAGTTGCAATTTCTATGGTTATAGCTAAACAAAAACTGCAAAGTGGCGCAGTGGTTAGCACTGTGGCTGCACAACAAGGTCACCGGTACCACCGGGGGGTTTGGATGTCAGCCTTTCTGAGTGGTGTTTGCATGCTGTATGTGTGGGTTCTCCCCACGCTTCCTCCCACTGTCCAAAGACATGCACGTTAGGTTAATTGGTTACTCTAAGTTGTCCCTAGGAATGCTTATGAGCCTGTAATGGATGTTTGTTTTTTGCCAGTCCTGTAATGGAACCAACTGGCATACCCTACGTCTCACTAGGCTGCAGCTTCCCTGCAACCTGTAATTGGACTGAGCGGTATGAAAACTGAATGGATGAATGGTCTCTTAAAAATAACCAGGGTGCAGATTTGTGGACTGTTGCAATTGCAACAACAAAAGAAAAATACATACAGATACAATAATTTCTATTGTTTTGTGGGTCTAAAGTCTTTGATAAAGCATCTCAAGCCATTATAGAGATAATTATTGTAAATTGTTCTCTAAAATTCAATAGTGAGGGGGTCAATTGTGTGATAAGAATTCTGTAGGATCAGTATTTACATCAAACAGTAGCAGGCGAACCCCTTTTTAGAAGTTAAAGGGTTTGTATATGGAATATTGTCACTTATAGTCCTCCTTATACAAGCTGAAAGGATATTTGAGTTTTAAAGCATGGAACCTGAGATCTATGTGCAGCTGTGACTAAATCATAGGAGCAGAAAAAAATATAAATTCACAGAAACAGACGCTTCCTCTCATGCACAGATTGAGCCCATAATGCCTTTATCAGCACGAATAGCATGTGGATAACATTTTTATTGTCTTGCCGTGTATCCCTGCTCCGCTTGTGCCAACATGACAGTTTAATTTTCTTCAGCTGACCTTTTTCATATAACACCCTGATAAGCTCACATGTATCCAACATCCCTTTCAGCTTTTGCTCTGCAGTCTTTTCAGACATCTAACCTTCCAAAATACACATCATAAAATCCATAACCACAAACCAAACACATTTTTATACAAAATGAAAAAAGAAGTCGCATGTCAGCGTATATTTTGTCTCAGTGCTGTAATATAACAGACTTTTTACCCCCTCCAGTTGGCCTCCTAACCTTTTATTCAATTTACAAGAACATCTAATGAGGCGCTACATGAGAATGTCAAATTAACTTTAAAGTTATACTCATAACTTCATTGCAGTGTTCATACCTTGGAGTTATATAACTGAAGAGAAATGGTGAACAGACACAAGTCTTCGGATGACATTCCATAGGCTGCCATTGTATAGAACTAACATCTTATATTTACAGAAACCATTTGCAGATCACTTTAACATTTGCAGTCAGATTAGTCCAGTTCAACACAATGTTCATGTTGGGTTTCAGAAACAAAGTACTTTTGAAAACTGACATTACTGATGGTCTGTTTTCAACAACAAAAAAAAGATCTTTAAAGAAGATCCGATTGGATGGAGCATCCATGTATTACTGCCATGAGTAAACTTTATTAAGATCAATAAAGTTTTCCTTGTCAGTGGTAAAAAATTTAGGAGATAGTGCAGAGGTTGTGAACTAAGCAAGATGGATGCTAAGGATTGTGTTTTGTCATAATTTGAATGCCTGGCAAGGTAACAAGTTAACGTTTTAATGCCTAAATCTCACCAACAGCTATAAAGAGTAAACTAAATTAATAAATAATGTTCTCATCAGAGACAAACACTGAGTAAGATGGAAGTAGGGACATAGTTATGGATTTCTCATCGCTTCAACCACCACTGTCCCTCCAACATCCCCCCGCCACCCCTGCCAGTTCTTTGCATGCACTCATACAGAACAGTCCTTCGCAGTTTCTAATCAGATCACTTTCTGATTTATCTCTGGTGGTGAGGTCATTGATAAATCCATCTATTAAAAATATGTGATCAAATTTGATACAGGTGGGAAATGAGCTCTGAGTTATGTTAGATAGTCCTAGTTAAAGTTTTACCTCTGTGTCAATCATACCACCTTAATAAAAAGTCAGATCTGCAGTTGTTAAACTATTTATTTGTAATGAAAGTTAACAAAGTTTTTATTGAAAATTCAATGCTGCTTTTGAATCAGCATTCGGTTTTTAAGTCACGTAGTTGAAGAATATGTGAATAAATGTACAGGACAGGAAAAAAGATATTCCCTCCTGTACTAAAAATTCAGGACACAAAAGGTAAAGGTATTCCTCTTAAATAGTCACCATAAAAAAATTATGCTTAAAAACTTGTCTATGAACCTTTTGTTGGACTGCTGTAATCATAGTTTTTAAGGATGTCCGAGCAATTCCTTTCTGTTAATTTCTTCTGTTAATACGGAGTGCTGCAGCCAGAGGAGGCTCCCGACTGGTCCCACTGAGAGAGATCACATTTCCTTTTTAACATTTCTGGATTAACTCTTTTCATATTAGAATAGAACAAAAACCATCTTATTGCTTATTAAGCCAATACAGTTTCGTGACAAACTAAAATATCTGCATTTGGTCACTTAAAACTATGGAGCAGTTTCATTCTAGACATTCAAAAATTGCCTACAGTCTTCATTTTGTTACCGTAATTTTCTGCAGTGATCCATCACCTGCTGCACTACTGATGTTGTTTCCACCCATTCACATTTGTATCATGATAAAATCAGCAGCTGCTACTCTGTTATTCAAATTTACCATGATAGAATTAATTTACATGAATCCCCAGAAACAGTCAGACTCAACAGTTCTCTGCGCTGCTTGTAAAGACAGTGCGCTTCATTGACACACATGCAGTGTATCTTCATACTTTTATGGAGATGTGGCAGAAGGCTGATATCCCGCAGCATTCTTTTTAATGTTTTCTAAATAATACTTATTTTTATGGTTAATGAGCTCCTCTAGCAATAAACGTCTTCCATGTGAAACGTATATACGCTTGCATGTAGGTTATCTCTTTCATTTGCATTCATTAACAAATTTCTTTGAGTAAGACGGATGACAACACACTTTACAGCGGTTGATCAATCACACATACCTTCAGGGAAAGGCTATTATGACTGTTCTATTATTCTTGGCATAACAGCTTCAGCTTCAATAATGGCACAAAATCCCCTCAGATTGTGAAAATGGTCTAAGAGCCCCCCATAACACCACCTAAAACCCCAGTTTTTATCTGCTCCTATATTTATATACATATACTAAGTTTTTGACTTCATAATGACTTTGCAGATAGTTATTTTACTAATATTCTAACAAATTGCTCAGTGTATTAAGGACTGTGATATGGTTAAAATGAGTTTAATTCAAGCATTGCCTGCATTTCGCTTTAATTTCTGCTTGAAAAATCTATGCTGCAAAGCGAACATGCCTCGTTCGTCATCAAGGTTCTTGGAAAGAATCAAATCTGTTTTACAATTGTGAAATTGTAAAATTACACAATTACAATTGTTGAAAAGCAAACTAACACATTTCTTTCCCCTACATTGTTCCTTTAGCAGACTTTCTGCACACACTATTCAATGAGAATGTCTTTATAGTTGTTAAAGTAGCCTAAAAAGATTAAAGCTACTGTAATTTACTATCCTTTATCTCCTTTATTCTCAAAATCCCCACTGAATTACCATCCACACAGCCCATCAAACAATCACTGAATTTCACTGAATGGGTTTTCAAACAAACCTGCTGTTTTTATGTATTCCACTTACAGCACAGCCTCATCTGCCAACACAATACCTTTCTTTCATAAGTCAACACTGAGGCACTGGAAAGCCTAAATGCCACATCCTTCCTATATTTTCAGTCTTTAATTGAATTCACAAACATAGACACCCCCACAAAGCACCATAAGACACAGTAATCCAGGCTCCTTTCATTCTGTCTGAAACAATTGATTTCTTTGTATTAAATATACAAATCCTTGATCGTAACTATGTTCGGGATGAAAGACGCAGCAATTGATGATAGCACAACAGTTCATTTTAACCTGTACTCACTCAGAGGGAGAAAAGCTCTAAAGCTTTTTTAAAACTTCATTTTTTGTTTTTTTTTCTTACCTTGGTAATCTTGCTGAAAAGCATCTTTACATACTTGTCCTAGAAAAGGATATCAACATAGACCTCACAGATGTATGTGCACATAAATAATCACAGACAACCTGCTTCATACCTATGTGGCAAGGGAAGGACAACATGATTTTCTCTGGCAGGTCCCTTATATAGTCCACATATTTGATGGACTAGGAGGTCAGGGCACCCACATATTTTGAGTGGGAAAAGCCAGCAGATCGGCCCTCTAGCTAGCTTTAGAGGCACCCAGATGTGGACGTGGGAATTTTCCACATGCATCGGCAGCCACAGTTTTAGCTCCATGCAGCTATCCCAGATTGCCAGAGACAGATCCAGGCCACGCATGCCCAGCTTTGTCTGGACACTGATGGCCTTGTGGATGCCTATGGCAATATAGACATGAACATGAGTGCTAACAATGTCCTTGACACCCACCCGCAACAGCACCACAGCAGGATTCTTTACTTTTGTTGTTGCTGGCAACATGCAGGCTTATCCTGGTTCTCCTCAACACCACATATATCAGATGTCACCCAACAAATCCCAGATATCACAGGGGGGACTCTGTGATCCGGGTTTGGACAACCTTGAGGACGGTCAGGTGTGAGCTGCCACCTTCCTGATCAAGTTGAATCGTTTTCCCCTCTGTTGACTAGGGTGGTGTTTCTAATGGTCTCCTAGCACTTTCAGTGTGGAAAAGTTCCTTCAGGAGACTTGTAACCTCACATTTAAACCTGATGAGTTCGTGAGAGGGTATGTGTCTTAGCCAGAGGATGCTTTGAATTTAGTTTGGGATTTGGCACAGTGGATTTCACCATCTTGCCATCTTGCCAAAGCCAATCTTTGAGTCTGATGTAAATTGCCATGTTTTGTCAGCCAATGGCATTGTAAAGTTGCTCAGTATTTCATGTAATGTAACTTAAGATTTAGTCCTCTAGTTTTATGAAAGAATGGACACTTCCATTATGATGACTGACAGTAAAAATGACAGATGCGTGAACAGGGATGGACTTGGTTATCTGACATACCTGGCATTTTTACCAGTGGGCCAACAAATATTGTTTCTTGGTCTAAGTGGTTCATAAATTAGTTTCTTAAATGTATCTCTTTTATGTCCTCCTGAACTAAACAATCTAAATACTCTTATTTCAAGGGAGAAAATGAATTTTAACCATCATTCATCAATATTAACAGTAAGTCATCAGCTTTCTGATTTTATTTATTATTATTGGTTATATCCATACTTGTGGGTCAAGATGTGTTAGAGTGAGCCCCTATATGGGTGTGAATAGACAATAATAAGAAATAAAATAATGATTATTATTATTATTATTACTATCAAATCAGATCAATCAAACTCTATTTCTTGAGCACTATTCATGCCACGGGCAACACAAAGTGCTTTACAAGATAAAATCAAGTCATAAGGATTAAAACAAACAGTGGCTAACAAGGCCTTTAAAAACAATAAAGACACAAGCTCTTTCCACACACTCGCACACACAAGGACATAGAGCATAATATTTATCTTATTCTATAATATTTATAGAATAAGATAAATGCTGCTTTCCATCACTGTGCTGGAGTATAGATTCATATTCTATTAACAAATTACACTTGTATAAGTACTGAATGTGTCGAAACATTTGTGGTCTAAAACATCATATAGAGGCCAGCCAAAATTTCAGGGTTTGCATTTTGTCCTAGTCCACCCATAGGTGTGAATGTACCTGTGTGTGAATGTGGTTCAAAATTAGGTTTGGGAAGCAGATCTGTCGCAATGCCTGGCTAGCATAAAAGCCCTATCAAATAGCAAACTCCTCTGTATTGTGTAATATATGTTTGTTTTCCTTTTCCAGGTTTACCCCTGAGCTCATGTCACCTGACACCATCAGTTAAGCTGTAACACACAGATGACTCACTCCCAGCTCCTCTACAGCTGACTAGTCCAGAGTAACAAACATGCTGGGTATTTAGTCATAAACTGGGATATTTCAGTAAGCCTCTCAAGTCAGGCCACTGATAGGTTAACATAGCAATTAATGCTGCACATTAAACCTTTGATATTCTTTTGCTGGGTTGCTGAAAGTGAAAGTTTCTTCATCTTCGAACAGATGTTAAACTTCAAAGTAAAGTTACAACCCAACTTAACACTCCAGAAGCCTATGTGTGTGTGATCAATGTATTCTTGCTCAATTCTTGCTTCACTGAGCCATTTTCAAAGAGTTGCATAGGCATGCAGCTGGTGAATAACTCTCTTTGTGTTTGTATATAATATATATATATATATATATATATATATATATATATATATATATACACATATAAATATAGAGTTACACCACAAACTTGGGTTTCTATGTCCTCTAACCCAGCCTCTGTGGAAGTATAATTTCAAGGTAAATATCAAGGCTGAAGGTCAAGAATCCAAATTAAGTTAAGGTGAGGGGTGGAGTTTAAAGGTTGTGGTACACAACAGAATAGTCCAGAAGTGTCCAGGTGCTATATTCAATCACTGTATCCAGCATCGTAAAACAACAGTGTGCACTTCACCTTTAAACTCTTTTTTTTTTTTTACAAGTACAAACACAAGCAGACTTAATGTGGGTGTCACTCTGCTCTACAGTTTTAGCATTTTTACAGTTGAAAGTACAGAACCTAAAGTCAAAAATAAATAAAACATTGTTTCCTTTTCCAGCAGTTTGAGTTGCCAACTATGTTTTCCATTTTTACGTTGCAGAATCCCAGCATTATTTGTAATGAATTACTGTAAGGACTTTGAAGTTCAGCCACACACAAGGAGCTGTAAACAATAACCAGTTTATTTGTGAACAAGGAATGTGAGAGGAGACTGAGCAGAGGATCTGTTGTGGTGTAGGACAAACAAGGACCCAAGTGCAGATTGGATGTGGATACTAGGACAGGTTTATTGTTCTCCTGGGCAGAATGGTAGGTGGCCAGGCAGGCAGGTTGGCGGGCAGGCAGGCAGGCAAGAATCATGCACTGGTGACAGAACAGACAGTTGTGAAACAAGCAGTTTAAATTCTTAAGCAGAAATGCTGCAATGGCCAAGAGCTGTTACCACAGATGAAACAACAATCAGGCGATGACTGGTGAACTGAGCTGGCCTTTTATCTTGCTGCTGCTGATTTCCTGATGAGAACCTGGTGTGGACTTGATTGCCAGGGAAACAGGCACACCCACTGCAGCACAGGTCAGAGCAGGAACCACAACAGGATCAATCCAGGTGAATGAGCAGCTGTTAGAGTCCAGGCTCCAGAGACAGGGTGAGGATGATGGCAGGAGGTAAAGATTATGACAAAGTACTTATCCAGGACGAAAGACAAGGCTCGGGGATTCAAAGACAAAGCAAGGGTCTGTGACCAGAAAATCCAAGAAACTAGAGGTGTCCGTCGTGGGCAGGGGAAGGTGGGTAATCCTGTGAAGTGAAGCAGTAGGTCAACAACTTGAGACAATCCGTGGAATGCTGGAAAACTAGACATGAATCTGCTGATAATGTGGCAGAGGGGAAGAGAGAGTTTAAGTAGGTTGTGAGACCTACTTAAAACCAGGTGAACTGAATGAAACTGATGAGAACAGCAGGGCAATTATGGAGCCACCGGTGGATAGAGTTTCCACTGATGAGTGCCAGCAGATCCGGGAAGAAAAACATGACAATTATTAATATATTTGCACATGTTCAAGACATGTGCACATGCTGTGATGCTTAACAAGGGCTCAGGAGTTTCTGCTAGGCCTTTAATAGAGAGTATTTGTGCACAAGCTAGTAGTTTTCTTTTTAATATTGTTTATACTTATGACACTCAGTATGACTTTTGTCAGTTTTGAGGTGGACATATAACTTTTTGTCCATCTCCTGGTCCAATTGAAGCATTATCACTTACATCTGGACTTAAACAGCTGTCATTACAGAGAGACTCAAAGTATTGTTGCAGCGGTTTGATTTCTAAATAAACTGCTGAATATAGACCTTTCGCTACGAATGACTTGTACCTGCCAAAGCCTAGCAAGCACTGACAAGCTCTTGTTGCATTAGCAGTGACTATCACTGCCCTATGACGACGTTCTCTAGCTTTGTTTATTAAATAAAGCCATGCCATCTCTCCACTGCACCGCCATCATTTAAACTGACTGAAAGGAAAGCTCCGCCTTCCCCCCCCCCCTCTCTTTTCAGCCGCGTTTGCCGCTCGCTCCAGACAAGTGGCAGGAGCGTCAGGAGCGTTTTAAGCATCGGACACGAATGTGGCAGTTTAGTGACCAGTGTCGAGCGTTTTTGACGCTCAAAACATGTTTGGTCTGAACACACCCTAAGTGTCTGCTGGGAATGTCTGGCAGAGTCCCCTGTCAGAGTTAGCTTCAACTCCCACCTCCAGCAGAGCTTCAACCATGTCCTGCGTGACATGGTTGAGCCTGGGTGGGCTGTGTTCCATGCCTCTATTGTTGAGGCAGCCAGCTGGAGCTGTGGCCATAAGGTTGTTGGTGCTTGTTGTGGCGGTAATTCCAGAACTTGTTGATGAACACCTGCAGTCAGGGATGCCATCAAGCTGAAGAATGAGTTGGGCCTTATTGGCCTTTGGAACTCTGGAGGCAGCTGATAGGTATTGACAAGCTAAGCGGAGCTTTGACTCTTTGCCAAGGCAAAAACTCGGGCATGGGAGGAGTTTGGCGAGGCCATGGAGAACGACTTACAGATGGCTTCGAGGCGATTTTGCCCCACAATCCGGCAACTCAGGAGGGGAAGGCAGTGCTCCGTAAACACTATGTATAGTGGAGATGGGGAGCTGCCGACCCAAAACTGTATGTGGAAGAGATCTGGACCCTGGCTGACACGCATCTGCATCGAGAGAAGCCAGTTGAGGTGTTACAGGCACATCCCTGCAGGAGGAGACCCAGGACATGATGGAGGGATCTTATCTCTCAGCTGGCCCGGGAATGCTTTGGAATCCCCGCTGCAGAGCTAGCAAGTGTGGCTGGAAAGAGGGAAGTCTGGGCTTCCCTGCTTAGGCTGCTGCCCCCACAACCTAACCATGGATAAGCGGCAGAAAATTGATGGATGGCTAAACTCTGAGGAAATATTGAAAATTTACAAACAACAAAATTGACATTTATTTAGTTATTTATTTGTGTGTGTGTGTGTGTGTGTGTGTGTGTGTGTGTGTGTGTGTGTGTGTGTGTGTGTGTGTCTTGTCCAGCATTTAAGCAAGCAGACTGGTGATCTGGATGTTCTGTTCTGCTGAGCAGATTTACTATGCCAAGGGGAGCTTTACTGATATAATGATCCCCTTGATTTTCTGAATTCTCTATTTATTTTGCATAATTGTTTGTGCAAACAGAGTTTGTACTGCTGGACCAGAACGGAGAAGATAGATGAGAGACCGAAAGAGAAAGGGAAAGAGAAAGAAGAGAAAACACCTCAGAGTGTATGTGTATGTACACCTCACATGTACATACACATACAACCACATATAGACAGACAAGACAACCTTAGATTCATATTCCCCCTGTGGAGGACTAAGCTATCAACTATCAGGAGCACTAAAAACTAACAAGTTAAATATAAATGAGAAACACACAAAGAAAACTAGCTGGTTAGTGAAAAACTTGCAAACAACTCAGTGTCTGTGTCACATGCAGAACATACAGAGTGGAATGTGTCTGAAGAAGAGTCATCATTCCAATGTGACCACACCTACACAAAGGTGAGAGGTAGACCAGGAGGATCCCCGGGACCCGGGAAACTGGCAGCTTCCCCCAATCACAGGCCCCAACCGCCCCACTCAGAAAGGACCGTTCCCGCTGGGCACCGGCCGCCCCAAGAGCCTGAAAGCAACCCCCCCACCCCCACAGGCAAAGGACCCAAACCACACCAACGGAGGGCCAAGATCCGTAGACCGCCACCGAGCGGCAGCGAAACCGTACCCCAGTGTACCAGCCAGCCCCCACTCACTGGAGCCCAGGACCCCACCCAGCCCACCCTACAGCACACGGCAACAAGCCCTGGAGCCAAGGCCTCCAAACCCCCCGCCAGCAGCCTCGTCCCGCCGCCACGAGGCATCTCCCTAAGGAGACCCTAAGGACTGGAAATGCAACGCAACCCCCTCAGCAGCAAAGCAGCCAAGATCCCAACCCAGGAGGCTACCACAGACCCGCAGCCACCAGAGACCATCTCCCAACCTCGGAGTGCTACAAGGTCACCCCCCCCCCCCCCCACACACACACACACACACACACACACACACACACTAAGTGATGAAGCTGATTACAGGGGACCAGAGAGAACAAAATTAATCCAACTGATGTTTTGAGGAGGCAGACATCATCTCATTATGGATGTGGTCTGAAAGGAGGTTTCTGAACTGAATAATGCTGAAATTCTTTTTTGCTTCCAATTCATGAGAATAGTTTTCTTTGCGATACAGAACGCAGTCAGGACAATACGTAAAGTGTTTTCCATGTTGATATCACCCAAGTGAACAAGTATGCAAAGAGAGGCAGAAGCTGGGATTCTACATTTGAGCCAAGTTAATAAATTTTTGCACACCTAAAGCCAGACGTTTTGCACTGGTGAACAGGACCATACAGCATGCATGTAGTCATCTGGTCTGTTATCTGTGCACTGTGAACACAGGTTAGATGATGCAAGACCCATCTGAAACATTCTCTTTCCTGTATAATGTGTTCTGTACAGAATTTTATATTTATGTAAGTTGTAAATTTGGGTCTTTAATCATTATGAAGGTGTTTAAACATATTTGTGACCAGAAGTTCTGACTAAGGT
This sequence comes from Telmatherina bonti, assembly GCF_933228915.1. Taxonomy (NCBI): domain Eukaryota; kingdom Metazoa; phylum Chordata; class Actinopteri; order Atheriniformes; family Telmatherinidae; genus Telmatherina; species Telmatherina bonti. The sequence goes on from NC_136624.1 coordinate 17,509,367, forward strand.
TAATTGATAAATCAGATTCCCATTTTAAGGTTGGCAGAGAGAGTGTCTCACCAATTTGGACATCAATGTGTACATTTTTTATATTATTTGAGGTTGCTGAAATTAAAGAACGGGACAATTTTAAGTAGATATCTGTTGCATTTGAAGTGGCAAGGCAATGGAGGACTGGAGTGCCGTGGGTACTTCTTGTACACTAGGTAGGCTTCTCATTTTAGTAATAGCAGCTTTGACACATGCAGACTGACTACATGTCATGTATAGACTTCACACTCTGAAGTAGGAAGTCCCTGAGTTGGGACATAGCCACTGTAAACACTGTGAGCATTGTTCTAGCAATTTCTTTGATGCGAAACATAACAAAGCAGCTAATGACACATCACCTTGCACAGTAAGGTCACTTTAATATGTTATCATGCAATAACATTATAAATGACATTTTACTGAGCTCTCAAGAATTGACAAATATATTATCACAGTTCAAATCCTCTTGTGACATAGTTATTCTTATAATAAACTTATGTTAACTGTAAGTACTGTGAGCATAACTGGTTGGCATGGAAGCATCAAATCAGTCTATTGATCAATATATGATTTCTGTACACTTCTGCAAGGCAACTCCTCAAACACTAAAGAGAGGACATGCGCACACACACATTCATAAATGTTTTAATCAGAGAACAGAGAAAAAAAAAATCCACTCATGTACACCAGAAAACATGATTGCAACCTCATGACAGCACTAGCCAGAATCACACCAGAATGGGTAATGACAAATGTAACATCATAACAAATACTCAAATATTGTCAGTTTATTGATTTATATAGCACAAGTTAGCTTGAACCTTGTATTACATTAAAATGTTAAAATTTAGTAGTCAATGTGTTACTCTGACTAGGTATTTTTGATACTAACATCTAACCAAACTAAATTTTAGAAAATTCAGAGTCTGTATAACATCATAAAATATGATTTTTTGGAATCTTATTATTAAACAGTATTTTTTAAAGTTTTCTATCATGAAACAAGACCCTGAAACTTAACGAGAAATGTTACACAAGGCAATTTTGTACCTTAAAATTACAATAATTTTTTAGCCTTCATTGTAGAACTGTTATATTTTGTAATGGGGACTATATTATATAGTATGATATATTTGGAAATAAGACCACTTTAGACAAAAAGAAAAGCTTCGGTTCATTCTGTTAGGTAAAAGACATGAAATGTGGTGAAACAGTGTTTTCAATCACATAATGAGAAACAGGACAAGGCCTTCAAACATAGTATAGCCATTGAAAAACAGCACAACACTAGCATCCATTTTACTTTTCTAGCATGCTGATAGGACTCATGCTGTGCAGGCAGTTTGTCTATTCTCAGAATTTGGGCTGCAAGTGGACCCCTACTGATAAGGGTGTCATACAAAATGGGCCTCATGCAGAGCTGTACTAGTCCTTGAAGATGTTTAATCTATGAAATGGGCTCCTACAGGTTACATCCCACAGCACCCATTTTGTATAACTGGAAAAAAAATAAGATAGCCATTACTCAATTTATAGCATTTGTACTCCAAGTGAGATAAACGGAATATGTACTAAAGCTAAAAAATCACTTAACATGTGAAAAATGATGTGTTCTCACTGAACCATAAGGTAAGGGAAGCAGGATAGAACAAGATTTTATTCACCATTGGGATGCTAACTACCTGGATAACACCATCCCAAAAAAACTCTTTGCTAGTCAGCTTAACCTATGTGTTAGCTTGAGTAGCAAAGATTTTGTGAGCATATGTATTAGGAGTGGCTGCACGGTGGCGCAGTGGTTAGCACTGTGGCCTCACAGCAAGAAGGTCGCTGGTTCGATCCTTGGCTGGTTTGGTCAGTGGCCTTTCTGTGTGGAGTTTGCATGTTCTCCCTGTGTATGCGTGGGTTCTCTCCAGGTACTGTGGCTTCCTCCCACCATCCAAAGACATGCATGATAGGTTAATTGGTCACTCTAAATTGCCCCTTGGGTCCTAAGAGTGGGAGCATGAGTGGTTGTTCATCTCTCTGTGTGTGGCCCTGCGATGGACTGGCGAGCTGTCCAGGGTGTACCCTGCCTGTCGCCCAAAGCCAGCTGGGATAGGCTCCAGCTTCCCCGCAACCCTGAATTGGAATAAGCGGTTCAGAAAATGAATGAATGAATGTATTAGGAGTGGGACTATTAAAAATTATATAGGCTTTGTAATTAATCTTGATCAAATTTTAATCACATATTATTTTCCCCAAAAATTAACTTCACATTTAGATGTATTTTAGTAGATGACTAACTCAAATAATCAATTTGACATTAATATTGCAAACTCAGTCTCTGAATACATAGATACATGGGGTTAGGCGGAACCATTTTTCTTGGAAAAAAAAAATGGCTGACAAAGTTCATGCATGGCATTATTGCCTTAGTGACATTGTCAACGAATTGACCCTGATTACCCACAGCCTGTTGCTAAAGGAATAAATGCTAGAGAGTTATCGAAGAGGGATAGGTTTTTGTTTTTTTTTTTCATTTAAAGGTTACTGAATAAAAAAGATCTTTCTCCCTTAAACAGCCATTTATAAATACAGAAATTTAAAAGTGTATCCAGCCTTGGTTGTCCCAGTCTATAGGTGGGAGGAGTCTGCAACAGGCAAGGAAGGGGGCATGTCCTCCTTAAAGTGCTCCAGTATCAATGGCTGTTGCTCAATTCAGGGTCTGCACACTTCAAAGTGTAGATTCGTCAGCTGCATTGAGGTGCACCAAGTGCTGTTCCAATTCAAAGGCGCCTTCGAATCCTCCCTTCAAATCCGCACTTTGATTGGCTTCAGATTAGCTTAAAACAAAGGCTAAAAGCGATGCATCATTCGCAGTCTCTTTCTCCCAGAATTCATTGTGCGCCTGGTAGAAAAGAATGAGCAGCAGAGCACTGGTGTAGGTATAACACCAGAGTGGCCTTTTTTTAATGTATGTACACACACATATTTGTCACAGCAGACAAGCTAGGACGACAGCAGCATTGTGTCCAGTAACCAAAAAATGAATTTAATTACGTGTCTAACCAGGATTATTTTTCACTAAAGTTAATATCAGCTTGACAGGATGAACTGTCAGCCGGAGGAGAGCGCTTCACTGCCCTCTTAGCCCGAGGAGAGCTCGTCCGGGCCGCCCCCTCATCATGTTAGTAATCGAAACACACAGGTAAATGAAAATAAATAAAATTGAAATTACTGGCACCATTTTCTATCATTTTAAAAAATATTTTTGTACTTTTTGTGGAAGAATAGTATCAGTAGCTAGATAAACTTTGCATATGTAGTTGCTAGGCAATGGAGGACCGGATCACTATACGCAATTCTCGTACATTCGGTAGATCGTCCCATTTCACTAACGGTAAGCTCACTTTAGAGTGGCAGACTGCATAGAACCCTTAGCATCCTAGTAAAGTGTGCATACCCTGAATTGAGACACAACCAGTGTTATTGTCCGCCGTGGTTTCAACTGCATGGCCATTGTTGAAACACAAAATAGGCTCTAAGAGACTGTTCAGGTGTAGGAGTCAGCCCAACCTCACAACAGTTAAAGACATGTCAACATTCCTTCACACTTATCTGTATTTATAATGTTGCTCCATTTTACAAAGCCTGGTTGGAAATCCCTCCAGCACTGCTCTGATCCATAATTGCATAGCTGGTCGCCTTTTCCAGCAGGAGTCCCTCATTGGTCCAGCTCGTGCTGCTTGGATCCCATAGTCACATACCAGTCATTGTCCCCACAAATATACCTGTGCCATACCTGTTCCTATAGTTAACCACTTATCCTCTACCAATCTCATAGCAGGCAGGGGAGATACCAGCTGATGTTAATTACTAGTTTAGCTGCCTTGCCCCTAAATTAAAAAACAAAGCACATTGTGCATTAATAAAAATATAACTTAAAACCAAAAACCAAGGTGCAAAGCAAACTGGTCAGTCCCCCAGTCCATTTAGACAAATACAGCATGTGCTGGCTCAGTTATGTGAACTTGTCAGTGAGCTATAAAGAGAAGTCCAACAACATTTCCAACTTTTATACTTTACAGAGCCATACACATGAAACTCACCACAAAACATCAGCATTATTCTCCCTCAATGATAAAAATTTGACAGATTTTACAGATAATTTTAGAGACTAAAACTAAAATAAAAAAGCAGAAGAGGACAGAAAATGCAACTGGCAAACTCACTGTGAATGCATGGCATCACTGCTGGGTCTCAGTTAAGAGGTATTAAGTCACAGAGTTTTGTTGGTTTAATAATCTCAGAATGCCGTCATCATTACCAATTATGCAAGGTCAAAGATTCATTTTCTAATACTGCGTGAGCCATGTTTTGCAGTAATGCTTGTACCAATCAGAAAAAGTTTCCAGTGCTCCCAATCCCCACCAAGTAAGGCTTTCAAGCAGAAAATGGAAAAGCATTTAAAAATCTTTACACCGTTTTGAAATCAATATGTACACTGGTGTTGCTGTCTTTAATAGATCAAATGTCATATTTTTATAACTTTTTGTTTGCACATCTGTAAAATTCACAGAATCTTTCAGATGAGTGAAAACTGATAATTGCAGTGATGTTGTTTTTGCTAATTTCACATCTATGTAGAAACCCACACTTTTCCCTAAAGGCTTATAACAAACCCTGCAGTATTACAGCATTAATCTCACTACAATCCTCATATCTTCTCAGGGATTTTTGGTGAAGCTTTACCTCTCAGAGCCCTTCAAATCTAAAAATTAATGCATTTTCAATGGTCACAAACCACTTTTCAAAATATCAAACTACTTCTGAAAATTTTGTGGATCTGTTTCACACTAATGAGTCAAGTTCCAAACCACTTTAAAATTATGACCTGAAAGGTGCTGGTTACCTACATGCTACGTTAAACATCCACAGTTTTCTCCCATAAAGTGATTAGCAACTGAGAGCGTCCCAGAGCCTGCTTGTGCTCGTTATCACCTCATTTTCTCCTGATTATGTTGAGATCAAAGGCAAACGGTAATTAATGAGGTTCACAATACTGGAGGCTATTGTACAACTAAAGCTACTTCTCAGCTCTAAATGGCTTATGCTAACACACACACACATACCCTATCTTTGTGAGGACTCTCACCAAACATAATGTATGTCATTAGCCTTTATAGTGCCCAGGTGGGTGATGGTGGTGGAGGTGGTCGTTTCAGTCCTGATATACTGTTTATCTTTGCCCATATCAATCACCATAGTCCACAAATCGCATGCAAGAGCTACTTGATATGGTTTGCATGCAAGTATTTTTCCTTCACTACAGTTTGGCTGCAGCCAAAGCCACTGTCTAAAGAAGTGGCTTCAGTGATTCTTGTCCCTCTTAGAGCTGTAGTAAAGGTTTGACAGCACATCATCAATTATTAGATGCTTATTCAGGCTAGCTGTGATGCAAAGACTTGCTTTTTTGTTGTAGGGAGTACATTACTAATTATTTTGTGTAGTTTTTTTTTTTTTTTAACTAAGTGATACATCCTGGAAAGTTTTTTTAAAAAGTGCCAGAAACTAAGGTTGGTATAACATTGGATCTTCATAATAAACCTTTGCCTTCCTTTTTCTTAACTTGCATTTTTTTTTTCAACCAAATGATTACAGACCAGTTGCCCCAACATGTCACATCATAAAATTCCTTGAGAGACTGTTATTATCCTACCTTAACAAGGTTGCAAAAACCTTTCAGGACCCATTACAGTTTGCACATAGTGATAGGCTTGTTATTGAAGATGCTACATGCTTCAACGAGCCCAATCTCATTTGGACAAATCAGGAAGCACTTTGAGGATCATTTTGCCTGGTTTCTCAGGGTATTTAATACAATGCAGCCTTCTCTTATTTGAGAAGCTCCATAAATTCCAGGTGGATAATTTCACAGCCTTTTGGATTTATAACTACCTAACAAACAGACCACAGTTTGTGAGACAACTCTGACTCTCGTTATCTATTGAAGTACTTTGATCGCTCAGTTGTGAGGTGTATTAGTGATGGACAAGAAGTTAAGTACAGAAAACTGGTCATTCAGTTTGTGAGATGGTAAAGAAATGATCGCTTCATCCTGAACACAAACAAGACAAAATATATGATTGTTGACTTCTAAAAGAACAGGAATAGAGAAAACACTGTATACATCGAGGGGGGAAGAAGTATGGGGATTAGATGAATTCAAGCACCTCAGAGTTCAACTACACAACAGATTAGGCATAAAGGACAACACAGAAACCATTCACAAGAAAGGAAACAGCAGACTTTATTCTTTAAGGAAGCTAAGATCATTCAGTATCTGCTTCAAAATGTGGTATATCAGGGGTGTACACTACAGCACCGGTTCTCAAAGGGCACAATTCTGCAGGTTTTCCATGCATCCCTGCTCCAACATGCCTGACTCAAATTAATAAATCATCGTACAGAAATTCATAGGCTGCAGGATCCATTCAACGTAAACCTGGTGTGCTGTAACAGGGATACATCAAAAACCCACAGGACAGCAGCCCTTGAGGACCAACTTGCACCATCTCTATTGTATGTAAGTATGTTGTGGAAATTGCAAAAAGCTCTACAGCCATGTGCTGCAGGAGCAGCATCAGAGCCAAAGTCTAAAGCAAGGTGTGTTGGAGAACGGCTGCATCCAAAAGTTGCAGAATGGTAGATCTCAAGGATCAGACTTGGGCACCCTTGGTCTAAAGCCTGTGAAATACCAAGCAAGAACCTAGGACTATCATTTTGGCCATAAGGACAATATGACATCCATTTGTTCGTGTTACCCTGGTTTGGGACTTCTTGAGGTTTGGGAGCAGAACTTATTATTGTGGGGCAAGAACTATTGTGTAAGTACCGTCTCTAAAAAACATACACACCGGTACACCTACAGTAAAACCTTATTTAACCCAGCCACAAGAAAAATAGCTATACCGCCATTGTTTTCTAAACAAAGGAACTTTTGTTGATTTTTGGCACGAGGAATAAACATGAAATTTGGTAAACAATGGTGGTTTAAAAATTTTTGGTGACTGTGTGTAGAGGCAGTGAGATGGAAGAACCAAACATGCATGTGTAGCTCCAATATTCTCCAGAATGTACTGTCAGCATTCTCTGCATGGCACTAACATGTCATACAGGAGGAGTGTGTTGGCAAGTTAGAGTAAGAGACATGAAGCATTTATCAAATGTGTAGGCAGGATATTCCTCTGCAGTGTGCTGTAAGGCAGCTGCCCTGAAGCTACAGGAGATCAGTGAGACTGCAGCAATGCAGGCATCAGCATCTTAGAGGTTCAATATAGCACTAGTACATGTACATACACTACACCGGCATAAGAACACGCGTGTCAGAAACTGAGGATCTTTAAGGAGGTCCCAGAGGTTATGGAAACTACATTAGTCATCAAAGAGGGACAAGGTTTCTTAGAGACTACTAATGGACCTTACTGTAGTTCAGAAGTCTTACACCATTTGGATCCAAGAAGTCTCTAAGGTGCTTCAACAGATTATGCCAAAGGTTTGTAGAATGTTTGGGGAAAGCTGCAGGGATTACATTATGTTGGAATTCAAGAGAGTATAAGTGTCCTTAAAATGTTTTCTGTAGATGTTTATGCTCACAGTGTTGGATAGCAATATCTGCTGTACGTTTCATTACATCAGTAACATACCTTTGGTAGAAAATGTACGAGATCTGGCTGCAATAAAAGGAAATATGAGACTTTTTTTTTCACCATGACATTGGCGGTGACATATCTGTCCAAGCCAAACTTGAAGGTTTGTACCATAAAAAGGTGTGATCGACTGTATTTCAAAACAAAGGGCTGAGCGAGGACACAGACGCAGACTCCTGCAATGGGACTGAACCATTGCAGGAGCAATTCTGGAACCGAACCAGAACTCATAGAATGCTACATTTTTGTTTGTTTATCTTTGTATCCCTGTGGTTGTGGACCTTGGTGCTTGATCTGTACTTTATACTATATATTAGGTTCGTGTGGAATATGTCCTCCTCTGCCACAGCTGCTTACACACTGTATGAAAAATGTGTGTTGGGGTTTAAATACATTATGAAGAGAGCTTGCTGCTCTTAGCTTCCCCTGGGAGGGAGGAACAAAGTGTAGATGTGAAATGAACTAGTAGAGAGTGAACTAAAGAACAAAAAGGATGAAAAAAAGGATAAAGTTGAGGGGAAAAAAAGACAAAGGTTCATACATTGTCTGTTGTAGATGCTTAATGATAATTTGTTCCTGTATTTCAGACCCAGATTCCTTTGTAATGTTAAGAAATGCTCAGTTATCTGTCTTGAAGTCAGTATTACAAATTTATGTATCAGGCAAGGGATTAATATATATATATATATATATATATATATATATATATATATATATATATATATATATATATATATATATTAAAAAAATCAACCATATCTGCCAGATCCTTCCAACAGTCTTCCCAGTTATATGATTCATCAGAGAACAGGTAACTTCTGATAGCATGGGCATATAAATTGGATTGGATCTCTGTGAACTGGATTTGTTTCGGCACATCCCACATGCTGAATTGGCTGATAATTTGATAATATCTTCAACTCTTTTTCATGTGTGCAAAAGTTTTAACTGATTAGGCCTCATTCCTCGTTAATTTTTAAAAGCAAATTTGTTCTTACTTTTAAACTTTTTTTAAGGGGAGTTTGACATTCATTCAACAAACCATCAATACTCTCAGAAACATTTGATTTAGAATGATTTATTTGTAATTGTAATTTCAAGTAGGGTGGCAGAAAGGGAACAAACTTGTTAGCCTTCTGCATGTTTTAGCTGTGAATCGCTGTGTGTTGTAAAGCAAGCAATATGGGAGCGGGGAATCTTATCAAGAAAGAGGGGTTGGAGGCAAGGGAAAAGGATGAAGAGTGGGAATGAAGATAAAAAATAAAAAAAAAATATCATGTAGAAAGGGAAAAAATATAGGAGGAGAAAAAATATATGAAAGAATCTAAGGTCTCCTAAGATTTGCAAGATGATAATCACGAGGGATTCCATCTTGCCGATGTAACAGCTTGGGGGATGTGTCTTATTGTAAAGTAGTTCAGAAAGATGAGGAAAAACAATGGTTACAACTACATTGTTATTTTTTTCCCCCACATTTCTCTTTTATTTGTAAAATGCTAATCTAACTCAGCAAACTCAACTGGATGACTACTGTTTTATTATACGTGAACCTAAAAAAAAAATCACATGACAAAAGTCATTCTGAAATATTACCTTTCAACTGGAGGTATAAAAACACTAAAGCTTCAAGTCATTTCATTCACCAACAACAAGAATTCTTTAAAAAAAAGAACTTTAGGTATAAATTTAATTTCTAAGGTTGTTCTCTGGGTTGTTGTTTCCGAGAGTCCTGATTATTAATTTATTTATTCTGTGCATATTTTGTGCTTATCTATCTATCTATCTGTCCGTCCGTCCGTCCGTCTGTACGTCCCTCCCTCCCTATTTAACTTCTTCATAGCTCGTTTTAGGCTGTACAATATCAGATGATGCCAAGAACTCCTGTATGTTATTTATTTGATTAGAACTCTTCTGATCAAACAATATTGTGCTAATTTCCTTTATTCATTTTTCAAACAATTCAAAAAATGAGTCACTTGAAAGTCAAAGTCAGTAACAGACAAGAAAATGACAGTAGGAAACTGACATTAGTGGATGTTAAATAAAGGGTAATTTCTATGAAAAATGTTTTTTACTTCTTCACTTCTGGTATGTTAGTTTCCTTTTTAGACAGCTATGGATTGAACAAATTAAAGAAATGGTCGTGGAGAACAAACGATGTAATCCCATCTGGATTTTGGTATGAAATCACACACCATCTTACTGCATTGATCACCAGCCATGTGTTTACCAGTTGCTCCGGACATGCATCCATTTGAGTCATTGCTTCCTCTCTCTTCTTGGAGCCCTCAGCCCAAGAGTAGGAAGCAGAACAAAATGCTCACCTGAAGACAACCAGGATCCAACAATACTTCCAGAGAAACAACAATTGTTGGCAAACAAGTTGGTGCATAAAGAAGGGAACAGAACTCAGATCAACATTAGCCTTGTATTTCCAAAGTAGGGGGCACTGCGAAGGCTAAAGAGGGGCTACACATTGACATTTGACTGAGACCAGCTCCCAAAGTAACGACATGAGCATTTATTACTTCCACAAAATGTTGATGTTGTTTAGTTCAATGTGTTTGCACTTACAGATTCGTTGCAGAGGAGGGGGAAGGGGTTGGGGATAAGGAAGCTGTATCTATGGTTTGGTCTAGTGCACAACAGGTAGTCTAGCAGTGAAATGATTTTGTGTTTTGCCTCTGTAACACAAGGCTGGGTCTAGAAAGTTTTTGATAAGGGGAGGCGGGTCATGTAAGGACTCAGACCAAAGAAAGGGTGGTGTTTGTAAATTACATCTCTAAAGATAAATAAATAAGTAAAAAAAAAAAAAATAATAAGCAACTGGCTATTTTGAACATGCAATGTTGCTGATTTAGGAAAGAAGATTAAAAGAGAGAAAGGGGCAAAACAAGATTCATGGTAAGATCTTTTGCTGGCTGGAGAGAACTAACAGGTCAGGTAGGATGCAAGATGGATGCTGAAGCTGTCGATAGGGGATGCATAACGGGGAAAATGGCAAAAGTTCTGGATGTCTTTATGCAATAATTAACTGATTATTAACTAAAGGGTCATCTAATGTAAAAATGTGGGATTGGAGGATTGGTTAGGTGGGAATGATTTTTAAACGACAAAGCAGTTTGAGTTGAGTATTTTATGTTGGAAAAGCATAAATAAAGTTTGATTGATTAAAAAGTAAAACAAATTTTATAACAGCAAAAAGTGAACTTTTAATCATTAAAAAATTACTTCCTTGGGATTATTCTGCATTAAATGGCTTCAATCACTGCTGCAAAAACACTTCACTTAAAAGGAGAAAAAACTTGCCATGAACCAAATTGACATTTTTACTTGTGCTTCTTCAACATTATTTGCTGTTTAGCTCTGTCCTTCAGGTGATTTTATGACTTTTACATCCTCGGCATAAAATGTATAATACTTTGTAGAGACAAATATTATCATCCACATCTGCAGCTAGTGAGACAATGGTGTGCAAATGTTGCATTGTGATCAAGAACATCGTGGTGTTGATATAGAGGATCACATAGTCGATCCCAAAACCTGGTCGTCAAGGTCAACTATACTGTAGGTATTAGAAGTTTCTCTGCTGCAACACGTCTGATTCAAATTAAATGCATTTCTCACAAGTTCTGCTAGTGACCCAGTAACTTGAGTTCGGTGTGTTACTGTAAGGAAGCATTGAAAGTCTGACAGGCAGTGAGCATTGAAGGCCAAATATGATAGTCAGGTTTGAGGGTTTATATCAGTTTAAACAAAATATCTTGGTTTAAAAAACATGTTTGCTTATTTCTTTCTTTTTTTTGTAATAAAAACAAATCAACTAAAATGGAATAAGTTATCCTCTTTTGCAGTATATTGCTACTGTAACCAAGTTGCTACTGGATTAAATTGTCTGTAAAATGTTTACAGTTTGAACATTTGGTATGATGGCAGATTTGACAAATAAACCAACTGTTACATAAATTAAGGAAATGCTAGAAATATTAAACACCTATCAATTTAAGATCCATTTTCAGTTAAATTAATTGTAAAAACATGAACAAAAACAATTAATTTATATATCACATGCAATTATATATCTCACTAGATGTTTCACATGAGCAGGCATCCCTGACTAATCACAATGAATTAATAATGAAACCTGTTTCTGAAAGAGAGATAAACTGACTGCAAAAAACAAAAATCCATTATTCATGGGCCACAGGAACCATAAACTTAGTGGCTATTTGTGTAACTTCAGAATTTAACAAAGTCTTGACATAAGCAGAAAGAAAACAAAATGAGTTGAAAACAATAAAATTTTAAATCCACCGCATTTTCAGCATTTTATTACAGATCTGACAAACTGCAGCCATGTTTCCCCCTAATCTCCATGGTCCTGTTGAGGACAAATACACAGTAATTTAAACATATTCACATGCACACTCCTCCTTTTTGTGTTTTGAAGTGTGTGCGTTGGTTTCCCTTCTGAGCTGCCTTCTTATTCAATTAGAGCAGAAAATTCAGCTCAGTGCCTGTAGCAGAGAGAACCTGTTAAATCCGCTGTTGCTTTCACACAATACAAATTAGTGTCTATGTGGGAATGTGTGTATGCGTGAAAGAAAATGACACAGGAAGAGAATGAAAGAGGAACCAAAATTATGTTTCAGAATAGTGAATTTGTAAGTTTGTGTGTTGCAGTGTATGTGTGTGCATTTGGATGATTTGGAATGTGTGGAGCAATAGATGGTTGTGTCACAAACATGGATGATGTGCGTATGTAGCTGAGTGGGTCTGTGAGTTTCTGTTACACAAAAGCTCACCTTTCCTATACTCCCTGAGGGTTTTTAAGCAGGCTGACTGATTGTAGTGAGTCTTACGTGAAGCTCCATAATTCATTTCAGCAGGCGGTGGAAGGAAAGCGAACGTATGCCAGAAACACCATGGGTGAGAGGAAAACTGTAGATATGTGTGTCTTTGAAGCGCTTTGGGACAGAATGAAGGAATAAGGTCATTATTTATTTTCTCTATTACATGATAAATAACATCATCCAAGGTGACATGTGACAGAGAGAATGCCCCATGTTTAAACTCACACTATTGTTAATCCTTTGTGGTTGCAGGACTATATGGACTTGAAGTGACACTCATCAGTCAAGCATCTGGTGCCTGTTGAAAACCATTAATGTCATCCTTCCAGTACTGGATACAGGACTGAGGTCCATCTTGTCTTCCAATGTATCATGCAGACTTTTTTTGTCAGTATGTCAGATCTGATATAAGGTCCAGGGGATATTCCATGAAAATTGCTACAAAAAGAGAAACTTGTCTGAAAAAGTCATACTTTTCCTAATGTCATTTCCTAATAAAAGCCTTAAGCCATTCTATGTTCCACTCTAAATCTATTATCATCCAAATTCAGAACAGAGTTGCATAGTCCTACTTATAGCACTGGTTTTTATAATGAAAATAGCGGCGAAACTGGTACTTATTAAGTAGTTTTTACAACTTACGGCTGAAAAGACGAGAAGCAGGAAGCGAACTGTTTATTTCTGATATACTTAATGCGTCATGCATCTGTCCAATCAGAACTCATCCCAACCCGCCGCTCTAAAGAGGAATTGAGTGAGGACGTGTTTCATATAAACCTCCATTCGGAATTATTATTTTCATGTAAACTTGCAGGAGAACAAGTTAATTCCAATTTTTTTAATTCAGTCTTATAATTTCCGAATTAAAAAAACATCATGTAGCTGTAGCCATAGTGTAAACCAGTAACTTTAAAAGAAATAAAAATAATACATAAATACAATGAATAATCACTCAGAATAAATCTGAAAATGCTTTTGCAAAAAAAAAATAAAATGAAAGAAAGAAAATTAAAAACAAGTTGTTTTAAGAACAAAATTATAGGCTTGAACAGAATCAGCTGATCTGTTTTCCGTTAGCAAATCATTGCAGCATAACAACCAAGACTGAGAATGCTTCATGGCCTTCAAGCTTTATTTCTGCTCCCTTTATGTCTAAAGTAGGTATGTCTATTTCAAACATTGTCAAACATAATTTTGAACATACTTCTAAGCATATTTTGTTCCATTTTAATGGACTTTTTAATTATTCTATTGCAGCTTGCTTTAATGTTTAATGTAAATCATTTGGAGTTATAATAAGCGTGCTACACAAATGAACTTGCCGTGTCTTGCATGCTTTCTGTTAGCATGGTTTTTAGCATTTAGCTTTAGCATATTTTTTGAGCATTAGTTTTTATTACAGCCACAAGAGGGCAGTGCAGAGTTTAGAGGTCACTTCCTGTTTCCTATCTAAATGCTATAGCACGGATGAGATCACAATAATGTGCATCCTCAGAAAGAGACATTAAAGATGCGCTGTGTAACTTTCTGACCTTAAACTCCATTTTCTGAAGTTGTTTGATGACACACTGACATGTCCTTTGGAATTGTTGCTTTTCAGCAGCCTTCCAAAGCTATAAAACCCACCATGCAACTTTTCGTCTGGGAAACAGCATAGCATTCTACCCAAGGTTCACTTTATGCGCCACCAGATGCTAACAAGCAATATAAACACACCAAGCATTTTAAATGGTGTTTAATGACATAGAATAGCATAGCAATGCGAGATGATATTCCAGAGAAGAGAGGAAAAAGAAGAAAAAAGCAAAGAAGGCAAGAGTCAACATCAGATGGCATTTAGTGGAAAGCTCAGGTTAAAGATGGTGTGCAAGACAGATGCCGAATTAAGTGTCATTTGGGGCTCTTCATTGAGAAAATCTGCTTCAGAGGTAACACAAAGGTCAAGATAAGACTCTTTTACTGGTTGCAGTTCTCAGGGCCCCCTGCCCCGCATGTTTTAGACATTGTTTCTGTTTCTCCTCCAAAAAACCTGGGTCAGCTTCCTGAACTTTCTCATCAAGTTCTTTGCAGAGTGTTAATGAGTGTTTTATTTCAGGTGTGTTAAAGTAAGGTTACCTATAAAACATTCAGGGCAGGGGGTCCAGAAGACTCGGATTGTTCTATACAATGAGCCAACCATTTGAATAATTTGAATTGGGTGTGTTGAAAAAGGGAAAACATCTAAACTGCAGGTCCACATGAAGCAGATTTGTTCATTCCTGATCTCTACCATTTTTTGCTTTAGGTAGTGTTTTTCCTTGGAATTTCCCTATGGGCTTCACAAAATTTGTTGTCCCCTCATCAGACACCCAAACACTTATTTGGGTGCCTGATGTCACAACTAAGTAAAAGCTTTAAAGAACTACAAGCATCGTCCTGTTTTGCTAGGTGCTCATTACATTGCCTTTATAAAGCTTCTTCCCCACATATCACCATCTACAGTAACTTCATGTTGTTCTAATATTATCTATCCATTATCAGTTGGAACACATTTTTGCAGTCAAAGTATCTTAGAAGAATGTGATCTGAGAAATTGAGAGACTTTACAGGAGAAAGTGATTACATTAATAGTATGACATCAGTTTGCCACAAAGCATGCCCCACTGGTAGATGCAGCATGCAATTAGACACACTGCATCATCAAGTTTGTAAGACCATCTGTTTTCTGGTCTTGTGAGCAGAATACCAGCATGCACACATACACACACAAAAAAAGAGAATAAAAATGGAATTAGCAAAAATTATACCGATGATTTGCAGTAAAAGCAAAGATCTAAAAGAGATTTAGAGTTATTTTGATTTATCAGGTCCAAAGCTTGGCAACCTGTCCAGGGTGTATTGTGCTTCTTGCCCAGTGATTGCTGGAGTAGGTTCCAGCTTTGAGGGACCTTGACTTGGACGAAGGGGTTAAGAAAATGGATGGATGTATAGATGGATGGATGGATGGATGGATGGACCAAAGCTGATTTCTGTTGCTGCAGGTGCTAAGTTGAATTCTGTGTCTGCAGCTTTTTATGTCTATAAATGTAATTATCATAAATAAAAATCAAACAACATGCTTACTTTGGTAAGAAGTATTTTTTGGAGACTGTTTTTCCAAACTGGTATTTTCTTATTAAACATTGCGACTGGTTTTGTAACCTATAACTTAAGTTGTACCTTTTCAGTGTTGACCCAGTTACTCAAACTATTTTGGTGCCTTGGTTGTCATGTTCTATTATCAGAGCCTGACGATTACCAGCATCTGCTAGGAAACATATTTTATCAACTGGGAATTCAGCCTAAACTTTAGCTGTGACACCTGAAGGATTTGTTTAGATTCTAGTCACACTACAGAGTTCACAGGGTCTGTGGCTTAATGCTGTTTACAACAGAGATGCAAATCTGATGAAAGGCTTATTATCACAATCGAGATATGGTGAGCAGAGATGTGATTTGCTGGTGTATTTATTTTTTTGTTTGAATGTTTGTGGTCACACCGTTTTCCTGAAAAACTAGAAAAGTACTCAGTGAGTGCAAACCTCCGCCAAGGGCCATAGTTCTCCCCATATTGTGACATGCATAATAATTATTGGCCCTATATTTATTGTGTCCAAATTTGCATTTTTCACTATCTTTTTTGGCATGTCTTTTTTTTTATCCTGTTCCCTTTTTTTTCTTACTACACGTTCTCCATCACAAATTAAATATTAGGATATTTTTTTTCCAAAGTGCTCCGATCATTTTAGTTGGAGTTACGTGCACAAATGTTGAAAATGTTAAAGAGTACTTTTTCAAATCAGTTTTCATACAGCTACTTGGTCTTACAGCCACAGCTGAGCCAGCAAAAAGGGGTAGTGAAATTACAATCAGGATAAGTTGGTTCAAACAAAATAAACTACTGATAAAGTGATAAAGTTCACACATCTAAGGTCTGCAACATGAACCAGAAAAGTTAACTCAGAAGAAGCTATAAAATGAGCTGAAAACCAACAGGCTGTAGTGACCTAACAAAAGAAATAAACTGTAAAAAAAAATCTATATAAATGATTTTGTAATTACCAAATAATCATTTAAACACTCTAGACACTGCACAAAAGCCAACTACATCTTTCCAGCTTTGAAATTGTACTACAGACTTAGGGCACAAAGAAATTTACTCTGCACAGTCAAGCCGTTTCCCAACTGTGTCCTAAGGGACTAAAACTGCACTCTAAAGCAGCATTTTACTTTACAAGATCACACCAAACTCTACAAAATGCATATCAGCACACCATCCATTCTGAACGAGCACCATGTGGATTCATCAAAGAAACACAAGCAGAGATTTAAGTGATGAAAAGAAAATAAGGAAAGGACAGAGCAAGAAATGAGAAATGAGCCAACATCAGATGGACTTTCACTGGGGAGAGTTCTGGGAAAGACAAATGTCGAACTGACTTTCCTAAGGGGGGCTTCATTGAGAAAATTTGCTCAAAGGGACACAGCCAATCCAGAATGTGGAATCACAGACCCAAAGGTTTTTACAAACTCCGTTTGAAAACGTTTTTCTTGCTCTTGAGGCCACCAGAACACGAAAAAACAAATTTCTTATCTAGTCCATTCATACTCCATGAGAAGCTTAATCTGCAATAGAGCGGGGATAACTCCACAATATGTAGCCAAACTATCCACAATCCTACCAAAATCAGGATACATGAAGGGGTCTGGGTCTCTGGTTCGGAGCGCTTGTTGCGATCCTCTTATTTTCTTGCATTGGTCTAGTTTGATTTTCCAAAATTTCTGCATGTAACAACATATACTGCTCTTTTATAATTACAAAATGCAGATTTCTTTCCCTTTTCTGGTTAAATGTAAAAATGTTGCAATTTAGACAGTGTCACCTGGTAAACTTTATTATTTTCAGCCTTGGTCTGTCCACTGTCATCATTCCGGTTCAACAAAAACAGTTTTGGCCGTCCTTTTCACTATCACACAACTCAGCTTTTTTATAAGCTTTTAATTAGATTTGTATAAATGTGTTTTTAAGTTATTGAATGATCATTTATCTGCTAACAGTATATAATTTTATGAATTACAGCTTTTCTACTGTGTCCAGTTTACTTGACATCCTATCCTTAATACCAGTCAGGATGTTGAGTTAACTGTATTCGTATTTAATTTAATCTATTTTAAGAACCTAAAGTGTGAATAAACTAAGGGTCCAAAAAGAGTCTAATGTAATTAAAGTTTCTTCTTTCTTTCCTCTTTTTTTAACTCTTTTGTGCCATTTCTTATCTTTTTTATGGCAACATGCTGTGGTACAAGATGTCTTTTTAACGGTACTGCGGGACCGTAATCTGATTCACTACAAGCGCTGTTTCTTTCTGCCTTTGACTCCCATTTTTGTGTATGTCCCTCCCTTAACACTTTAAGTTAAATCAAGGAAAGAAAAGTTTTCTTGGTTTGTTTATGACTGTGTTCTCAGCTGTCCTTGAACACAAACCAAACACATCTCTTCCTCAGACAAAGGAGGCCTATTCATCAGCTGGCAGTGGTGCAGACTTCTTCAATCAGCCTTGAAGAGAAAAGAATCACCAGAGCACAATACAAGTCTCCTCATTGTCAATCCAGTCACCTCCCGCCAGAATGACTCACACCGCCTGTTTGCCTGATCTCTATCCACACAGTGGCAGCGAGGTGTATGTGCGATTTTGTTATATCACATCTGTCGGTGATATAACTCTGGTTTTAGATTTGGCTTCTGCAGAATTATTGACATTCAGTGCAGCAGCAGCTGCACTGTAAAATAACCAGGGAAAACCAGTTATTTATTTCTTTTTCTTGGTTACCGCTAGTTTTGTAGTCATCTTTATGCCACATATTTTGTAGTGTTTTAAGAAAGAGGCAGGACTTTTCTCTCCTCTTTGACTAAAATGTTGAGGCTTGCTATGGTGGCAGAGGAGAAACTAATGTCTTTACAATAATGCAACTCATTCATCCATTCATTCATATTCCTAACTGCTTAATCCAATTCAGGGCCACGGGGAAGCTGGAGCCTATCCCAGCAGTCTTTGGGCAAAACGCAGGGTACACCCTGGACAGCTCGCCAGTCCATTGCAGAGTAATGCAACTCAAAAAGAACAAAAACAGTTTTTCAATCACATCATATTTTTAAGCAATTTAAGTCAAATGGTTTTTCCAACCACATGCAGAAGGTGAAGGTAAAAGGCATAACAAGTCACCTCAACAAAGACAGTCTTAAATAAACAGAAGGTAGCTATTCCACTGCTAATGACCACGATGCATAGTTATTGACACTGTTTGGAGGCGTTTCCTGAGGCATCATCGGGCCTGATTGGACAAACACGTGTCATGCGCCAAAGACAAAGGCTCTGATTGGAACACCTATTTTGACACTGTATCACCTATGAATGGGCTACAGTGATGCCAGGGGGGGAAAAGTAAGTTTCTATCTTTTATGGTTCGACAGCTATTCTCGATTAAACACAACATGGTTCCTGGCATCGCTGATGATGCCAGCGTCCCCAGAGTGTTAACAGTCCCTTTGTGTGTTCTTAAACTTTGCTGTTGGTGATTCTTCTTGCACCAACATGTGCTCAAACAGGCTAAAGGTTTGCAGTTGATCACATGTTGGTGACTTCCAGCAGAACATACCAGCTAATGAGCGATCTGAAGAGCTGATGAAGTCCTTGACAGATGGGAGGGGATGCATAAATACTTGCAGGTATTATGTCACTGGGGCTATTCTGCTGGCCATGACAATTTGTTCACCATATTGTGGTACAGAAGGTCATACATTCTGTGTGGAATTGAAGGACAGGACCTGCCGGATAAGTGAGTTGTTTTTTTCTGATGGTGAAGGGGAAGTAAAGCCGCTGCTTAGTCGGGCTGGGCAATATTTGAAAAAATACTTTCACAATATTATTATAATTGTTACTGATTGATCATCATCAAGATAGTTTGTTATGACTGTTAGTCTTAAAGGTATACTAATGATGACAGCAGCACAAAACAAATACATACCATATTACAGCTCTGGAATACAAGTTGCATTAGTAAACCAATGTGCCATGAGGAGGAAAATAAATCCTAGTGGCACCAGATTAGAGGTCACGTTTATTTAGCAATTTATTTAACAAAGTTTAAGACCAAAAGCAGACGTTTAATCTGGTAAGGCAAGTTATTCAACTGCATAACAGCACGCAGGGGCTAAAAAGCTAAATAAATTTGTGTTCTGGGGATGATCCCATGTCCTACCAGTGACCTAATTGAAGCCATAAATGGATTGATATCAATAACAGGATGGGCCACTATGCCATTATGTGTAGGTAGATTTATGGGGAGGTCCATAAAAACTATGAGTTACAGATACATGGATTTAATTATTGGTCTAAAATTCAAGCATAAATTACCCTTATTATTTGCAGCTTAAACAAACACAATTCCATATTCTAAAACATGACCATGAGTTTTCTGTCAATCTAATGAGAAACTTAACTCTGTTTACAGCAACCAGGGAAATTTCTGACTTTAGAGCTCATGAGATTATTATCTTTGTGAAAATGAAAAACAAAACAATCCTGTGCAAGATTTTTTTTTCTTTTACATTGTTCATAAAATCTCTGGTTCATTCAACAGAGTTTATTTTTTACTGATTAGTTGGGAGGATTTCTGCTTGGTTGCTCTGAGGGCATTTTCAGTCGTAGTTGAGCCTCATTACTACAGATTTGGCTTAGTTTGCGTCTCCCAGGTAATGCTGCCTCTCCATCAGGGAGAAAGTGCTTCCTGCCAAATTGATTTCAGATGTGCCAGTAAATCAGTAAGTAGGTGATCATGTTGGACTCCTTTTTGTGGAGGAACTTGTTTGACATCCCTGTTTTGGATGATCATGAAATGAGCAACTACAAATCCATCAAATCTTTTGACAATCAGTATATATTTTGTTCACACACAATCCACGGTCCTCTTACCTCCCGCTGCTCAGAATTACTCTTCATTTCCTTGCTTGGATTAAAATAAAGAACACTTGGGAATGCTAAAAACTGTAAAGCAGTGATAATGTTAGACCATAGTTCATGGTTTGAGCATGGCAGCTGTAGAATATCAAAACATCCACTTTATGTCGGACCACTTCTGCCTTCTCTGCCTAAATTAGACATCCTCAAAAACCCTTCTCAGCAAAACTTCATCACAATTCAAGGAGTGTCTTCGTAGAAGGCTGCATTTCAAAGTTGAAGGCATCGTTAGGTTGACAAGGTGAGAACCAATTCTAAATTTCAGCTAAAGAGTACACTTCATTTGCATTTACTTGTTTGATGCAAAAAGCAAAACCCACACTGAAATGTGTGTGCGAGCTTATATGTCAACTTCTGCAGGTTTTATAAGATCTAACATATGCTTTTAAACTTTTATTGCAGAATGAAGGGGCATTTTGCAGCTTCTGGTCGTAAAATTGTCACCAAAATGAAATGAAGATTTCTTTAAACCTTGTTTACGTGCAGTTACAAACAAAAATTTAGGTTTCATATCAGTGCTGTTTAATATATGTACATCAAGGTGGATGGTAAGTCTGTGTTTGTTTACCTTTATATTGTGCTGATTTTAGATTCAGATCTGAGCATTTAAAAGAAGCAAATATTTTGGATCAAACCTTTTCCCAGGGGCACAAAGCTATGTGAGACAGGGGGGAAGTTATCATGACCAGACTGTGCTTTTGCTGAGTTCTTCAAGACACAATGTCATAAATGCTAAATATTTGAATAGAACATTCACAAAACGTCCAACTCCAGTTTCATGCTGATAACTTGCAGGCCTGTTCATCTTTTCATAGATAGGAGGGTACATAAGACAGAAATGAAATGCTCAATGTGAATAAGTAGTGATAAAACAAACCCTTAGTTTGGGTTTTACATAACCAAACTAATTGATAGAGATGGCTCAGGCAAATTTGTTTCCATAATTTTAGAGAGAAATTCAACACAGTCACTGTAAGTTTTCCTCTATCAGTCCTGGTTTACCATTAATGGTAGACCAGGACTTTTAGAGTTAAGACAGTTCTATTTGGAAACATGGATGAATATTAAAAGTTTTGTACCAGCTCCTTTATAACCAACACCACCACCACAACAACTACACCTTCCAAAAGTACATTATTCTGACTAGAGCTGCTTAAAAAAAAAAAAAAGCTAATAGAATATTTTTTTCTGTACAGTTATTTCCATTGTTAAATGTATAATAGATTTTGTTTTCATGTCACTAAAACCAATAAAGCCCTTTATTTTCACCATTACAATCATTTGTCAGTATGTCAAAATTATAATTGGTGCATGTACACTGGTGAGCTGCTCTGTGGAGATAAAAAAAAAAAAAAAATCTGTGATGCATAAAAAAGGCTAAAATTCTCTCTGCCCATCTGTACTCCTCTAATAAGCTGGCAATAATTGCATGTGGATGCCCTCAGAGTAAAGGGTTAGCTTTTCTCGTTTTATGAATTGGAAAACATACTCAAAAAAAAAATCATCAATAATATTAGTAAGCAGACATGCTTACTGCTGTTCACTGAGACAGTTGACTTGGTTTTACTTTTACTTGTTTTTTTTTTTAATCACTGATTTACAAAATAGAAAAAAAAAACTCTGTGCATGTCAGAGTATGTATGTTATACAAGTGACCTTGTACAAATAGGTTTGTGAACATACTATGTAAATGAATGAAAGAGCTTGGATTTGATGAAAATAGAATATTTTTTCTTTCTTTCTTTTAAAAAAAACATCGAAACCTAGCTTAAATTTTAAGCTCAGAAAAATATTTGTGCTAACATGCATGATTGAATTAGATACATCACTAGCGGCTGTGGGCTTGGGACTGTGCCAATGAAAAGTACAAGCATGTTCCTTTATACATTTTTCATGAGATCTATGGAGTTTTATTATTGTTAATTATTCACAACCAAACTGGAGCAAGTAAAGAGACAGAAAGGCAAACTAAGGGCCTCTTCTTTCACAAATAGGCCTTCACACATGATAGCACTCAAGAGCATACTAGTTACGCCATTACAACAATGCTAATAGAAAAAAAAACTCTGTCTCCCAATCCACTCTTTTTCTCCATCTCTCTCTCTCAATCTCTCTCTCTCTCTCTACATATATATATACACACAAACCTAACAAGATAGAATATATAAATCAATAATCAGTTACTGGTTTATTAAATTCACAAACTCAAGTTTAATAGACTGACTCAAGGAAGCAAAGACAGGTACACGATTGCAAAATTGCATTGAGTCTGTTTGGTGAATGTTAGGTAAGCGCACCCTGATCTTAAACTATGTAGCCTAGCATTTTTAATCTGCGTAATCAGAGTGTGTTTTTTGGTCGAGGATTTTACCGTATACAGCATAGCTTATGTCTCCACTGTCCATCATGTTTTGTTTCTTTTACATGTTAAGCATTTCAATATTTACTTGAATGTGAAAAAAAAATGTAAATTCCCCGTTTGCATAAATGAATAAAGTGGATTCTGACCTACTGAAACCAATATTTTGTTTTCACAGACTTAGCTCGCCTTATAATGAGGCTGTAACCTCACGTTTCTTTAGAGCTGCATCCTCAAGTCAAGAATTGGCCGAGGAAAACCCCAAGTACCGTTTAACACACCACAGACGTCTGTGAAGTGGACTGGACAGAACTGCAGCAGACAGACAGCTGTAGGATTTTGGCTTTTCATTCATTTATTCATTTTCTGAACCGCTTAATCCAATAATTTTTGGCTTTTCGTTCATGTTTATTTTTTGTTTGTTTGTTTGTGTGTTTTTGTTTATGCCAGTAAAGCTTTTTTTCTTTTCCATTCCATCCATCCACAAATATTTGATTATTCATTCCATCCACACCATTCAGATGCTGAAGGGGATGGTGGTATAGGTAATAGCATGACATAATGAGATTATTTGGTATAAGGCTTAAGAATAAGGCAGATAGGGTAAATATGAATAAAATGACCCTGGCTGACCCGTAGGGACACATCTACCAACCAAGGTGGCCAACAGCAAGATATCTACCAACAAATCATGAGTTAAAGTTAAAGTGTTGATGAGGCTTTGTGATACACAGCTACTATCCTTGTCGCAATAGGTGTTTGAAAAGGTGAGCCGCTGGAATGCATCATTCATCTGAGTGATAGGATTGGAATGGGAGGACTTACACAATGGCTCTTTAAAGTTTGAAGAGCTATGTCATCACATATCTCATCTTTTATAAAGGCATTCATGTGTGAACTTCAATCCAAACTGAAAATACTGAAACTTATTGCATCTTCCTTACACAACATTAGCCATTTTGATTTGTTTGACCCCCACTTTATTCACCACAAGTAACTGAGTTTGCAAACCTTGTTGACTGGAAACATAGCTAGTATGAACAGTAATTCCTGCTTTGCTGCCATGCCGACACTTTCTGCTTTGCTCTCTTCTGTTTGTATTTTCTTTGCTTTTTTCTTAACTTTACTGGCAAGAAATTGGAAAAGAAGACAAGGACTCCTGGCCACTTAAACGACTGGAAGAATACTTTTTGACCATTTTTTTCTGATTGGAGCACAAGTGGAATAATGTCCACGAGTATAAGTAAGCTCCACTGAGTGTGAGCAACTTTCTTTGAGGATAACAGAGCTTGAGAAGAAGATTGAAATGCTGCAAGGCATTTGTGTGAATGAGGAATTTATTGGTTCTATTGCAGCATCTATCCAAGGTGTTGCGCCTTTAAAGGGACTAACTTAATCTCATTATATGTGGGATTACATCAGATGTGGACTCTCCCGCTACAAACCTGCTCAACGCACCACCTTGGATGTCTCCAAATGACACTAGAATACCTTGGGAAGATTCCTACCTGGACGGTCGAAGTGATCTCTTCTAGTGGAACAATGTTGGTGACAGACCAATATGGGCTCAGTTTAAAGTCAAAAAGATTTTGCAGCTCTAAAAAAATGTTTGCAAATAATTTCATAGTTTAGATTTGTAAATTAGTCATCCTGCAAAAAGACTATGCCCAAAAAAGTTGGTAAATGCATGGAAAAGGATTTGCATGGTTGTAAGAGATTTATATTTGTGGGAAAAAAGGTTCTTTTGTAAAGATACTGTTTCCTCACAGCAGTGTCAAGTCAGATCCAGAGACAGAAACCTGAAGGTAGTTTTTTTCTGGTACAAAGAGGGTTAGGGGAAGGGTGGGGTTATCTGTAGGAAAAGTGCTATTTAAATAAAATTTGATTTGAATTGATTTGAGAAAGATCCTGTCTACAGACACACACAAAACTGTGTGCAAGACCGAATTCAAGGTTGTGAATTTTGTCCTTGTCTTTGTACCTCTGTCTGATGGATAGTGGCTCATCAAACTGTCCAACCAGAGAGCTTACGGCCTCCTGTCCTTCTGCACCGCTGCAGGCTATGAAAGTGGAATATATCTATTAAGCCCAGAGACCAACGTTATCAACCCCTAGCCAACCTGATCTAATGTTGTTGATGTTGAAATTTAAAGCTCTAGCACTCACTCCACCAGCTCAAGTCTCACTTCATAATAAATATGTTTTTTCTTTTACTCCTAATAAAATGAATGATGATAAATAAAATGTAAGGATAAATTATAACATGAGAAATAGCCCCAAAACTCAACCAAGGGCAAATCCAAACATAACTACAGGGAAAAATTCGACAACCAAAAGGACTAGAAAACCTACCAGCAACTCCACAGAAAAAGAAATGGACACAATTCTGATTGGGGACTCTACAACGTGTGAGACCTGCAGTGATGTCAGTGAACTGATAAAGATCTTGCTAATCATTATGTCCTCAAACCCAGATGACATGCAAATCCTTCTTCACACAGGGTCTTGTGATGAAGGAACACAGCAGGAAAACTAGCTCTGAGATCCAGAAGAAAGACTTTTCTCTATTGTTGGACAGATTGTGTCACGTTGGAGCACGCCATGTTTCCATTTCAGGCCCCATTCCTACGGCAGGCAGAGGAGTTGAAGTTTCCAGTTCACTTTTAGTTCTGAACACGTGGCGGTTAAATGCATGTATCACCTATGGCATAAAGTTCATCAACAACTTCAGCATCTATTGGAACTGGATGCAGACCACTACTGTGCACACTTGTGTCATGGCAAAACCAAACAGAAGTGTACCGATAATAGAAAAGGACACAGCACAGAGATGAGCAACTCCTCTTTCTCCCCCCTCACCACACCCTCTTCTTCACATCAACCAAGGTTTCCAGAAGATGTCTCTGTCCCAGTGACCCCCATCTATTAAGAAACACAACCCCCCTCCACCTTAAAACACACACATACACACAGCAGCAGAGTTCAAAACAAAGATAACATGCCATCATGCGTTCAGGGGCCTTGGTGTATTGGACGGACCACTGACAGCTGTTCTGAGAACAAGCTGGGACACAGTAGGGTTCCTGTATTAGTTAGAAAAGGAAGGAATCAAAAGGAGTCAGCTTGTGGGTGAATGGATCTAATCTGTTAACTGCTCCATGCACAACAGAGACCAGTGTAAACTCCACAAAGCTAGCTTTACTTAATATTACATCCAACAATGGGTTCATTTCTTACAGTTTAGATTTTCTTTGTTAACAGAAGACACAAGTGCTATTGTTCTCAGGGAAACAGCCCCCCTCATTTTAATTTCATGAATAAATGTCTAAAAGGGAGGGAAAGAAGAGGAGAAGCTGCCTTATTTAAAGATCTCTTCTAGTGTAAAGAGATTTCATTTGGTGATTTCATGCCTTTTCAATATCTTAGTTTTATTTTAAGGGTGTTTCTAAAATCCTATTTTCAATCATTTACAGAGCTCCAGGACACTGCAAAAGTTTTACTAGAGAATTTTCTGGAGTATTCTCAATTATCTCTTCTGATTTTAACCATTTTATTTTAACTGGAGATTTCAACATTCTCATAAAAAATATGACAGATGGTAATGCCAAGGTTTTTCTTTGGTATTGGACATCTTTGGTTTGTAACCGCGTGTAAAAGAAAAGACCCACATTCAAGGTCACATTGTAACCTGGTTATTTCTAAAGGTGTTGATATTTTCTCCACTGCAGTAGTTGACTTGGCCTCATCTGCTGATTTTTGTATTTTGTTTGATTTACTGATCACTAAGAATGTCCAGCCAACATGTTTCTCAGTAAATAAGTACATTAATAAAGAAAAAGTGCAGAGTTTATCAAGGCCATAGCTATGTTAGCAGAAGCAACTGCAGTCAGATGATGAACTCCTAGATCATTTCAATCTCAAAATCTTGAATATAAAGAATGCTGTTGCACTGACATGAATCAACAGCACTTTAAGCAAAAAGAAACACCTATGTAATGACAAACCTAAAAAGAGAATGCATGAAAGTTGAAGGTAGGTGGAAGAAGCAAAACTTTAAATTCTCTATGAGCTCCCCAAACAAAGCCTGCAATATAGTAACAATGAGCTGTGCAAGGCCAGAGGTTTTTTTTTTTTAAATTTTATTTCAGACAATTAACAACAATGTCAATTGTGTTTCCTGTTGTAAAGACTTACCAAACAGTTCAGCACGCAGCTCCTTTCCACTGAGAAATGCAATAAAATTGTCATTTTGTTTAGCGAAAAGTTAAAACTTCAAGGCAAAAACATTAAAGCCACAAAGTTAAACAAGAAAACTATGTTCAACACCTAAAAATCACTCGGATGGTATGTTATAATTTAATATAGTTGATTTAAAGAAAAAAATCCTACAAGAAATTCTTAGACATTTGAAATAATCAACATGCTTTCTGGACATGACAGATACAGTTGCAGTCAAAATTATTCAACCCCCACCGCAAATTAGGTTTTATGTTTCTGCTACTCATGTATGAAAAGTGCTTTATAAATAAAATTTGATTTGATTCGATTTGAAACTCTCCCAGAAGACCAGAACAAACTCATACATACATTCATCGCCATCCTGGATTACTGTAATGGTCTTTTAGCAGGACTTCCTAAAAAGAGCATTAAACATCTTCAGCTCATTCAGAATGCTGCTGCTGGAGTTTGGACTAAAAGATTGGAACACATCACACCAGTATTAAAATCTTTACACTGGTTTCCAGATAGATTTTAAAACACTTCTGACTGGTAAAATCCCAGAATGGTTTGGGCCCGGAATACATCTATGAAATGTTCAGAGAATATAAACCAAGCAGAGCTCTTTGATCCAAAGACTCTGGTCAACTAGTCCAGACCAGAGTCCAGACCAGACATGGCGAAGTAGCATTTAGCTGTTAGGCTGCGAACAAGTGGAACAAACTGCCAGTTGAGATAAAACCTTCGCCAAATGCAGACACATTTAACTCCAGATTAAAAATATTACTTTGTGCATGATTATTATCACCTCATTTTGCTCTGATTAACTTTAATTAAATTCATGATATCTTTGTGATTTTTGCTAGACCCGCTTGTCTTGTGACCTGATGATGGGCGGTTCGAACCTGCTCCCCCATGCTGCTGCAGCCCCCAGGGGGATTTTTCTCTAAGGACCGGTCCCAAGCCAAGATAAATCCAGTCAGGAAAAGTATCTGGCGTAAAACGTGCCAGTTAACCTGAGCGATGATTCACTGTGTGAAGAAAGCTGCAGTGATTCACAGGCTGAAGGGAAACAACAACATTGTGATTTTTGCTATTTGTTGCCTCCTTTTATGCTTTTTTTCACCATCTGTAATCCTTTTAATGTTTCACGCAAGGCACTTTGAAATGTCTCGCACTTGAAAGGTGCTACACAGATAAACCTGCCTTGCCTAATTCACACCTACACCTGTTATTTGCACTTGTGCTATGCTAGGTCAGCAATATGTCAACTACAACTATAAGTGAGGCAAAAACTAAAAGCCTATAAAGACAAGGCAAAAAAAAAGTTTTTCTTAAACATTGCTTCACCTTGGTTTAAAACCTGACAGAGTCATGTACAGCATTAGAAACACAGTGAACAAAATAGGCCTTAAAATCTGTGGAAACCAAGCAGCCAATATGAGCAGAAGGGAAGGGTAAAATCTGTATCACTACAGTTGTGTGCTACAGGAAAATGAAGGGAATCAGAAGTTATGGTGTTTGCTTTCAGCAGCTTTTAGCCTGACTGAACTAATATAATTTAGTATTATTATTATTATTACTAATATTATTTAGGCTGACAGAATACATACAGCTCGATCCACAATTGTCATCAGCATACCAAATGAAAAGGAATGTGCTTTAAAAGAATGGTGTCCAATCCATCCTTTAGAACTTTTAGAATTGATATCAAGGTGCATAAAACCTGTTTTGGTGGAATCAGGTGCCTCAATGCCTTCTTGAAGACTCTTTGTGTTTGTTTTTCCTTTAGTTTTTGACACATCTGTAGAGCTGCATAAAAAGTTACAACAGTGGAAAAGGAAAAGAAAAGTGTCACCAAGAAAGTATTTTTGTATTTTGAATAATTGTCAGAAAAGGCTCAAAGCAAAATTTCCCTTTCAGTCTCTCCTGAACCATTCAATTCACTGTTTCTTCATTTTGCATTCAGCATCTCTCTGCCCTTTCTTTCATTCCTAAATTATGTGTTCTTAAATGTGAAGTAGAAGGCCAACAAATACAGAAGTTTCGATTTACAGAAACAAAATGTTAAAATAAAAACATTTCCTTTTATCCACTCAGTTCCTGAGAGGCTACATCAATTTGTGAAGGCGCCACAACCAAACAACTCAGCACACACAACCAACAAATTGAACCTGTGGTTTATTCTGTTTTCCACTCAAACACAGCTAAACCTCAGTATCCAACAAATAAATAGCCTTCACTCTGTAAATTCTCTGGTAATTTCACATCATTGTTGAGTTGGCATGACCTTGTGCAGTTTTTTTTTAAACTTTTTAAGTCACTTTGTCAATCCTTTTTTCTACAGCTTCAGGCTTAATATATAGTTTGTTTTTTTTTTAAATGAACTGAAATGGCACAAATAAAATTAACTTATTTTGTGTTGTTTAGTTAGATAAATCATAAAGTTTCACCTTTTTTTAATTGCACTCTTGTTTTGCTTCTTTGTTAATGCAGATTGCTAAGGTTTTCCTACACGCATTAAATCATGGGTGTTGGAGGGTGTAGGAGAGAGTTGGATGATTATGGATCAATACGCTAATTTCCCAGTTTACACACCAAAATGTTTACATTTATTACCAAACAATGAATTCTTTACTTATTAACTGTGTTGAATAAAAGGCTGTACTAAATTAATTTAATGCCAAACAGGACTGAACGTTATATGGAGATTAAAATTAGTTTGATTGATTCAATTCGTGGTTTATAAATTTGTTTCACAATGAGCTTATCATTAAATTATGAAATGATGCTAAAACAAATCCAACAATTTACAAAACACGAAGTGAAACAATAAACAAGTAGAACAGGATGTGACAGGAAGAAAAAGTATAAAACTTGGGCCTTGGATACTGCGGTCAGGCAGTTGCTTTGGTAACAGTTCTTAGATGTTTATTTGCATTGAACTAGTAGCTAAAACAGACCAGATCACTCTTCTTCGAACACTTCTTAAATAACATTTAAGAGCTACAGTTTTAAGAATTGAATGCTGAACAACCTTAAAAATAGCATTCCAAACATGTTATTGTCATGTTAGTAATGCAAGTCTACAATACAATTATAAAAGGGCAATAAACCCTGGCTGGAAGGGCTTCCTATGAAATTTAGTTTGGGGTCCCCAGAAAACCAACAATGACCTCCGAGGTCTCCACTATTTGTGATAGTCTTTGATGCCAGGGAAGTTCATCATCAGAAACTAGAACAACCGTGGAAGCTGATGCTATCTTTGACAGGTCAGATGCACTTGTTGAGCTAAATATGCAGGCCTGTTTTCCCTGAGCACAACATACATTGGAAGTCATCCTTTTCAGCTGTGTGCAGACACTGGAGATCCTTAAATATAGGATCAAGTGCAAACCTCAGCCATGTCATGTTTCATTCTTTGTCTTGCCATTTCTCTGGCAGCTCTTTGTTGAGTCTACGAAGCAGGGGTGCTTCAAGCTGCACGTGTTACCAAAAGGGATTTTATGAAGTGCATCAAGTATGCTCGAGGGAGCAGTGGATGGTGATCTGTAGAAAACATTAAAAGTTAAATATGTTGATTGAACTTAAGTCAGGGAACCAGATGCAAAGCCTTTTGAGTAAAAACAATTAAAACACTCTGGTATGGTATAAACCTTAAGAGGGAAACTCAAAGCAGAACCTTAAATTGAAATATCTTTCTCCCCCCCCCCCCCTTTGAGCTGAAACAACTCAGTAATTTTTTTTTTATTAGAATAAAAAAAATATTATAAATAGACTAATAAAACATTGTCATTTTTTACTAGATATGTAAATAGTTTACTCTAAAGTTTGTTTTAAAATATGTTTTGTATTCCTATTATTATAACTGTAAATAATGCTTCACAGCTGTTTGCCTTACCTTTTAGTTTTCTCAACTATCCATCCATTTTTTTATGCTCGCTTATTCCAATGAATGGTAGCACGAGACTCTGCAGCTACTAGGTGAAAGGCAGGGTACACCCTGTCACCAGTTCATTGCAGGGTCAAGAGAGACAAACCATTGTTTGCACTCCCACGTACAGCATACAAACTGCACAAAAAGATCAAGGCTTCACTCAAAACTCTTTTGCTATGAGGCAATGATGCTAACCACCACAAGATCATGCAACCCAGGATCTTTGTATTTAAGAATACAATGACACTTTAGGCCCTGCAATGAACTGGCGAACTGTCCACGGTGTACCCTGCCTTTCGCCTAAGGACTGCTGGGATTGGCTCCAGCTTCCCCGCAACTCGTCATTTGACTAAGCGGTTAGGATAATGAATGAATGGATGGAAGTACACTTCAAACCATTTTACATATTCTGCACATTTCTGTTGCCACACAGGCTACTTCACAGTCACAATCAATTAAATCAGCTAAGGAACCATTCTTTATAGTGTAAGCCCTGGCTGAGCAGTAAGTACAGGTTCACTTTCCATGTGCTCTGAATCTTGACTATCAAAGGAATTGAAGTGCATTTTGATGGTAGTTCAAAAGGAGTTCATGAAAACCTGCCCTCATTTATTCGTCCACGCAAAAAAGAACAACTTGTTGGGGGAGGAAGAGGTGAGGGCTCTCAGCTTGCAAATGCAACATTGTCAAGGCTCTGTAGTGATTTAAAGTTTAAAATTTGCAGTAATATTTATTTATTGCCGCCTTGGTTTGTTAATGTCTTAATAATTCAATATTTTAAAAAACTATGTGCAGTTTCTATTTTGTTAAATGTGTGCAAAATACTATATGCTGTCATCAGTATTGCTAAGAACATCTTCCCTGGTCAGTTTCTGTGATGTCCTAACTGGGATGCGATAGACTTCTGTAGCTTTTAGAGTAAATGATGTGCAAAATGTCATGTTTTGCCATCCTGATCGGCACTCATCATTGATAATCATCAGACTTATGTATAGCTGTGTTCCAGCGTTCTACGGATTGTTCCTCAGTTGCCGACCTTCTGCTTCACGCCCCCGGATTACCCACCTTGACTTGCCCTCGACGGACACTGCTACTTTTCAGATCTTCTGGTTACCAACCCTTGCTTGTCTTTGGATCTCCGAGCCTTGTCTTTGCCTGGACGAGTAATTTGCCCTTCCGTTTACCTCCCATCTAGAGCCTGGTTTCTTCAGCAGACCAGTCACCCAGAGTGATCCTCTGCTCATTCTCCTTCTCCAATAAACTGGTCATTTGTCCAGAGCTCCTTGTGTGTGGCTGTAATTACGGATCCTCACAGTAACCCTTGACAGTATTATCTGGCCAACATGGATTCGTTGTCCACACAGGAGTGGCGCTCATGTGTTGAGAAGTCCATCACTAAACTGGAATCAAGCATGCAGGACATGATGACTATGTTGTCTAACCTTTTCTCAGTTGCAGCTCTACTGGAGGGTGCCTCTGTCCAAGCTACTGGATCATCATCTCTTTGCCAAGTCTTACCTTGCCATGAATCACATTTGACTCCTCCAGAGGTATTTTCGGGTGAGCGGAGTCAGTGTCGGCCCTTTATAACCCAGTGTGAGATCAACTTTGAATTGCAGCCCTCTTCTTTCCCATCAGAATGGGCTAGGATTGCCTATATGATTTCACTTTTTTCAGGGAAAGCCAAGCTGTGGGGAAAGGCTGAATGGCAGAGAGACTCGCTCATCTGCTATAATTACAAGAACTTCACAAGGGAGCTCATCAGAGTCTTTGATCCAGTTCCACCTGAGAGAGAGGCTGCCTGGGGTCTGTTATCTCTAAAGCAAGGCAAGAGGCGGGTTACTGACTATATAATTGATTTCCATACTCTCTCAGCAGAAAGCCGCTGGAATGATGAGGCATTATGTGACGCTTTATATCAAGGACTTGATGAGGAGATTAAAGACAACTGGCTACCTGGGAAGCTCCTAGATGTCTGGACCAGCTGGAGACGCTCTCCTCCAGGATCGATCTGGGACTTCCCGAACGGAGAGTGGAGAGGAGCCGAACCTCTAACAGCCTTCGCACTGAACCAAGGCCCTTGTCACAATGCAATCCCCTGGCACAATCTCCTGTGGTTCCAGCTCCAGTAGGGGACCCTGTGGTCCCCATGCAGATTGGACGGACCCGCTTGACACCACAAGAGAGGGCACAACGTTCGAAGGAGGGTTTGTGCTTCTATTGCGGAGAGAGCGGTCATCTGGTTCACCGGTGTCCATTAAAAGACCAGACTCAGTGGGAGAGAGGAGGTTCCTACTGAGTCAGAAGTTGGTGAAATCCTCTTTAGTCTCGTCAAAGGCACAACTCCTTATAAATGGTCTTCCTGAGCAGGTTATGGCATGTGTCGATTCTGGGGCTGATACGGAATTCATTGATGCGGGCTTGGCAAGATCTCTTAACATTCAATTACTACCCACCTCTAAGAAACAGAAAGTATTTTCCGTGATCTGGTGCAACACATGACCATCAAGTGCAGAGACTGCGCCTCTCAAGTTCATTGTAGGAGGAAATCACCAGGAGTTGGTATCATTTCTTGTCATCCATTCCCCTGAGCTACCCATTATTCTTGGTGCCTCTTGTCTGCTTAACCACAATCCGCACATTAATTTGAGGACAAGTGACATCCTGAGCTGGTCATCCTCTTGTCATTCCACATGTCTTCTAATGACTAATTCACTCCCAGCTGAACCAGTTTGTCAAGAGACCTATCCAGATCTTTCTAAGGTTCCTCCCGAGTATCACGACCTTAAGCAGGTATTCAACAAGCACTTGGCAACTTCTCTCCCTCCACATCGTCCCTATGACTGCTCCACTGATCTTTTACCCGGTTCCTTCCCTCCCAAGGGCCGTTTATACTCCTTGTCAGGACCTGAGACTCATGTCATGAAGGAGTACATAGAAGGGGCACTTAAGACCGGAATAATACGCCCCTCTTCATCTCCTGCCGCTGCAGGGTTTTTTTTTGTTTTTTTTTGTAGGAAAGAAGGATGGAACTCTAAGACCTTGCATTGACTACAGAGGACCAAATGACATAACTAAAAAGAACCGTTATCCTCTTCCCCTTATGAACACTGCTTTTGATCTCATTCAGGGTGCCACCATCTTCACCAAGCTGGATCTCAGGAATGCCTATCACCTCATCTGCATCAAAGATGGAGATGAGTGGAAGACTGCATTCAATACACCCACAGGGCACTACGAGTGCCTTGTCATGCCTTTTGGCCTAACCAATGCTCCTGCAGTTTCTCAGTCCCGAATTAATGATGTTCTCAGAGATATGGTTGGACTATATGCCTTTGTTTATCTTGATGACATTTTGATTTTTTCCAAAGACCTCCCCACGCATCAGAGCCATGTCCGCACTGTCCTTCTCTGTCTTTTACAGAATAACCTTTTTGTAAAAGCAGAGAAGTGTGAGTTCCACCGAAGTACTATATCGTTTCTGGGCTATGTCATCTCACCCAACAGAATGTCCATGGATCTCAGCAAAGTTTCAGCGGTGAAGGAATGGCCGGTTCCCCAGTCTCGTAAGCAACTTCAGAGATTCCTAGGCTTTGCCAATTTTTATCGCAGGTTCATAAGAAGTTACAGCTCAATCGCTTCACCTTTGCATGCTCTTACTTCATCTAAGAACAGGTTTATTTGGAACACAGCGGCGGACCGTGCCTTCTCTCGCTTAAAGGACTTTTTCACCTCGGCACCTGTCCTCCATGCACCGGATTCTGATCGGCAGTTTATTGTTGAAGTGGATGCCTCTGATGCAGGATTGGGTGCTGTTCTAAGTCAAAGGTTTTCTGATGGCAAGACTCATCTATGTGCCTTCTTTTCTAGAGGTCTCTCGACAACCGAGAGGAATTATGATGTGGGAGATCGCAAGCTCCTGGCGGTCAAACTGGCACTCGAGGAGTCGAGGCACTGGCTGGAGGGGGCTAAGCACCCATTCATTGTGTGGACGGATCATAAGAACCTTGAGTACCTACGATCTGCTAAGAGACTCAATCCCAGACAGGCTAGATGGTCCCTATTCTTCAGCAGATTTAACTTCTCCCCATCCTACAGACCAGGAACTAAAAACACCAAGCCAGATTCCCTCTCAAGGCTTCATGAGGTTCCGGAGGAGGGACAATCCGATGGTCAGAATGACTACATCCTTCCCCATTCTGTCCGGCTGGGGGTCGTCAGACTTGGTTTGGAGAAAGAGATAAGGGAGGCCCAACAGCAACACCAGATTCCTGAGAACTGTCCCCAGGGTTGCCTCTTTGTTCTTGTGCACCTTGTCCCAGAGGTACTGTCACTTTGTCATAGTTCTCGTTTATTTTGTCACCCAGGTGTGACCAAGACTCTGTCAGTGGTACAGAGTCGCTT
This sequence comes from Telmatherina bonti, assembly GCF_933228915.1. NCBI lineage: Eukaryota > Metazoa > Chordata > Actinopteri > Atheriniformes > Telmatherinidae > Telmatherina > Telmatherina bonti. The sequence goes on from NC_136624.1 coordinate 17,544,886, forward strand.
CTGGTGGGAGACCTTGGTCCAGGACGTTAAGGAATTCGTTGCTGCTTGCCGTGTCTGTTCCCAAGCTAAGTCTTCTCATTGACCGCCAGCTGGTTTTCTGCATCCGCTCCAAATTCCACGTCGTCCATGGTCTCATTTGTCCATGGATTTCATCACAGGTCTTCCCAACTCCAAGAATCATTCAGTACTACTTACCATAGTTGACCGTTTCTCCAAAATGACTCATTTGATTCCTCTTGCCAAGTTGCCGTCTTCTAAGGAATTAGGGGAGATCCTTGCCAGGGAGGTATTTCGTTTACATGGACTTCCGGATGACATCGTCTCTGACAGAGGTCCCCAATTTGTTTCTGGATTTTGGAAGGAGTTCTGTAACCTTCTTGGTATCCAAGTGAGCCTCTCCTCTGGTTATCATCCACAGACAGATGAACAGACAGAGCGGGTCAACCAGGAGGTGTAACCTAAGCTACGTATGTTGTGTGAACGGGACCCCTCAATGTGGTCACAGAACATCCCTTGGGTGGAATATTCCCTTAACTCGCTCCCCTCCAGCTCCACAAGGCTCTCTCCGTTCTACACTGTGTATGGATATCAGCGCCAGTCTTTGATTTACAGGAGATTGTCATCACAGTCCCCTCGGCTCACTCAGCAGCACTGAGATGTCAGCGTGTATGGAGGAGGGCTCGTTGTGCCCTGTTGAAGACGTCTGCAGTGTATTCACGGGCTGCTAATCGTCGGCAGATTGCTGCACCGGAGTATCAAGTGGGGCAGGAGGTGTGGTTGTCAACCAAGGACCTTCCCCTTCGGGTTGAGAATCACAAGTTGGCCCCTCACTTCATTGGCCCTTTCCCTATAACCAGGGTGGTTAACCCCATGGCTGTACGTCTTCGACTGCCTAGGACCCTGCGGGTCTGTCCCACTTTCCATGTCTCCCGTATCAAGCCTGTGTTCTCTTCTCGCCTGTGTTCTCCCCCTCCTCCCGCCCGGTTCATTGATGGGGGTCCTGCCTACACTGTTCGTCGTCTACTCCGCTCCAAGCGGTGGGGCCGTGGGTTGCATTACCTGGTTGACCGGGAGGGCTATGGGTTGGAGGAGCGCTCTTGGGTTCCTGCTCGTTTTATTTTGGATGGGTCACTTGTTCAAGATTTTCATCTCCGCCATCCTGACATGCCTGGTGGTCCGTCTGGTACCGGACCTTGAGGGGGGGGGGTATTGTCATGTTTTGCCATCCTGATCGGCTGGCGCTCATCATTGATAATCATCAGACTTATGTCTAGTTGTGTTCCAGCGTTCTACGGATTGTTCCCCAGTTGCCGACCTTCTGCTTCACGCCCCTGGATTACCCACCTTGCCTTGCCCTCGACGGACACCGCTACTTTTCGGATCATCTGGTTACCAACCCTTGCTTGTCTTTGGATCTCCGAGCCTTGTCTTTGCCTGGACGAGTAATTTGCCCTTCCATTTACCTCCCATCTGGAGCCTGGTTTCTTCAGCAGACCAGTCACCTGGAGTGATCCTCTGCTCATTCTCCTTCTCCAATAAACTGGTCATTTGTCCAGAGCTCCTTGTGTGTGGCTGTAAATCCTTATAGTAACCCTTGACACAAAGTCAATTGCAAGACCACTTTAAGGTGAAAACACTTGCCATGGCTTCATTTGCATCATGTTATGGCCAATGTCAGAATTTCAATTGCAAACAACACACCATTTGAAAGAACAAGAAAAAAAATTGGTTTGGTTTGGTCAATTCATACTCCAAGCTTCATCTGCAATAGATGGGGGATTACTATGATGGGAATGTCAGTGTATCTATTCTGCTTTTCCACCTAACTGCCCCCCACCTCAAATGTCTGACCAACCATATAATACTCCCCGCAGCCCCCCTAAAAAGAAAGTCCTGCTTGGCAGATGTGGCGAGAACAAACAGCAAGATGTCTTCAGTCATGTCTGCAAGAACAAGATGACATTACTTTGTTTTTGTGGCATCAAGAATAAAAAAAAAAAAAAAATCATGGAGAATAGAACAGGTTTTGTAGGTGCTCCTAATGATTGTCAGCTTACTTTTCCTATGAAGGGAGTAGAATAGTCTTCTTTGGGTTTCTGAACATATGTAGCCACTGGTCGTTAGGTGGTTTTGTTTTTGGTGCATATTTATCTCCCTTTTCATCTCTTCACTTTCATTTTCTTTTTTTGTTTACTCTTTCCATTCTTGTCAATCCATTCCTGTCAGGTGCAGCAATATTTTAATATTCTATGAATTCCTATATCTATAAACACCCTGCCCCCGCCTTGGCAAAGCATATTTTTTCAGCTCAACACATCAGCCAGATCGCCATTGTGCTTGCTTCAATGCTAGATGGAACAAGTTTAAAAAAATGTTTTTTTTAAAAAACAAGCTATCAGTCATTTCTGACTAATATCACTGACTTTATTAGTGGGTTATGACTAACCAAATTAAGGGAGTAACAGGACTGGATCTGTGTGATTTTTTTTTCCAGCTCTCTTTATAAATGTGATTGTGACAGAATAAAACTTAAACAAGAAACTAATGAACGAAATTAACATTTAAACTAATGATTAGTATCTAAAGTCAACCCAAGAAGTCTTGTGTTGTTTGAAGATGAAACATAACTTCTAGTTTTAGGGCTCCACTAAACTATCCCAACATCCACACCAATCCAAAAACCTATCACAGCGCTTCCTGCTTTCTTTCAATCAACTGTTTACCTGATGAGTTCAAGTCCAATTTTCACTTTCAATTTCTCTATTTGGTCACCTTATCTTTTCCTATTCTTACTTTCTTTCTTGTCAGCAGACTTTCACACACATTCAACAGATTTACCTGCCCTCTCACACAGTCTTCTCAAACCCATCAGAAGCTCAATTTTAGCTGTATGGGAACCATCTGTTGGTTGGAATTAAATCCTGCTCAATTATCATATAATTTACATATGATTACCATGCTATTAATGGAACATTATGCAGAGCAATGTGATTGCTAAACAAGTTTTGCATCCCCACAGGGTAAAACCTCTGTTCTGCTAATCGCTACTGGTTCACCCACCCTTCTGTTGAGGGGGAGGCAGAGCTTGTGTTTGTGTGTGTATGTGTATTACTGTGTGAAAGTCTTGTAAAACAGGTTTGCCTGTTGGCCAACTTTAACAGTTCTGCACTGAATGTTTATTGGACACGTAAGCAATGTGGAACACTGTAGAAAACAGATTTTTACTGTCAATCTCACAAGAAACTATCAACATTCTCAGTCTTGAAGCTTTTTCTCTGTAAACAACATCTAAATTAGTTATGGCTGTCATACAATATTGCAGGTTATAGCCATGCTCTTTATAACAAAGTCAGTATCTATGTATTATTAGTATATACATGGATACTTAATCTTTTACAGAATACCTCAGATTATTGCTTTGTTTAACTTCAGTTTCTGACAGTTTCTTGTGACATTTATCAGATCAAAATGCTCCTGCACTGTAATGATTATTGGCCCTTGTTCAAAGAGCAAGCTGTAGTCTGATCTTTCTCATGATCTTTAAACTTCTGTGTGTCATTGTTATGTGATGATTCCTTATCCAATATGCCTTTCCAGTATTGGGAAGGTGAACCAGCTTTTGTGGTAATACCTTGCTACTGGGAGTACACTTTAGTTGGTTCACTGGAGAACCAGTTCATCTATCTGGTCTCCTTTGGTACCCCTTTTCCTGTTGCACCTACTGGAGTTCTGACAGTTGCTTACTTCCCTGTTGCCTTGATTTTACTTCTAACTTTAACCACCATGGTGCCTCCTTATTTTCCTTTACGTTGCCAATATGTTGATCAAGGATCTCCAGAATTACTGTTGCTGCACTGTATATCGGCTTTTTGGTTTTAATGATGTGAAGTTCCACAGGCGCCCTGCGATGGACTGGCGAGCTGTCCAGGGTGTACCCTGCCTGTCGCCCAAAGCCAGCTGGGATAGGCTCCAGCTTCCCCGCGACCCTGAATTGGATTAAGCGGTTCAGAAAATGAATGAATGAATGAAAGTTCCACAGGCAACCACAAAGAGGTCACAAGGATCATGGCATCAGTCTCCAATGAGTAAAGCCAGTCCTGAGAAGTCAGCTCAATGGCAAGAAGAATATCCGGGCAATTACCAGCTAGCCCTGCCAGTGATCAATTACCCTCCCTGAGATAATAAGGTGGCCAAAGTTTGAAGTTCAGTGGTTAAAACATAAAAGCTGTTCACCATGCTTGGAGGGTTCTACCCATTGACTGTATATAAAAAGATGGACGGAGCTTCCGTGATGTCACCCATAGGTTTCTGAAGAGCTGAATTGTAGCTTGGTGGGCGGCGGTGACATTGCCAGACGGTTTTTCTGGGGCTTTAGACCCGGATGTTTTGAGTCTAGCCCCTGTAGCCAAAACCAGTGAAAGTCACATAACATAGATGCTCTTAAATTAGCTGCCACCCGCTCCGTGGCTCCGCTCCGTTTTTTTCTCCTCAGCTGTAGGCTCACACGCTCACACACACAGTCAAAGCAACGCTACAACACAGAGCTTACTGGGCAGGACACACGCAGGTGCAATAGTGTTTACAGCACTGTATTAACACAACATTGTGACCACTTTAAGAATGGTTGATTTTGAGAGAGAAGAGAGAGACGTACAGCATGTCAGCTGCATCGGCAGAAGAGGAAGTTAGCTCTGAGAAGCTACCTGTTTAGCTACAAGCTTTCGCAATAAACACCACAAAGCAGTGTCTGCTTCACCGCTGCTGGGTGAAGTGAAGGGACTTTACCCAAAGCTAGCTGATGCTAGCTCTGGGTGAAGTGAAGGAACTTTATCCAAAGCTAGCTGATGCTAGCTGAAAATTCTCCTCTCAGCCTCCCGTGGAGGAAAATTTAACAGTTGTTTCTGTTGGAGTTTTCAGACAGTGGCGGCCACAGAACAGAGCAGTGGGAATATTAAACTGTAAAAAAAATGTTGCTCTTCAGGACCAAAGTTACCAGACGGAAAGACTCGGACAATATATATATTTTTTGTAAGCTAAATGATGTTTAGTTTATCTGGTAAAGCAGCTGCTTATTACATGGAGGTGTAAAGTTCAGTTCTCACATCTCCCTGACCCACTTCCTCATCTACTACTGGACAATGACAAACAGCAGAGCCCACACCATGTTAAAACCTATAAATGTAAAAAAGAAAACTTGAGCTTGGATAACACCATATAATATTTGAGTATAATAAATAAAATATAGATATATGTGTAAGAACAAAGAAAAAACAAGTTTTAGGTATAAAGGTTATTTTGACCACAAGAAAAATTTAGGTTCTGCCCTCTTATCTACGCTTTTATTTACATAGTTTTCAGAAATTAGTTGTGATTTGCAGATCAAAACTGAAATATTTATTCCTCCAATCCCCCCTATTATATAACATATAAGTGAACTTTCAGAATAGGTAGAAACTACTTCTTCCAGCTGAGTAGCTCAGGTGACTCACTGCTCTGTGATCAGTCTGACACACAGTGATGATGGAAATACAACCGGATTCCAAAAAAGTTGGGACACTTTAGAAATTGTGAATAAAAACTGAATGCAATGATGTGGAGGTGCCAACTTCTAATATTTTATTCAGAATACAACATAAATCACAGGTCAATAGTTTAAACTGAGAAATTGTATGATATTAAGGAAAAATATGCTCATTCAAAATTTCATGGTGTTAACAAATCCCAAAAAAGTTGGGACAAGGCCATTTTCACCACTGTTTGACACCCCCCCCTTCTTCTTACAACACTCAACAGACGTATGGACATTGAGGAGACCAGCTTCTCAAGTGTAGACATAGGAATGTTCTCCCATTCTTGTCTAATACAGGCCTCTAAGTGTTCAATCGTCTTGGGTCTTCTTTGTCTGACCTTCCTCTTAATGATGCGCCAAATGTTTTCTATAGGTGAAAGACCTGGACTGTTGGCTGGCCAGGTCAGTACCCAAATCCTTCTCCCACGCAGCCATGATGTTGTGATTGATGCAGAATGTGGTCTGGCATTATCTTGTTGAAAAATGCAGGGTCTTCCATGAAAGAGACGACGTTTGGATGGGAGCATATGTTGCTCTAGAACCTGAATATATTTTTCTGCATTGATGGTGCCTTTCCAGATGTGCAAGCTGCCCATGCCACACGCATTCATGCAACCCCATACCATCAGAGATGCAGGCTTCTGAACAGAGCGTTGATAGCAACTTGGGTTGTCACTGTCCTCTTTGGTCCTGATGACCTGGCGCCCCAGATTTCCAAAAAGAACCTCAAAACGTGATTCGTCTGACCACAGAACGGTCTTCCATTTTGCCACACTCCATTTTAAATGACTCCTGGCCCAGTGTAAACGTCTTCGCTTGTGGATCTTTGTTAGAAATGGCTTCTTCTTTGCAGAATAGAGTTTCAGCTGGCAACGGCGGATGGCACGGTGGATTGTGTTCACTGACAATGGTTTCTGGAAGTACTCCTGAGCCCATGCTGTGATTTCTTTCACAGTAGCACTCCTGTTTTTGATGCAGTGTCGTTTAAGGGCCCAGAGATCACGGGCATTCTCCGGCCTTGACCTTTACGCACAGAGATTTTTCCAGATTCTCTGAATCTTCTGATGATATTATTCACAGTTGATGATGACAACTGCAAACTCTTTGCAATTTTTCGCTGGGTAACACCTCTCTGATACTGTTCCACTATCTTTTTACGCAACATTGTGGGAGTTGGTGATCCTCTACCCATCTTGGCTTCTGAGGGACACTGCCAATCTGAGAAGCACTTTTTATACCCAATCATATTGCCAATTGACCTGATTAGTGCTGATTGGTCTTCCAGGTGTTTGCTGTATGCTCAAATGACTTTTTCCAGCCTCTAATAGGTTCTTGTCCCAACTTTTTTGGGATTTGTTGACACCATGAAATTTTGAATGAGCATATTTTTCCTTAATATCATACAATTTCTCAGTTTAAACTATTGACCTGTGATTTATGTTGTATTCTGAATAAAATATTAGAAGTTGGCACCTCCACATCATTGCATTCAGTTTTTATTCACAATTTCTAAAGTGTCCCAACTTTTTTGGAATCCGGTTTGTATTTCAGCTCTATAAACAACAAAGATATGAAGGTCCAATTGCAAATAAGAAACTCTTATGACTACTCTGTAACCTGATCCTATATGCACATATGTAGTTCTTACTTAAAGGGCAAGTTAGAAAACCCCCCCCCCCCTAACATTGGAGTCTATGGGGATTTGTTCTTTTTTGTAGCCAGCACCTAGCAAATGAGGGGGGAACTGCAGTTTTATGCACTTCCATGTAGGCTTCACTATTAACTGCTGGAGGTTGCCACTTCTATCCCAAATTCAGTGTCATAAGGGTATACAATATGTGGGAAGAGGGAGGCAGAGGACTGGTGAGCATCAAAGCCTGTATCCAAGATAACACATCCGAGCTACATGAATACATCAGGAAGATGGCCCCAAGAGATGAAGCACTCAGCCAGTGAAAACTGGGGTAGAGGAAGTTGGAGAAACAATGATAGGAGGAAGAGTAAGACCACACACACACACATATATACATAAATATACATACATGTGTGTATCTGTATATTGTGATATTATCCATATATTATATATATATATATATATATATATATATATATATATATATATATATATATATATATATATATATATATATATATATATATATATATAAAATCATAATTTACATTTACGCTATACAGAATTTCTCCTCAAGAAATAGTCTTATTCAAAGTTCTTACACTTTTAAATAAATGCACATTTCAGCTTTGACTCTTCTTTAAGTTGTAATAACCTTCCAGGATCATGTCTAGGGTCAGTTTGGCAGCAATGTGTAGGTCCTGCACTCTCACATCTCACACCCTGCTGTCAATGTCACTTCCACCAGCTGTTTTATAGCTGACTGTAGAAGGTGAAACGTACCACGAACCATGCGTATGAGCTGAGAACTGCCTTTAGCTCATTCTGTTCACCTCATTCTGTTTATCTTCATGTCAAGGTTTAATGCAAATGCTGATGGAAGACGTGGACGTCACCTTTTTGTGTGTTGCCAACAACTATTATTTTTAAAGAATAAGTTTATAATGAAAAGACTGTTGTGTAAAATAAATTGCTGCTTCCAGAAAACGAAGGAAGACAGAGGAAGTAAAACGGGCCCAAAGTACAGTTTTGTCTGAGTTCAATCACATTAAGGCAGCGCAAGTAAACTTTTAACTTTGATATAGCCAGTGGGCTTACGCTAGCTTAGACGCTATTGTACTGGAACAACTATATCTGTACATAACTATTAAAGTAACAGCTTTGCAATAAAATGCAATAAAAAGCATTCATGACATTATGTCAAAATGATTGAATGTAAAGGTTTGATGAAATAGTACTCTAATTGCATTTGTAATGCAATGATTGCATGATTTAATGATACTGCATAAAATAATGTATCAATTTTGTGTTTGTCTAGATTAGCTGAGAAAATGTATGCAGCCACAACACGCACTTGAAGAAGCTACTATAGAGGCTCTACCTCACTGTCTTTACATCACACTGGAAGTAAATAATGTTAGTTAATTCAACAAAGTATAATGTCTGTAGTACAATTACTTTTTTAGATGTTTACATGAAACAATTATTAAATAATATTTGGATTTGTAGCAAGCCGATCTAAATGAAGAACTCTGAATGTACATCAGAAATATAAAGATGACTGCATACAGACAAATTGTATCTATTACATTGTGTTAAGATTTGCACTTTTGCCTTTTTACCCTGGACTTTTGAACAACAGAAAAAAGGATGGGATAAGGTGTGTAAAAAATTAACATACACAGAAACTGTGTAATTTTTAGTTAAATAACTTTCTGCCGGTCATATACTGGTGTCCCTCTCTGACTGTTACCATCTGCATCAAGGCAATGTCTCTTTATTAATTATTTATTTGTGTTCCAGTCTCAATGTGTGTCATGTTTTGAAGCCATTTGGGCTCTTTTTTACAATTCTCTTTTGTCTTTGTTATCTTATTTTCCCCACATATTCTCTTTGTCAGAGAGGTTCTTTTCTTTTTTTTTTTTTACACTTAAGTCATTTTCTTTATTTGAGTTTACTTATTTTTTCCCCTTTCAATTTTTTATCTCAAAAATGTTCAGATTATTTAAATTAATTCATAAACGTCACCAGACTTATTCTATGCAGAGCTTTTTGTGGTAAATTTACTGTTCTCTGTAGCACATTATGTTGTGCAAAATTCAAGGTCCAAGTCCAAGTTGGGGCATTTTTTATAAATAGTATTTGAGTGTCTACATACATAAAAATGTATGCATGCATACTATATATATGTGTATATATATCTATATATAGATATATATATAGATATATATATATATAGATATAGATATTCATTCATTCATTTTCCGAACCGCTTATTCCAATTCAGGGTCGCGGGGAAGCTGGAGCCTATCCCAGCCGGCTTTGGGCGACAGGCAGGGTACACCCTGGACAGCTCGCCAGTCCATCGCAGGGCCACACACAGAGAGACGAACAACCACACTCACGCTCACACTCACTCCTAGGGACAATTTGACCAATTAACCTATCATGCATGTCTTTGGATGGTGGAGGAAGCCGGAGTACCCGGAGAGAACCCACGCATACACGGGGAGAACATGCAAACTCCACACAGAAAGGCCACTGACCAAACCAGCCAAGGATCGAACCAGCGACCTTCTTGCTGTGAGGCCACAGTGAGGCCACCACTGCGCCACCGTGCAGCCCTAGATATAGATATATATAGATATATATATATATATCTATAGGAGCCAAATATGTATAATGAAATTAATTAATTTAATGGGGTTCATGTACTGTGCACTGGGTGGCGCTGTCACCAAATCTATATTGGTAAGTGCCAAAGAGGTGTCCGTCAGGTGTTGACCCGGAAGGGCGCACAGGTTTTTGACCGCTTCAGCAGAGTTGTTACATATATGCTCTCCTGATTTATGGATTTTAACTTTGGATTATGGAATAAAGATCGCACTGTTTTTGATACCTTTCTAATGGCCTCTGGATTTCCTTTTTGATTGACACGGAGAAGCAACAGGTAAACATAGCCGCCTGGCCCGTCAGACCTAGCATTACCGGCAACACTTCATTAGCCCAGCACTAGGCTGGCTATTATAATATCTATCTATACATATATATATATATATATATATATATATATATATATATATATATATATATATATATATATATATATATATATATATATATATATATATATATATATTTATAGATAGATAGATAGATAGATAGATAGATAGATAGATAGATAGATAGATAGATAGATAGATATAGATATAAATACCTGCTAAAAAGGCTGACTTCATTCCATGAATGCCTGGCAGCAAAAATGAACCAACTCCAGAGGGATGGGACTCACCCTGAATGGCTGACCAAGGGATGAACATTCCTGATACAGAAAGACCCCCACAAGAGATCAGTTCCATCCAACTACAGCCCAATAACCTGCCTCTCTACAACATGGAAGCTCCTGTCAGGCATCATAGCGACTAAGGTAAGTGGGCACATGGATCAATACATGGCGGAGACTCAGAAAGGCATTGCCAGAGGAACCAGAGGAGCTAAACAACAGCTGCTGGTTGACAGAACAGCTGCAGAGACTGCAAAACCAGACAGACAAACCTGTACACTGTCTGGATTGACCACTGGAAAGCCTACGACTCAATGCCAGACATGGATCCTGGAATGTCTGAAGCTGTACAAGATCAACAGCAGCATAAGGACCTTCGTTGCAAACTCAATGAGGCTGTGGCAGACCACTCTGAAGACCAACTTCAAGCCAATTACACAAGTCTCCATCAAATGTGGCATATATCAAGGAGATGCCCTGTCCACACTGCTGTTCTGTACAGGCCTGAACCCCCTCAGCCAACTAATCAACAAGACTGGCTATTTATATCAAGAGTGAGCGGGACATCGACTCACTGATCCAGACCACCAGGATCTACAGCAGGGACATCAGAATGTCATTCGGATTGGAGAAATGTGGGCGGATGATAACAAAGAGAGGGAAGGTAATCCATACAGGGGGCATTACACTCCCGGTGGGCATGATAACAGATGTAGAAGAATCAACATGTATCTGGACATACCATAGGTGCATGGCAACCATGAAGAAGCCACAAAGAAAGCTGCCACAAGTAAATACCTGCAACGAGTGAGGCAAGTACTGAGAAGTCAGCTCAATGGCAAGAACAAGATCCAGCCAATTAACAGCTATGCCCTGCCAGCGATCAGATAATAATCAGCCTGCTGGGATAATAAGCTGGCCAAAAGAAGAAGCTCAGACCATAGATGTCAAAACAGAGAAGCTGCTCACCATGAATGGAGGATTCCACCCCAAGTCCAGTGTCCAGCAACTATACACTAAGTGCAAAGAAGGGGGCCGGGGACTAGTGAGAATCAAGGCCACTATCAAAATGAAACATCCAAGCTCCACGGATACATCAGGAAGAGGGCACCAACGGATGAAGCACTTAGTGAATGTCTCAGACAATGGAGTCTGGAGGAACACGAGATGGAAGAACCATCATGGGAGGAAAAGCATGGAATGTACCATCGGCAGATCACCAAAGTGGCCGATATAAACAAGTTCTATCAATGGCTGGAGAGGGCTGGACTGAAGGACAACACAGAGGCACTAATCATAGCAGCACAGTAGCAGGCCCTGAGCACCAGAGCAATCAAGGCCCAGATCTACCATACCAGGCAAGATCCCAGGTGCAGACTATGCAAAGGAGCCCCTAAAACAATCCAGCACCTCACAGCAGGGTGCAATATACTGGCAGGCAAAGAATACATGGAGTGCCATGACCAAGTAGCTGGCATAGTGTACAGGAACATCTGGGCAGAATATGGACTAGAGACACCCAAGTCCTACTGGGAAACTCCCCCCAAGGTGATGGAGAATGAGAGAGCTAAGATCCTCTGGGACTTCCAAATCCAGACAGATAAAATGGTGGGGGCCAACCAACCGGACATAGTAATCATGGATAAGCAGCAGAGGAAAGATGTAGTGATCAATGTATTCATCCCCAATGGTGGAAGTATTAGGAAAAAGGAGCATGAGAAACTGGAGAAGTATCAAGGCCTCAAGGAAGAACTGGAGAAGGCCTGGAGAGTAAAAGCAACAGTAGTACCCTTAGTACCCTTAGCACACGAGAAGTGTGGAGGGGCATGAGGGCCATTACAGGCTTTAAGGAGAAGGGAAAGATGGAACCTGGTAACACCAACATGGCAAATGATTTCAATCGCTTCTACAACAGGTTTGACTCTGCCCTTTCAACATGTCCACCCAGCGGCTACTCCATCTCTGCTGCCTCCTGCTGTGCTCCACCCAGCGGCTACTCCACCTCTGCTGCCTCCTGCTGTGCTCCACCCAGCGGCTACTCCACCTCTGCTGCTGCCTCCTGCTCTGCTCCACCCAGCAGCTACTCCACCTCTGCTGCTGCCTTTTCAGCGGATGAGGTGCATTGTGAGCTACGGAGGGTTCGCATCGGGAAGTCTGCTGGACCTGATGAAGTAGCGCCAAGAATCCTGAGGGACTGTGCTTCTGAGCTGACAGTGCCTCTACAAACCATCTTCAACCGTAGTCTTCAAACCGGATGTGTCCCTGCCCTGTGGAAGACCTCATGCCTTGTACCAGTTCCCAAGGTAGCAAGGCTGGCAGGGATGAAGGACTACAGACCAGTGGCCCTGACGTCTGTTGTTATGAAGACTATGGAGAGGCTACTGCTCCGAATGCTCAGACCTCAGGTGGAGCAGGCACTGGACCCTCTGCAGTTTGCTTACCAGGAGAAAATGGGGGTGGATGACGTAGTCCTGTACATGCTTCACCGGTCTCTGTCATTCCTGGATGGGACTGGGGTCTATGTGAGGCTGATGTTTTTCGATTTTACCAGTGCTTTTGATACTATTCAGCCTCAGAGGTAAAAGGAAAAGCTAGAGAGGATGGGTGTGGATCCCACTTTTGTCAGGTGGATTCACAGCTATCTGACAGGCTGCAGTATGTCAGGCTGGGGACCAGTGTGTCGCAAACCCTGGTGAGCAACACTGGGGTGCCGCAGGGGACATTACTGTCACCATTCCTTTTCACACTCTACACGGCAGACCACACCTACAGCTCCACAGCATGCCACATCCAGAAATACTCTGATGATACAGCTGTCATGGCATGTGTGAAAGGAGGGGATGAACGGGAGTACAGAGGAGTCATCTCTTCATTTACAGAGTGGAGCAGGAGCAATGGTCTCATCCTGAACACATCAAAGACCAAGGAGATGATCATTGACTTTAGCAGAAAGCCCTCACATCAACCAATCACCATTGATGGAGAGACAATCGAGGTGGTTAAGACGTACAAGTACCTTGGAGTCAACCTCGACAACAAACTGGACTGGTCTGTGCAGGCAAATGCTTTGTACAAGAAGGGACAGAGCAGGCTCCATTTCCTGAGAAGGCTCAGGGCTTTTGATGTGAGCAGAGACATGCTATATATTTTCTATCAGTCTGTTGTAGCCAGTGCGGTGTTTTTTGGGGTCATCTGTTGGGGGGACAATATGACCCTGAGGGACAGGAACAGGCTGGATAAACTGATCAGGAGATGTGTTTCTGTGATGGGGAGGAGGGTGGACACTGTGGGAGAGATCCTGGAGAGAAGGATGAGGTATCTCATGCAGGGCATCCTGAGTAACACCAGGCACCCACTACACCAATGTCTGTCTGCTCAGAAGATCAACCACAGTGACAGGCTTCTCTCCCTACGGTGTAGAACAGAACGGTTCAGGAAGTCGTTCGTTCCTGATGCTATAAGACTGTGTAACAGCTCAGTCTGATCATGTGGACTTTTTATTACTATTGCTAGTAACTTTTAACTTTTTAACCTGTACTGAATGTGAATTTGTGTGAATGTACAGCTGCTGGACACTTGAATTTCCCCTACGGGGGATTAATAAAGTATTTATCTATCTATCTATCTATCTGATTGGAGCACTGGGGGCCCTGCCCCCCATATTGGAGAAGTGGCTCCAACAGATACCTGGTGAAACATCAGACATCTCCATCCAGAAAAGCGCAGTCCTAGGAACAGCTATCATACTGTGCAAGACCCTCAAGCTCCCAGGACTCTGGTAGAGAACCTGAGCTTGAGAGATGAACAACCGCTTGCACTACCCTTGGAGATGAGAGGGGTAGGTGAGAGATGAATTTTACAGACACTGACAGTTTGTTTTTGTACACAACATGTATATGCATAATCTGAACATTTGTCAGATACACCATAAATACAAAGTAAATAAAGAAATACATAGAATCCCAATGTTTTTTTTAAAATATGTAATCTTTTTCTGTCCTTGGAGGAGCCTCCTAAAGGACCCTCAAAATATCCTGCCACAACCTGAAGGAGCTCACATCAAAGGGAGATCTGATTGGGGACAAGCAACTTTGATCAGATGCCTCCTTTTCACGCAGATGATGCCAGGTGCTACATGTGGTGTGATAGTATATGTAGTGTCATAGCTGTAGCTGTGGAGTCCATCTTCCAGCTGAAAATTTCTGTATTAATTTAAAAGACATTAGCACCTGATGTTTGCTTTAAATATGCTCAGTAAACACACAGAGATGCATGCTGGGGAAAGGCCTAACTACAAAATAATGCTGCTATATTTTAACCTATAAGGATATTTTTATTCATAGTAATTATATGATTTATATAGTCTTATCTAAATAGTCATGTATACATTTTGTATTTAGATTATTTTAATTTAAAACATGTAATAAAAATGTACTCATAAACATTTTTATTAATTCTTTCATTTCTCTTTTTTAAAATTATGCAATACAGGTACAAAGTAAAAAAAAAGTTTTACAATATAAATACAAGTAGAAAATGCTAAAAAAAATAAATAAATAAATAAAAATATGTCCATTTTAGAATTGTATGTTTCTGTTGTTTAGTTTCATAAAAAATTTAATTTAAAACTTAAAGTAATTTTTGTATTTTTTACACAAATTGCTTTTAAAACTTAAACAAGAGTAAAAAATTTTCTTCAGAATCAGTTTGAACACAAAAATCTCCCAGAAAGTCATAAGAGGAAAAGAAACCATTGTTGCTGTGGCTGACAATTTTTGCTTTGCATCTCAGAAATACCAGGTCAGACATTGTCTCTGTTCCAACTAGAACATTGGAGGAACTAATAACCACCTATGTGAAGTTGCCTGTGCTGTGAGGAACTTATAGGGGTGGACTGGCTACTTGTCCTTGCTTTTCTTGCTCTTCTTTAGGGCTGGAAGACATGTATGAATGATTATGAATAGTTAAATATTAAAAGCATGAAATTAAATTCCTTATGCCTTAATGTGAAAGATGTTAAAATCCAACCAAAAGTGTTGTTTTTGTTTTTTGTTTTTTTAATTTAATCTATTACAGTGTCCATTTAAAAAACCCAAAGTCCTGGATCAGCTATTTGACCCCAAATCAGTTGGACTTTAAAACTAAATACATTTTTAAACCCTTTATTTTTCCAACCATCTTTCTGAAAGACAATGACTTTGACCATCAGTCAAAAAATTAAGACTGTAAATGAATGTAAAAACAAATTGGAGAAAAAAAAATCCCAGTGACTTTGTTTCTTTTAGCAATATGCAATTCTGTTTTGTCAAGTTAATGTCTTTAGATGAAACCAGCTCAAGTTTATATTACTGATTTTACTAATGTACTTCATTTAAAATGTTTTGGTCCAGCTAATTGTCATGCCCTGCCTTCTTGGCTCCACTTGCCTTCGCTTGATTTTTCCTCCTTCTCCAGTCACAGTTTTCCCTGATCAACTAAATGGACACTCCGATAATAACCACCTTTCTATAAGACCATTTACTTCCTCCACAGCAGTCACCAGGGTCGTCAAACTCTGTTCCTGATTCCTTCCTGAACCTTGTTGTCTGATAAAACCCTTTATTGAATGTTCTGCAGCACTAGTCCTTGATTAAAAAAAAAAAGAAAAAAAAAAAAAAACCATGAAACTAAATTCAGTAGTTCTTTTTTTTTTTTTTTAACTAATAGACTATATTTTGTCTCAACTCAATGTAATTGATACAACTAATTTAACAGTTGTACATTAGACACACGTGTTATTCACAAAGATGGCTTAATTCTAAAATAAAAAAGTTCACTGAGGT
The DNA here is from genome assembly GCF_933228915.1 of Telmatherina bonti. Lineage (NCBI taxonomy): Eukaryota > Metazoa > Chordata > Actinopteri > Atheriniformes > Telmatherinidae > Telmatherina > Telmatherina bonti. Next base: position 17,561,193 of record NC_136624.1, read on the forward strand.
GGAAATCCTTCCCATGGCTTTTTTCTTTTCATTTTCAATCAAAGTCTTACTTTTCAAATGTATAAAATACTTTCCGCACTTGTGTGAGTTGGCAAACAAATACTTTTTAACCTTCGTGAAAATTGCTGCCAAATAATTTCACCATACTAGAAATCTCCTGGTCATGCAGCTTTAACAGGTTAAAGTGGAACTATTATGTGCATTTCAGGCTAATTTATTTTCATTTCTGAGACCAGAAGGGGGCTGGGATTGATCGAGTTATTGTCACAAATCGCTTTATTTACTTCAGACCGACCCTCTCCGTAGGCTGTCAGATCAGCCTGCGTGCAAAACGAGTGGACTGAGACTCTTCCACATGAGGCCCCGCCTCCTGCCACTGCACTACATCAGGAGCACGCACCGCACCTGCTTTCGCCGTCATTGTAACATCTCATAAACAGAAGGATTAGACTAATATGAACTCAATGAAAAAAACAAAATATAATGTCAACACATAGCATACAGCCCTACATGTTGGAACCAGAATCAGACCCTGAAAACGAAGTGGAAAAGAGCAACCCACAGCAACGAATGCTGCAGGATGTCTCTCTTTGGTAAACTCACCAGCCATCGTTCGAAATAACTTCATCCGACGTTTTCCACCCACCTGATGTCTTTGTACATGCCCTTGTTAACCAGTAGAAGGTAACCAATCACCGAACCTTATCTCCCGGGACGTCACAACGATTTCCAAGTAGAAAAAACTCTCTCAAACGATGTGTTTTTCGTCGCCATGGAAACCGAACGAAGTGAGTACTGACACTCAAACTCAAACTCAAACAGTGCCGTTTACATGTCTGATGAGAATTCAAGACTGTAACACTGTAGAAAGCTCAGAAAACTGGAAATACCATAATAGGACCCCTTTAAGAAAACATTGATAAAGAAAATTCTGTTCTGACTCTGAAGAACTGAAAGACATGTGAATGATCATTTCTCATCATTTCTGACTATATACAATCAAATAGATCTTGAAGCTGGGAAAGGTTGCAATGATCTGAACTGGGACAAAACAATTGATGACGATTTTAAAGTTATAATGAAAGAAACAAGCTTTTTTTTTTTAAGAAGCAAAAATTAAAGATACCTCTGTTTATTAAAGTTATCAGGTTGGTACTGTTATCATATATCAGTGGTATTCAATTTGGTTCTACGAGAGCAATAATCCAGCAGGCTTTCCATGTATTCCTGCATCAAATTAAATGGACCTAAAAGCCCAAGACTCATTAATTTGAGTCAATTGTGTTGGAGGAAGGACCGAATTCAGTAACCCTGTATGTATGAATGTAAAGAAGTGGTAAAATTGGTCAAAATACAACACATATTAAGTTCCATTTTAGTTGTGCCTGTGGGCTTTGCTTGGTAAAAATGAAGTGGCAGAAAACAGACAGAATCAGATTCAGATTGAGTCAAAGTGCAGCGCAGCAGAAGTGAAACAACTCCGGGTGAATAAACGTTAAATTTCATCCTGCCCTTGAGGAGGATACACACTGTGTCCACTTTATCTTGCCCTCCAGTGTGTGCAGGTGTTTGTCCCTTACACTGATGTATGTGTCAGTGGTGTACACACGCACACTCTGTCCTAAGTGTCTACTTTAATCTTTAAAGTGTGTATCTACGTGTGTATATGTTCATGTGTCTGCATTTGTCTACCCAGTACGTGTGTGGGTTGTGTGAGTGTGTGTCCTCAGGCTTTAATAAGCCACCCTCTGATAAGTGCAGCTCTCTGCAGCCCAGAGGGACAAGTTCCACTGCTGAACTTTCAGTCCAACAACCTTTTGGTGTCTGACTGAAATGAAATGGAACACGCAGCTTGGCACTCTGCTCAGACCTGCAGCCCAAAGATACAGCTCTGTGACTGTCTCTCTGATTTTCAGCATGGCACTTTGATCTTTGAAGATGCTCGAATGTTCACATTTTTGTGCATGTAGGTGACCAGGTGTATAGCAAAGCAAATATTGTTGACCCTGAGGACGGCATGCATGAAGTATGAACATGAAAGAAGATGGAAAGGAATGTTTACTGTCAAAAGTCACCTTACAGATACCATGTTTTGTAGCTTTAAAAGTAGAAAAAACAAAGACGTTATTAATAAGGTGCTAAACACTGAAGGTGTTTATTTAAGCACTTAAAATATCAGTTGGCTAAAATTAAAATATTATTTTCAATAACTTTCTGTTTTAGAGAACTGTCATCAATGCTTTAGTCATTTTCCACACTGTAGAAACGACATGCCAATTTTTGCCAATAATGGTCAGTTTTAAACAAATCTGCCACCATGCTAAACATTGGTCTCGCAGTTGTTAGTTTTTATGTCTTATTTCACGTGTCATAAGAGCTTTCATTTAAGATAGGACTTTCAGAAAAATATCGTGGATGCTTTGTTCTTCACAATGAAATTTCTTTGGTGGAACATGTCAGTGTCAATACTTGGCCAATCACAATACAGTATAGTTTTTTTTACTCCGTGGATAATGGCAATTTTTGCTGGGGATGTTTTGCTTGTGGACATCAACAGTTGTTTTGAGGAAAGTCTATTTGTCAACAGTTAAAATAAATAAGAACAGCATTATTTATGTGAAGCCCAACACCGTATAGTGTCACAATCCATTTCTCTAATGTCGCCTTTTCCCACATGTTCAACTTTGTAATGGAAAGTTCTGCCTTGTAGCACGTTGTCTGTTACCATTAGCCTACAATGTGAATCAAATCGAATCATTTTGGGAAAGCTATCTCCACTGCTTCCATGTAATCTGACTTTTATAGAGATTACTGTGGAAACAAAATGTGTTAAATGACATATTTTACTTGCTCAGATTGTATACCATGGCTTGATGCAGCTGTGGTTTGCAGCTCTGTCACCGGTATCCTTTCTTACTGTCTTTGAACCCTACACACAAATTCAGCTAAATTTCTGGTAAATATTTCTGTTCATGTTTTACCTATGCCACTGACCCTTTTCCAAGCCTTTACTTGACATATCCTTTGCGTCACATGCCGTATCACATCCAGTTTCTTATAACTTTTAGCTATCAGACAAGAAAAACAGAACTCCAACACTGGAAATAGATTTTTTTCTACATTTAATACCTTTTATTCTCTCATTTCAACTTCAGAGCTGTGCATGAAAAGATCAGAATGTAGGACATCTGCAATTTGAAACTTCACCCAATGCAATATCCACCGCTTCACCACTTCTTATATGAGATGCCAACATTGGAAAGGCTCAAGAATAAAAAGACCAAATTACACTTTTCCATGTTGAAAATCCAGATCTGTCTTTGAGCTTTTTTCTTCTGACAGCATAATCAACCATGCTAAAGAAAAAGGCCTTAAATACCCCCTGATCCCAAGCATACAATATCATCTGTAAAACACATGTATACAGTCTGATGGTGGAAGGTATTTATAGCTTCTGACTGAGCTAGGTTGCTGGCGTTTATTGATAAACTGACAAGACACTAAGCAGAGTAAATTCTGAAGTGTACAGGGATATACTGTCTGCATAGACTGACCAAAATGAAACAAAACCAAATAGACAGCTATTCAAATCAAAGATGGATGATTACCCAAAATGCACCACACAGTAACGTCAAAGCCTCTGGAGGTTTTGTCTGAGAACAAAAGTAAACTTAGAAACACCCACAAACAAACTAAATACAGCAGCAGTAGAGGACAGAGAAAGAAGGATGAAGAAGGATAATAAAATACAAGAAAATAAAACTGTGGATAATTATTATTGACATTTAAAAATATTACTAGTGCATGCGCTGTAAAACTGATTCCCACTAGCAAACACATCACTCGCATTAAGACTGCTGCTGCTGTGTCCACCGGGGTCTCCACACTGTTGATCCGCCGATACAATCTTGGCTTGTTTAGGATAAGACTTGCCTGCTAGTCTGAAAACTTCAGGATGCTTTCTTGTTTTTTTGGGCATTTTTTTTTTATCTGAGTGAAAACTAACTGCAATCTCAAAATCATTGCACGCCTGTGTATCCTTAGCTTCTCCCTCCCTCTGTTTCCATAACCAAAAATTCACCCTAGAATACCTCTGAATTATGCAAACACAAGATTTTTTGCATAACCTCAATGAGTAATATACAGTAACAAAACACAAAACTATCCTAAACACAAAACAAACATTAGTATATATATATATATATATATATATATATATATATATATATATATATATATATATATATATATATATATATATATATATATACATATATATATAGGATAGTTTTGTGTTTTGTTACTGTATATTACTCAATGATCTGTGCAAATTCTGGCATATCACAAAACCCTGAAGTAACTTTGATCAGTTCCACAATTTAAGCAACTAGAACCAAAAGGAACACAAACATCAGGCATTTTGCAACACTTATACCAAAAATTCTGGTATACATTAAGTTGAGCTTACCACCCTGACTCATCCAGATCTTGTAAGGTGGACATGACATCACTTTAAACCTGCCAATAATTTAAAAAACAATAGTGATGGAACCAGAAAATGTCTGAAATGTTCTGAGACTTTCAGCGTAAAGTGAACTTGTTGGTGTTCAGGCAGAGAGGATTGCTTATGTGTCTTTATAACCACATCTTGTACACCAGCAGCACAACTGCCAAATCAATTTGAAAAGTCTTGTTTCTCCCTTAAATTTGAATGTTTCAAAACAAAATTCTAATAAATATTCAGCCTGAGTCAAAATGATGCACTTTAACTTACCATAACCATAACTGCTGCTCAAGATTCATGGCTGGTCAACATTTGTCAGTCTGCAGGTTCTCTCGTCTGCTTTTTTATATGTGGTTTTTTGTAAGATTTTTTTTACATCCATTCATCCATCTTTTACTGCATATCCGGGGTTGGGTCACGAGGGCAGCCACATTTGCCAACTCTGCGGGGGGGGGGGATTCCAAGGAGTTCCCAGGCCAGCCAAGAGATATAATCCCTCCAGCGTTTCCTGGGTCTTCCCCAGGGTCTCCTCCCAGAGGGACCAGTGAGGCGTCCATGAGGCATCCTGACCAGATGCCCGAGCCACCTCAACTGGTTCCTCTCGATGCGGAGGAGCAGTCACTCTATTCTGAGCCCCTCCCGTATGACCGAGCTTCTCACCCTATCTCTAAGGGAGAGCCCGGCCACCCTGCGGAGGAAACTCATTTCAGCCGCCTGTATACGAGATCTTGTTCTTTTGGTTCCGACCCACAGCTCATGACCATAGGTGAGGGTAGGAACATAGATTGACTGGTAGCTCGAGAGCTTTGCCTTCTGGCTCAGCTTCTTCTTCACCGTGACAGACCGGCGCAGAGTCCACATTACTGCAGACGCCGCACCGATCCATCTGTCAATCTCATGCTCCATCTTTCCCTCACTCGTGAACAAGTGCCCAAGATATTTAAACTCCTCCACTTGAGGCAGGACCTGACTCCTGGTTATATTATATGATTTTAATTTATTCAAAATAATCTATTTAATTTATTTAGCTTCACTTTTTTAAAAAGCAAGAGATGAGGGATGTTGAGGTTCAAAAATCCAACCAGAATTTTTGGAGAAACAGGATAATCTGGTTTAAATGTCTAATGTGTTTTTAAATATTAAGTTTAGTAAAATGTGAAAGGTTTTCTATTAAAACAAGATCCTTCTTCAGTGTTAGACATAGGTGGGGTGTGTGGATGTATTTGGAAACAAAAAGAGCAAGGATTCATGAGAAAACATACAGTGTTTAGGCAGATCCTGGATTATATTAGAACATTAGATATACTGTATATATGTCACTGGACAGATGTGTGATAACATCACAAATATTGACTGGAAAAATAAGATTCTGTCACCTTCTCATCACCATAGCGCTGGTCTCAGGGCAAGAAGCATTGCTAACATGGGATTTTTGTATAAGCTCTGATACCCACCGCCTGTTATACCCTTTCTGTAGCGGGCAAAGTCTTAATTCATTAAGTTAAAACTCTTGAGAGTTAATGCTATGCAAACATGACAAGCGTGCCAGTCTTTGAAGAGGTTCACGCCTTTTTCATGTATCACAGAGCTGGTAAAGAGTGTGGAGTAGGCGGTAGATCCTTGGGGCAGTGAATGTTCGGGGGGTTGATCACCACTGAGCCCTTTCAGAGGTATGCATGCTGAGATATAAAAACGGGAGTACAGTGAAGTGTGACTTCAAGGGAGCAGGTCAAGTGAGCTGAAGGAGTGAGCAGCCTATCTGAGTCTGAGATGAAAAGATTGCAGCAGATCTACGCCTCGTGCTTTGTACTTGACAGCGGGGCTCCACTTGTGGGGGTAATTAGCACTGCAGCTTTTCCTTTTAAAGCCAGCTCTGAGACACAGTCAGTAGCAAGGCCTCACAATGAGAGAGATTGGCTGCGGTTAAAAAATGTGAAACTGCAGGTGGCAGTTAGTCTCATACATTCATGGAATCAATCTGGCACGAACTAATCAATTTGACACAAAGGAATGCATTAAAAAGATCTATATGGGAAGAAAGGCTAGACTGCAATGAATTTTACTTCCAGAGATTTGGAGCCAATAAAGTCCAAAAGATAGACATTATAGTGATGTTAGTGAAAAGTTGATGACGTTCAAGTGTATTCTGTGTTCATACATTAAAACAAATTCTGTAAAAGAAAATAATCATCTATAATCTGTAGATTGTTTGTTGTGATGGAGCTACAAAAGTCATGATAAAGTTTAGACTGGTGTTTGAAATGGTAGTAAAAGCCATAAACATTTTATGAAATGAAGAAGCTTTTCTGCCGTTGTCCCTGATTTGTAATTATTTTACATTTAAGTTACAATAAATATTATAAATAATCCATAAATAAATACCATTGCTGACATAGCTCACATTAAAAACAGATTCAAACATGTTTTGTTCTGAGAACTGTGTTGATCACAAATGTTGAATTAATTTGATGTGAACCACACTATAGTGTAAATTTAGCCTGGAAAATATCCAGACACTGCCATGACTTTTGTTCTTTGAAACTCTTTTTGGTTTAACCTTTTCTTCTTCAATTAGTAAAATATTTAATCTTCAAAGATCCTGGGATGCTTTCACAGAGTGCTTTGGGTCATTGTCCATATGGTCGGTGAAGTTCTGTCCAATTATCTTTACAACATTCAGCAGACAGTGGATTCACATAAACTTCCGAATGGATCCAGCTTCTGTCTTCCATCACATCATCAATAAACACTGTAGAACCCAGACACACTAGTTCACAGATATCCATGCATTAACCTAAAAAAACAGTTTGTTTTTTTTTGTTTTTGCAAATAATGCTGCATTCATCCAAACATTTTTTATTCCAGTATCAGGTTACAGCTTGATCATAGATTAATATATTCATAAACACTGTGGTGGCAGTTTTAATTTTTATTTTTCTTCTGTATAGAGAGTAAAGGTGTTATTATTATATTGACAAAATTGCTTGTCAAACGCCATACCTGAAGAACCAATTACCTACTTAGTTAAGTAAATAGTAAAATACATCCTACAAAACAGAGTAGAGCTCCAACATTGGCACAAAGTGCCTCCAAACATTGAATAAATCACTAAAATAAACAAAAAATGACCACAACCGTAATAATATGAGGGGAAAAGATCTGTGCAGTGCTATGGTTGTCTGTCAAACTTGAGATTGAGGCAAAACTCAATAGACAAGAAGATTGATAGGTGGAACTGAAACTAATCATCTATGTTAATCATAATCAAGTAGCGTTGTATTATTTATATGAGTACAAATAGCTCACATTGTAACAGACTGTGACATATTATATGAAAGTGTCATGTTAAAATTGTTACTGTGCTCACAAAATCACAGTGACTGAATACTTTTGTCACTTCTGGCTTTTTGTCAGTGTCGTACAAATCATAGTATATGTCTTTGTTAGTACAAAGATATATGAATTAAAGATAAGATAAACAATCATCAACTCAGATTTAATTACTATTACCAACAGGATGTTCAGCAGATTGTTATCATTTTTCTTTTGGAAATGAATTTAAATTAACTTTTTTTTTTCTGTTGACAAAAATTAAGCATATGAAGTAAATACAAGAAAATACTCTTTTAAAAAGAAATTAACATGCAAAAAGGAATAAAAATGTAGTTTTGTATCATTTCTATTCTTCGCTGTTTCTCGGAAATGCAAACTGTGCCTTGCCAGAGGGAAACTGGTTTCTGAACTATGGAGGCTGGGGAATCATACAGGTCTGGAGGTTGGTTGTGGAGAGGGAACACACAGCACATGTGAGGCTCATTTGCATCTAACAGAAGCTTCTCAAATACAGTTTGTTAGTTGGATCTGCTCATGTTGGTAGAAATAAAAAGGAACACAGATGAGAACAAAAGGCTGGAGGATGCCAGTTAATCAGAATCTATACTTTTGGAGCCCTCTCAGAAAAGCTGTGCCAAATTATTTTCTACAATATTCTTCCAAAGCATAATTCTAGCAGAAGATTCTATAAATCCTTAACCCAAACCCAACAGGCTCAATAAAAGCTTATCTGCAGTATGTACTGATTTGATTTGGATTCTGTTGAGACATTGACTCTGTAGCACTTGGTGACATGTAAGATCATTACCACAACAGGACCCCTCCTTAGACTCAATCTTTGCAGTCTTGGTGGAAACACTCAAAAACACTCACACACATAAATATTAATGGTTGATGTGTCATAGCTAGAAAACAAAACCCTGCTATTAGGCTGTTTGCACAAGTTAGTGACAAGTTTCTCACTATAAAATATTAACTAGTCAAATCTGTTCTAATGCTATGTTATATATTTCTTGAATGTGTGTCCTCTTTGCAAGAAAATCTAAAAAAAAAAAAAAAAAGCAATACTTCCACTTCTGCAAACGAACATCACTAAGAAAGTATTGAAAAAAAATGTTGCTGTGGCTCCACGTACTTGTGGAGTATTTCTATTTGAATCCATATTAGTGAATTCAGTTTTACCATGGTGTCTCTCAACAGACAAATGACTCCTCTGAGATTTGAAATCACAAAACTGATTGGTGCTATAGCTCCATTTGGGATTAGCAAACAGAAGACAGTATGTACGTAATTTGAAAGTAGTTACCTGTATTGCACTGTGATGGACAGGCAAACTTTCCAAATGACCCTTGATTGAACTAAGCGGATGGATGGATGGATGGATGGATGAATGAATGAATGAATGAATGAATGACTGTAGTGCAGTCCTGAGGCCACCATATCCCAGAAGAAAAACATGTCTCTGGATCGTATCTAACATGCACTTCTTCTAAACTAAAAATAAAAGTTTGATCAGTTCAAAGTTACCTCTCTGTCTCTCACTTTTTGTCACGGCAGTTTTGGTTCAAATTTTAAATTAAAGCTCTTTGAGCCACATGCCAGTAAATATACATTACAAGTGTTCATGACTAGTTTCTGCATTAATCTTACACAGCTTGAACTTTTCAGGTAACATAAATGCTGCAGGTATCTTCCAGGAGTGTGTCTCTGTTCTTTACTGAGAAGTTGCATTAAAGATGCACCACTTAACTTTCTGTCCTTAAAACTCTGCATTCCTGGGTTTTTTGCTGGCATAAAAACACCTATTATGCACATCTCTGCAGTGTTTGCATTGCATAAATCTCCTAAAGGCTAAAAAAAAAAAAGAAAAAATCATATTTAACATTTGCTTCCAGGACTTCGGGTGACTACATCACTCCCCATCAAGTGGATATCATCACACTCGTTTTTTAATGTACATTGTACATGATTTAGCAAAAAACACAAGCGGACATTACTGGTAGATGGCAGGAAAGGAAAGAAGGTAAGATCAAATGAATGATATAAGACAAAAATCAACTTCAGACTAACTTTTACTGAATTGAGCAAAAGTACAGCACAGGTAGGAACGAGGCCAGCTTTAGGGAAGGGCAAGAGAGGTCTCCCTCAATTCAAATCCACCAAAAAATGCATAAACTACCTAAACTCTCTCCCCTCTGCATCGAGCTGCATGCAGGTTGTACTGCATTGCAATGCAAGACCACCTCTTTCTCCTCCCAGTGAACAACCATTCATTCATCCATTCATTCATTTTCCGAACCGCTTATTCCAATTCAGGGTCGCGGGGAAGCTGGAGCCTATCCCAGCTGGCTTTGGGCGACAGGCAGGGTACACCCTGGACAGCTCGCCAGTCCATCGCAGGGCCACACAGAGAGATGAACAACCACACTCACGCTCACACTCACACTCACTCCTAGGGGCAATTTAGAGTAACCAATTAACCTATCATGCATGTCTTTGGATGGTGGGAGGAAGCCGGAGTACCTGGAGAGAACCCACGCATACATGGGGAGAACATGCAAACTCCACACAGAAAGGCCACTGACCAAACCAGCCAAGGATCGAACCAGTGACCTTCTTGCTGTGAGGCCACAGTGCTAACCACTGCGCCACCGTGCAGCCCCCAGTGAACAACCAATCAGCGTTTAATATGCAAATGAATTGACAAGTAACCTGATTGCCGGGTGTCAGATTTTTCCCCCTCGCTGGCTGAGCTGCTGCAGTGGTAAAACTTTGAGGAAGTGAGGGAGTGAAGCTTTGTTAAACACCTTGTAGCAATTTATATTGTGATATAAGCTACTTAATTACTAATTAGGAACAAATAAAAGTAGTGTATAACATCAATATACTCTGTCCACATATGACTGTTGTTGTGTGTGAGCCTGTCACTGGGAGCATTCCTCAATCACACCAGCTCTGGATGCGTGTGCCATCCAGAATGTTATTATAGAGTAGGAAATATGTATCTTAAAATAAAAGAAAAAAATCAAGAACAAACTCTGTATTTGTTCTTGATTTTTATATAAATTTGAGGTTATTGTTTGCTGGACTGGAGTTTGATGTTCTGTTTTTGTTGTTTCTGATAGGCCTAACTATTTCAGATTAGTTTATTATTTTAGTTTCTTGTCATTTGATTGTCTAATGACACAAATGTTATGTTGTTTGTTAAAACTTTGATGATGGATTTTTGTAATTTTTTATTTTTTATTTTAATGGATTCATAATTCTTATATTCTGTTTCCCTCCTGAGGGGTTGCAACCTTATTGTGGTCAGGGGGTTTGTGGGCCTCAGTTACCCTCAGACCTGTACCAGCAGGAGCTTTAGTTTTATTTGGACACCTAAGCTGACAGGTCTTAGTTTAGAGGCCTGACAACGTGCGATCCATTTCTTCAGTCTTGGACTCCAATAACGGTCATATTAAGAAAACACTTATAAACAACAACAACAAAACATGCTGAAACATGCACGCATGGTGCCCCATTCACATTTCTGCCTCCCTCTTCATGTATGCATTCCTAGAGCCAGGTAGGAAGCAAGATGGACACTGAATTAGTTATTAATATAGCTATCAATAGGGTGAGTGTCACTAAATCTGCTCAAGTTCCATGGGGCTTTTTTAATGTCACTTAATAGTTCTATGAGGGTGCTAAAGGAGGGCTGTATACCACATAGTTGCTTGGCACTATATATCGTATAGGACAGTCCTGCGCTGCAGCCCTATAGCTGTGGTGTGGACCCCAGCCTGCCCTGGTCCGTGCTGCTGCTGTGGTGGTGCCCTCTGTGGCAGTGGCCCTGGTGTGAATGCATTCCCTAAATATTGTTTCCTTCCAGCAGTGTCAAGCCAGATCTTTATACCTATATACAATATATTGAATTAAAAGTTAGAATGTACGAATGTGAAATCATGTTTGCTTAGAATAGAAGGTTGGTTGAGAGGTGTTAATGTGTTTTTTTTTGTTTGTTTGTTTGTTTGTTTTTTTATGTGTGTGTGTGTGTGTGTGTGTGTGTGTGTGTGTGTGTGTGTGTGTGTGTGTGTGTGTGTGTGTGTGTGTGTGTGTTTGTATAGTTGTATTTGTATTTGTATATGTGCATGTGAAATTATGTGTGAGATTATTATGTGGTGTGTGTTTTAAATACTTTGACGTGTGACGGCTTGACTTATGAAAAGATTGTTTTTATTTTGTAAATCCCTTTGGCTGCATGAAAAGTGCTTTATAAAAAAAGTTGGATATTATTCTTAGTTTAAAAATAGGTGTATCTGAAGGTATAGCTACTAATAGTCATTATTCACATTTTTATACTATTAATGTATTCATTTTTTAATAAATTTCCTTATTATTGGTTCAAATAATTTAACAACAATAAAAGCTTAAAACATTTGATTCTTCTTCCAGTTTTCCCTTTTCTGTTCTGGGCAAAGTGGTGTGAGGATGCTTACAGCTGCTCTCTGTGCAGACCTCCTGCCAGGTCACATTTACAAGATGTGAGTTAATGGAAATAAATTATAGGGGCACTTTCAGGATGATCATTTCATGGATGCGCAGTCAAACCAATCCCTTGGCAATAGATATGGCTAAGACACCAGTGAGTGTGTGTGCTTGCTCATAAGATACTGGCATTTGTCATAATCTCCTTGGTACCATCAGTTCCCCACTGTCAACAGATGCGATATTGTGGCTGGTGCAGCATAGTTCTGTCTCCAAACATCACTACACAGCTCACCCTTAACCCTGGCCACAGCACAAGAAATTATGTTTTGCCTCATTAAAGATGGATAAAAGCACAGCTGATCTCAACAGTGTTGGTATTTATACAAAAAATGGGGTTTTTTGGGGTTTTTTTTTTATGGACTGATAATAATTATTGCAAACAAATACACACAGCCACATTAAAAACACCCCAGGCTTCTAGTCTATATATTTTTTCTGCTTGAAAATTGCTACAGCATCCTGATTCTGACACACAGACAAGGAAAAAGCAGCAGGAACTAGTTCAGATCTCTGTTAAACTATTGTAATCTCCTAAACAATGATGGCAATTATTATTCTTAAGTTAGGGATCCTTTTGCCATTAGAGCTTCCATCCCAAAAAAAAGTCCTGGATCCCGGTGGTGTTCTGGATCACTCCTAAAATCTAGATCACTTGTTCCTTGGTTGGTTTCCAAGATTTCCTGAAAAATTTTATCAAAATCCATCCATAACTTCGGGTTATGTTGCTAACAGAAGCACAGACAAACAAATGACCCCAAATACAACACCTCCACCTTGGCAAAAGTAAAATTACAATTTAATCTTAAATAAATCCACTGCTGTCATTGTATAAAAACCAAACAATGAGAAAAGCTAAGTTTTAAACACAAACTGAGTTGCAGGAGCACTACAATGAGCTTCTCACATGAAAACCAATGAGTTTATTTACAGACAGTGGTGATTACAGAAGTAGATGCAGGTGAGTAATGAGTAAAGGGAACAGATAATGAATAGTTAGAAAAACCACTCTGAAACTGACCAGGAACTGGAAACGGAACACAATACACGATAAACAAGGCTCCATTAAATGGGCGAACACCTTGACCTGATTTTAACATAATGTACAATAGGAGCTGACCAGAGGCAAAGGACATCCGTAAACCAAGAATAACCCAAACCAACCACAAATAATAATAAGAATAATTACTGACTTTTTTATTACAAAAGTCCGTCTTTAAAAAATTGACTAATAAACTGTATTACAAAACAATACATCCATTTTGCAATCAGTAGATTTTAAATTAATCCAAACAATGTACAAAGCTAAGAACAGGTATCCCCCAATGTCCAGGACCTATTCAGAAAGAGAGAAAATAAACATGATCATTCTGTATTGGAAAAACCAAAGGAAAGACCCAACATTACATATTGCTGTGATTCTGTTAGGAATGTAAACATTTGGAATATTTGTCCTGGCAATATTAAAATTTGCAATTTATTAGACTGTATAAAAATATAGTCATAAGATAGTTTCTTACACTGATACATGAGACATTTTCAAGTTATTTAAGTTACATTGGTTTAAATGGTTTATTTATTTTCTTCATAAACCATATATTAAATATAAATGTTTTCTGTGTATTTTCATCGGTTGTTAAAAAGGAGAAGGTCTTGCATAAGCTTTTGATTCCGCCTGCATCCCTTTGGTTAATTTAAATAATTTTATTTTATTTTGTTTCTTCATTTTCATTATTTTGTGTTATGTTTTGTACCTGCCTTTATACCTGTATTAGAGGATAACTAACCAGCAAATTAAAAAAGGTTAAAACAAAAAGAATAAATAAATAGTCAACAGAGAACGACCCAAATGCAGGTCAATGAGGCAGGAGGGTGTAGGACAGGAGTAACCAAAGTTGACCCTAGAGGACTGATGCTCTCCAGGTTTTCAATGTATTTTTGCGCTAAACACACTGGACTCAGACTAAATGGATCCAGCAGCTTCTGAAGTTCTGCACATTGACTCGATAATTTGAGTCAGGTGTGTTGGAACAGGGCAGGCTGCTCTCACAAATGTCTCAGATTTCCTACGAGAAAAGGAGCGTTGACATTTGTACATACTCCAACAGACTTCTGAGCCAATCAGTGTCCAAGTTACTGAAGGCGCTCTGTTGTGCTGCCTGCAGGACTTTTCTGGCTCCAAAGTAACAACAAAAATGGCAATAAATGAAGAAAAATGTTATTATCTCTTAGTATGTTATTAAATGATCGAAATGAAAGTTTCATTCTCCAACATGATTTTTGTGTGTTGTTATTTGTGTTCTTGTGCTGTCAGATGATTTTGAATTGAACCCACTGACTCTTGAACTGCTTCATTTACGTGATTAAAAAATCATTTTACCTTCATATTATCAGTCACTGCTACTATTGAAGGAAGTGTGGGAAAAACCAATGAAGCGCAGGCTGCATTGCATTTGATGTCCGAGTCAGACGTTCTCCCTCAGTTAAATAGTCAATTATCAGTGGTTATCAGCCTGTTCGTATGGGACAGTTGGGTTTTATCCATATCCAGATCAGCTGCATTGGTACAGGAAGACTCCTGTCCACCAGCAGACTTCAAACCCTCAGCATTACAGTGCATTTTCAGGATAAATGATATATATGACATTTAAACTGTGACTATGATAAATAAAGCTGCAGCTTCTCATCCCCAATGGACTTTAAATAAGTTATATTATTGACTATAAAAGCTAAAGATCTCCCATGTTGCTAGAAATAGCAAATCCTTTTTTATATGAACAACAACAGTTAGTTGTGCAGAGATCTCTGGATAACTTGGAGGATTGTGGCCCTGGAGAACTGGAGATGGACACATTTGATATTAGAACTAAGATTTAAGAACAAAACTGGGCAAGTAGAGAACTCAACACAGGAACAATAGAAGAGGTGTAAAGCTGGACTGGACAACTGGACTTGTGGTTTCTTGATGTTTTGTTGCTCCTCTGGGCATCTATGCTTGAGCATACCATTGGGGATCATGTCAACTTGGCATAGCTAATAATAAATTACTTGATATTTACCTTTGCAGAGACTTCGGTGAGACTAACTGTCAACGACGATGAAAATGTGTTAGGTGGAACTATGGGACTCCCTACCTGTCTGTTTTCCCCGATGTTGGCTGTTAGTACTGTGAAACTTCCTAGGAATGGATGGAAGCATGATTATAGGAGGCTGGAAGATTGCCAGAAAGGCGGTATACTTACCATTCATTTGCAGGGAAGGCTTTTCCTGTCTTCTACCTGAAATGACAACATTGTTTTCACCAAATGAGTGTCATTTTTTGTTGAGGTGGAATTGGTTCTTCCGTGTTGAGTGATATGATTGTGGAGTAACAAAAGAAAAAAAAAGACAAGAAATAACTTGGACTGGCTTTACTTGGACACATCCTACTTGCTTGTTTGCCTGTTTTCCTTCTGCTGGACACTTGCAGTCACCTCTCCTGCACTCCAGGAATAAAACCTACTGTGGTGTGAAAGCACCTGAGTGTAGATTTAACCATGTTTTTCCTTGTTGTTGTTTGGCTTTAGTGAGTGCAGTTAGTCTATCAAGTTTTGTTTCTTAGTTTTGAACATCACTTGTATCGTGTGTATTTCTTCTGTGCCTTATCTTTTTTGTTTCTTTCTTTGAGTTGAGTAGGACCACCCATCTATTATTCTTCTTTGTTTCAGTCTGTTATTTATGTTCTCCCCACAGACAATAAATATTCCACTCTGCTTAACATCTCACATTTTTAATTTAATGCTACATCCATTTTTGTCCAGCAGGGTCATAATAATGGGATATGGTTTGTTTGTTTGTTAGTTTCTTACCCTGGCAGGCCAAAGCACCATGGAACTTTAGAAGATATCTTACGCATAAAAAAAAAGGAAATTGGACTGAAAAACTGACAAACCAGTAGCAGATGTGGTAATCAGCAACTCAAGATCAGGTGTAGGAAAATGGAAGTACAATGAAAAGAGTATAGGAGATAAAGCAGAGGACAAACACAGAGGAATCCCCCCCCCGCAAAGCCTAAAAAGTGAAAACCAATGAACAGTCTGAAAAAAAATAATACATTTGAAACAGAAACATGAAACACAGCAGAACCAAAAACCAATTGACCCTGAAACAGGTTTAAAATTAAAAACAAAGAAACAGCAAAGAGAGCAACAAGACATTATAAATCTGCAATGTAACCAGCTTAAATCAGGGACATGAAGCAGGTCATGTTTTGTTATGTAAAAACTCCACAAGTAAGTTTTTTCTTTTGTTTTCTATTTTCATTTATTTATTGATTGATTAAACAGATGAATAGATATCATGTTTTTGTTTTTTGTTTTTTTTTTGTTTTGTTTTTTTTATGGCAGCTGAAAATAATAAATACACATTTACACCATCAGATATTTCTTATTTATTTTTAAAATGAAAACATGCTAAGTTATCCAGCAGGACCAGGCTGTCTCTCCAATAATGCTGCTGTTACCGAGGCTTTGTCTCTTTAAGAATGTATAACTAAATTAACTACATATTTAACTTTTCTTCTGAGAATAATGAGGTTAATATTATAATGTATAGTTTACAACCAGGAATTAAAATCAGGCAAACTAATACAGCCACCACCAAAGTATAAATCTAAAATTCAACAAAAATCTTTACATGACAACAAACAATGGCTAATGACTGCAATAAATCTGTGATAAATACTGGCTTACTGGTGGCATCAATGACTGGAAGCTGGGTCCTGTTAGCTAACCACTCCCACTAGCTTGTTGTTGACGAATTAACTTTAAATAAATAAATAACAGTTGACTTAATTTGTTGCAGAATATTCAGCTAATGACTCAGAACGCCAAACACGGTTGTTATTTCAGCCACTTACCAGAGAAAATGCTTCTAAAACACCTAAAATGAACAATGGTCAATGGTGGAACTCTTGGTGTTTGGAACTGCTGGCAGCTCCATGAAACACGTGATTTCTCTATTTGTTGCCATTCTCATTGGAGCACTCTGCCGCTGACTTAAGCATCCGAGTCAGGTGACAGGGTGAATACCAGTTTAATGTTATGCTGAATTGACTAGTTATCCCAGTGGAACAGATTTTCTGACAGCGAATTGTAACCACCAAATTTTGACTGTTAAAATTTAGGAGTCTGAATTTTTTACCTTTAAATTTTTTTTCTTCAAATTTTGAAGTCTTGGATTTTAAAACTGTGATAGTAGTGAAAATAAACAATAAATCATAGAAAATTGCATGCATTTAATTTTGCTGCATAAAAGTTTGGTGCTTGAAATTCAAAGGCTTATAAAATTTATAAAATACTTCAATAGATGACAGCTAGAAATACAGAATGGGAAGCGCTGAACAGTGTAGATTAAGAGCACCAGAAAGACTGCAGAGTCGTGAAGGTTAACAAGGCACAAAATGAAAAAAAAAAGTTGAACTCCGATAAGGGAAAATCGTCTTTCTTAATAGAAAGCTGCTGTGGAAGCGGGAAAGGGGCATGTGGGTTGCAAGAGGAAGATTTTGGTGGCTTTGTTTCTGTATGGCTGCAAAGCTCTGCAGGAGGTAAAGGCCCTTTCCACAAAGGGGAGAAAATCTCTGGTAAAAGCTCCTCTCTGCTGAAAAACATGTAACATTTAATAAAAAGAGAAACATAAATGGAGAAATCACCTGCTGAGATCTGCTTTTAGTTTTACTGTGGAATTTGTACTTGTTGAATGTGTAAACAAACTTTGAAAATGGGATCAGCACAGGTCCAAAATGCATTTGACTTTATACTCATTAGAAAAAAGATAAACAAATGTAATCTATCATTGGCCCCTAAACAATCCGAACTTGGTGAGTATGTGATACTTGAAAAACAAGAAACATACAAAAACATTGCTTATTTGCATGGATGTTTCCGTATCTCTGTTTTATGTATCTACATTTACTACATTTGTGTTCTACTTCTAAATCCAATGCAGGCTTGTGGAGATGCTGGAGCTTGTCCAGGCATCAGATGAGAGGCATGGTCCACCCTGGACAGGTCACCAGTCGAGACCAACAACTGTTTAAAGTAAAAACTGAACTATTTTACAGGAAGTTTAATGTAAAGCAGAAGTTGTCAATTAGAGTTTAAAGTCAAATCTCAGCTTTATCTTGCTGTAGTTAAGTGAACTCAGATGCTTGGATACAAATGATACCAAACTGAAATGTGATCATAATAGTTAGAAGTAGAGTTGCCCTTTCAGATATGTTATTTAAATCTGCAAACTTTGTCTTTAATATATGATTCTATATTAAATGTATCTTTTTGTACCGATGATGAAATAACATTAGCATACTTGCGTGTTTAAAAGGCTGAATATTTTTGCGGCTGTCATTTGTCTGTCTGCTGAGCGCTTCTGTCTGTTTGACCTTGGTCAAGCGTACAACTGGAATTGACAGTAATTTTCTCTGCACCTGGTTGATGGAACAGCTCCTACAGTCGTTCACAACACAATGGTGAACCACTGTTGACGTTGATCATAAACTGAAAACAACAATGTGCCTCGGCTGTTGTTTCTTTTTGACCGCTTGACCCACAAAGTGGTGATGCACATTGCAATTACATCATGTGAAAATACTCACAAAATGGAAGAAAGCAAAAGAACATGAGGAAATTTAACTGCACCAGAAGTAAATTAATGAGAGGTCATGGGCCTTCAGAGCTACATGAACAAGCTGTATAGATTCAGCATTAATGAAACTACGCAGGTAATATTTGTATGCCTCAAGCAACAACAGATGCTAACAATTATTACACCTTCAGTTAAAAGATTGCTCATTTGAAGCATTAAAATCTCCCCTGATCCACTGATAAACTCTGCATCACTGTACAACTTTGTGCTGTCATGTTACTGAAATTTTCACTCAATGACCCATAAAAAGAAAGCACACAGCCCACAGCCTGAGAACTAAAACAGGTATACACAGTAAAATGCTTCCCTTTCTCTTGTTTGCAGTTCTGCAGACCTGTAAGTTGGAATAAACTGTCCCAGGTTGTGCAAAACAAAACACCCCTGATAGAAACGATAAGGTGAATTAACAGACAATTGATTGGGTAATACTCCAAAAAATAATAATAGTCATATTATATTGGGTAATAGTCCAAAAAATTGAATGATAAAAAGAGATTAATGTTTTAAATGATAAAGTAATTATAAGCATTAAACAATATATTAAAGTGACTTCACTCTGAAAGTAATGTCAGTGCAGTGTGTTGGAAATGCTAGTTACCTCCACTAGACACAGCACAGGTGTTTTGGGATATTTCAACTTGTGTTATTTCCTTTATTTCTTTGTGAATGTAAAGTAAAACTGAATATGTCAGAAATCCTCCAGCTGGGGTCACAATAGCTTTTTGAAAAAAAACAACAAACAAAGGCATGACAAAGTGCAGAGAAGGAGCAGAAGCTGGAGGGTTACTCTGAGTTAGAAATGGAGACTAAGGGATGTTCTGCAGGAGGAGGAGGAGGAAGAAAGCAGCAGGATGGATTAAGGAGAGGACTAGACGTGTGTGAGTGTGTGTGTATGTGTGTGTGTGATTGTGCTTGAAAGCAGGAGGCAGAGAGAAAAGGAGTTTTCTGTTGAGGTAAGGGTTCATGGCAAAACTGATGAGTATACTGTCTTTCTGGGATCTTTATTCAACAAAGTCTCTGTTGCAGAAATCCCCTGACTGTCAAATCCTCTGTCGTGTGATATTTCAGGTATTTGATTTTGACTTTTAAAAAACTGATGTGAACAGTGGTGTGCTCTTGTTTAATTGTCATCATTTTTCTTTTAACTACTCATAGGAAAATAAAATCAGGTTTGGTTTATCAAATCAATCTTTTCTCCTTCCCTTGACACGCCAATCATTTCTGTCATGAGCAGCATGCTTTCACATGGAGTCACCACAATGTGCATGTGTATTTTTTTACACCGTGGAGAGTAAAAGCTATAATGACTTTTTACACTCTGTTATTTCTAGCTGCAATGCTTTCCTTTCTAAATTCATAACCTAATTTTATGTAACAGCACTTATCCCAATACAGGGTCTTGGGGAAGCTGCAGCTTATCAAAAAAGTTATAGGCGACCGGCAAGGTACAGCCTAGATATGTCACTCACAGGGCCAACACAGTGAGACATGATGTTTACAAATATACATTTCTATTATATATATATATATATATATATATATATATATATATTTATATATATATATATATGTATATATATATATATATATATATATATATATATATATATATATATATATACATATACGTATATATATGTATATATACATATATACGTATATATATATACGTATATATATATATATATACGTATATATATATATATATACGTATATATATATATATATATATGTGTATATATATATATATATATATATACATATATATATATATATATATATACATACATATACGTATATATATATATATATATATATATGTATATACATATATATATATGTATATACATATATATATATATGTATATACATATATATATATGTATATACATATATATATATATATATATGTATATATATATATATATATATGTATATATATATATATATATATGTATATATATATATATATATACACATATATATATACACATATATATATATATATACGTATATATATATATATACGTATATATGTATATATACGTATATGTATATATACGTATATGTATATATACATATATGTATATATATGTATATATATATATATATATATATATATATATATATATATATATATATGTAGCCTCCATGAGAACCGCCATGTCATTAAGTTTGCTGATGATTCTGTCATAGTTTCTCTGGTCTCTGGTGATGTTCTTGATCATGGCCCTGTCTTGACTGACTTTCTTGAGTGGTGTCAGTCTTCTTTCCTGCACATAAATGTGTCAAAGACAAAAGAATTGTTGATAGATTTTAGGAAATCCACTCCTGCCCTCCCTCCTGCCCTGATAAATGGACAGGTAGTTGAGGTGGTGCATCAGTACAAGTACTTGGGAACAGTACTGGACAGTAAATTAACATTTGACTCCCAGGTTGGTGCTGTCTGTAGTAAAGCTCACCAGAAAATGCACTTCCTTCGTAAATTGAGATTTTTTAACGTTGACAATGTTTTTATGAAAATGTTTTATTCCTGTTTTGTGGAGTCAACTCTTACCTTTGCTTTTCTTTGCTGGTTTGGCATGTTAAATCTTAAAAATCGAAACCGCTCACAAAGCATAGTTAAAGAGTGCAGTAAAATTACTGGCTGTCATTTAAGTGATTTGTGGGATCTTTACAAATGCAGGGCTGTATGCAAGGCAAAGAAAATCCTTGCAGATCCTGCCCATCCTCTGCACAGGCAGTTTCAGCCATTGCGCTCAGGCAGGAGATATTGCGTGCCTAAGTTTAAAACCAATAGAGTCAGAAACTCCTTCATCCCAAGAGCCATTGGAATTTTAAATGAATCATAGTTGTTAATTTGCTACTTTTGGCGTCGCTTCATGTGCTGTGATGTTCTCATCTTACCGTGTTTCCACTGTTATTTAACTTGCCTTTTATTATTTTATTATTTTTATTGTTTGTTGTTGTTGACTGATTGCACTTTTATGCTACTGGCTGCACACAAATTGCCCTACGGGGACCTAATAAAGTATTGAATTGAATTGAATTGAATATATGTATATATTTATATATATATGTATATATTTATGCAGTAACTCTATATTATAGAATTTTATCAATATAGAAATCCTATATTAACACTTTCTAGAAAAAGATTATTGTCTTTGTGAGAAAAACTTGAAAAAGTCATCATTTAATAACTAAACTCACTAAATGGGAAAAATATAAAGAATATAAAGAAATGCAATACGTTTTTACTATAACAATTTCAAATCTAATAGAAACCATCGTCGAAGAAAAAATTTCATAGAAAAGCAGATAATCTGTCTGAAAGTTTGTCAAGACTGGAAAAGATAGAAATGACAGGATTTGGGTGGCCAAAACATTATCTGTAATGACTGAATGTATTAAAATTTGAATGAGATAAATAAGCTTGGAAAGATGTTTATCAGCATGAAGCGTCATCAACAAATTAAATATTTGAATGATTATATGACTAGCTGTCATGGTGTTCTATGCTGTTACAAACGATGGCGATGTCAGTACTCTGTTGAGGCAGTTTTTTATTCCCAGGTGTAGCAATATAGCCAGTGCTCCCATCCAAATATGTACAATATGTACAATATTTACAATATTTACACTATTTACACAGGTTTTCCATACAGATTTCTCAAATGCCAGCTTGCCAATGATCATCCAACCTACTCTCCACATCTCTCTGCTCTGAATGAGACCCTCATAAACTTGAAGCTCCTCCCCTAACAGGAAGCTTCTCAATTCATCTAAAGAGCATGTTTTTTCTTCCATTACATTTTGTACACAAACATGTAAACAGAGACATTCCACAAAGGATATACATTTAAACACTGTCGATATCACAATGATTAACCCTATATAACAAGAATAAACCCCACAATAGGCCGTGATGCAGCGTTCCAGGGCGTCATGTGACAGTGACATCTTTGGCGCATTACGGCATCCTTCCACGTCTTAAGCGCGGCCTGACGTTGCTTCAGGTTTTCCCAGCTTACAGCAAACATGGCAACACGTGGTAAGATAACAACCCCTACTTGATCTCCGTAGCGAGACCGCCTTAAGTGCGCACCCCTAAATGATCCGCTACCTCTAAGGATGAAAACGGGAATGCTACATGGTGTCATGGGGTTCCTAGTGTCATCTCGGAGACAACAGTCGCGTAGGTCCCTTTGTGTGTGTGTGTGTGCGTGTGTGTGGCAGGATATAGTGACATTGGTCGGCAGCCAATGTGCATTTGGTCCTCTTGCCAATCAACTAGCTCACCATGCTAGTATCTGACTCTTTGCAAAAGTGATCTGCCATTTCCTGAAAAAAGTAAATATAATTGGTAACTTGGATAGTTTATTACTTGCATCAAAGGTTATGTGTACTTTTAAAAGCAAATGCTTAGTTACTTTTTAAAAAGAACATTCTTATAATCCCTGTAACTTCACTAGCGTTGTATGAAATATAAGAGTGTGCTGGTTCAGAATGCTTGTAACCAAGGAAACAGGGCTCTGGGCATCAGTTCCTGAAAAAAGAACTTCATGTTTCCTATTGTGAATCCAGGGTCTACCGCTTTATAGTGGACGGTCGTAAGATATCAGCAAGGCTTCACAAAGGGACCAGAGAAAGCCCAAGCAAGCACCTCAACTCAACTTTATTATAAAGCCTTTTAAAGCAACCACAGTTGGAACAAAGTGCTGTACAGAATCATTCAAATAACAAGAGAATGAAACAGTTAAAAGAGAGATAAATAACACAATAAGATAATTGAACATATAAGGAGTAAGAAACAATACAAACGAAATGAATAAATAGTCAATAAAACCAATCATTAAAACCACATACACACTAAACCAGAAACAATCTCACACTGAGCTGAAAGCCAAAGAAGAAAAATGAGTTTTAGGATGAGTTTTAAAAACAGACAGTGAGGAAGCTTGTCTTATGTGGAGGTGGGGATGGGGCTGTAGGACCGGCAACTGAACTGTCTCTCCTCTGAGCTTGGACCTTGGTACATTCAGGAGCAGCAGGTCAGCTTACCTGAGGCACCGAGCAGGAGAGTGGGGGTGGAGAAGCTCAGAGAGGTAAGGAGGGGCCAGACCATTTAAAGATTTAAAAACAAATAAAAGAATCTTGAAATTATATTTGTAGTTCACTGGCAGCCAGTGGAGGGTGGCCAAAATAGGTGTTGTGTGCTCCCTCTTACATACTCCAGTTAGGAGGCGTCCAGCTGCATTACCGGCTGGAGATGTACGAGGGAGGACTGGCTCACCCCAAAATAAAGAGCATTACAGTAATCCAACCGAGATGTTATGAAGGCATGGATTTGCAAGAAAAGGTTTTCCTTTAGCCAATTTTCTAATGTGGAAAAAGCTGGACCTCATTACAGAGCTGATTTGCTGATCAATCTTAAAATCACTGTCCATCTTAAAACCCAAGTTTAACACGGTTGGCTTTAATAAGCCTCCCAAAGGATAACTGTTTGAGCAGACACATGCACATTAGTGGCCTTCTGTAGCTCATTTTGCGTGGCTCTGGCAGTGCTCCTCCTGTTCCTCCTTGCGCAAAGATGGATGTAGCTGTCCTGCTTCAGGGTTTCTTGCCATCCCACGGCCTCCTCCATATCTCCTGAAGTACTGACCTGTCTCCTGGTAGTGTCTCCATGCTCTGGACACTATGCTGACAGACACAGCAAACCTTCTTGCCACAGCTCGCACTGATGTGCTATCCTGGATGAGCTGCACTACCTGAGCCACTTGTGTGGGTTGTAGACTCCGTCTCATGCTACCACTAGAGTAAAAGCACCGCAAGCATTCAAAAGTGACCAAAACATCAGCCAGAAAGCATCAGAACTGAGAAGTGGTCTGTGGTCACCACCTGCAGAACCACTCCTTTATTGGGTGTGTCTTGCCAACTGCCCATAATCTCCACCTGTTGTCTATTCCATTTGCACAACAGCATGTAAAAATTGATTGTCAATCAGTGTTGCTTTCTAAGTGGACAGTTTGTTTTCTCAAAAGTGTGGTTGACTTGGAGTTACATTGTGTTGTTTAAGTGTTCCCTATATATATATATATATATATATATATATATATATATATATATATATATATATATATATATATATGCTTTATGTAACGAAGGACTCTTCAAGACAGGTTAGATGCAAATCAGGTTTATTAAACACCAGGGAAAACACTGAAGCTCTCACCAAGCTGTTAAGAAAAACAGCTTATGGGGTGACCAGAGAGATGGGCAGGAGATCAAGTCCAGGCTATCAAGCCGAAGAGTCTGGGAGACGAAGAGAGATCAGAACCGGTAAGTCAAACTATTGGGAATCGAGGGACAGGCAAGGACCAGTACCGGGAAGTCAACCCAAGAATGTTCTTCAGGGTTGGTGAGTCAGGGCCTGGGAAGGGAATGCAGGAATAGGTCTGGATTCAGTTACAAAGTCCGACAATGACTGACTGAAGAGCTGCGGTATTTATGGAGGTTGAATGAGGAACAGGTGTGAATGATCAGTAATCAAGCGACTTGCTGCGCTGGAATCTGGCTGGCGTGGACGTGTCCGTGGCAGAGCTCAGTGCGAGTGTAGCACTTTGCTATATATATACTGCTTTGCGCAAACCAAAAAGAACAGCTCAGGCTGACAACATAATCACATTTTCTTGGATTTTGTTATCACTTCTTGTCAAATTGAAGATGAGATAATAATGCAGGAAAACCAGAATTTAGATGTCCAGGAGAGTGCTTGCAAAGCCTGGGAAAGATTCAGCCATCCATCCTGCTTGTGTAGGACACAGTAAGTGGAACATCTAGCGATAGGACAGAATTTTCTTAACAGTTGTCATTAGAACAATTTTTTATGAAATTGCCTGGTACCTATTCTTTTTAACTTAACCTGTTCTTTTTAACTTGTCCTGTGTACTTTTATAAAGCACAATGGTGATGTTTCTAAGAGGATCTTCATTGATAAAAGGGTCCATTATCATTTTTAAATTAGTCTACTGAATTTACATATTATTGCTTGACCAGATAAGAAGTGTGGGGCAAAAGAAAGGGGAGTAAACAGAAGAGAAAAGGACAGTGAATAGAAAAAAAAGCACAATGATACACCATATCAGGTTAACAGTGTGCCTGCAAAGATCAAATTGAGAACATGGGGCTCAAAGGGCCCAGGAGACCAGCAGGCACCCCTAGAGCACAAATCTCAGCCAGCCTATCACAGAGATGACCTTGTATTTTCCAACATGTGCCAACCAGAGCGCTCCATGGCCATGAAGCACAGACCCCAGGGGGGCCAGGTCACAACCAAACCCACCAGCTAGGATTTTACAGCAAAAATCACTAATCCACCACACAGATTAATGTTTTGTTAATGGAGCAAACAAGGCACTGAAACTTGGTATTCAACACAAAGAAGAAGAAGCCACAACATTCTTTATATATGTTCATATAAGTTCAATAGAAGGCGCTATGGTCAGAAGTAGAACTGTCTATTTATGCTGCAGATGAACAATCTGAAGGAGAAAACTGGATTAATTTTATGAAGGGTAAAACTGACACAACAGCAGAGCCAGGAATGCAACACAGAAAAGCACTACGGAATTTTGTCAGATTTTCTCAAGTATGCACCCCTTATCAACAGCTAATTCAGCTAATTCATCCATCTTGCATCCTACCTGTACTGTGAGCTCTCTCCAACCTAGGCAACACAGTTTTATCTTGTCTTACATCATCTTGCTCTGTCCTTTTCCATCTATCTTTCCCTGTGTTTCCTCTGATAATGTGTTCTCTGTTTCTTTGCCGAAGAAGCTGCATTGCATTTACAAAATGGTGAACGTTGTTGTATCTGGTTGCTAGCGCGTGATGCAGTGCATACATCAACACTCATCTGAAATGTTACTTGGAATCCAAGAAGAAAAAGTTGTGAGGTGTGGTTTCTCAGCTTCAGGAGGCTGCTGGGCAGCAAGAGCTCCAGATAAATCCACAATAGATGTCACTGTGCCATTAGACAACTCAGGAATGCTGAGTTTAATGGCTGGAAAGTTACATACTGTGTGTTTAAGTTTAGTTTCAGAGGTAACTAGTCATTGGACACTATCAATTAATTTTTAAAAATCTGCAACAATAAAGGACTGCAAAACAAAGTCATGATTCACTTGCCACCACTACTCCCATTACTGAGTATAGTTCAGTGTAACATGGATGCAACGCTTCCACTCATGGATATTTTATACAACTGGATAAGAAATCTGCTAACAGTGGCATGTGTCGATGATGAAGTGAAGATAATCCCAAAAACTAAGGGATGTAATCTTCATATTAAGGATCAAACACACTCAAATAACACGTTCATGCTGCTTTGATGTGTCAGAACATACCTGCAATTTATGCTTTACTGAAACCTTTTACTCACTGTCTGATCAGAGAGTACTGCTCATGCTAACGTGGTGCTCTCTTTATTTCGATGTATTTATTCTGGCTTGGTGGTTACCAACGCATTTGTATGCAATCTGAAAAAATACTTTGCATAAATCTACTTTTACGGAATAAATTAAAGTTAATCAGTAGCATGTTTACAGACTGTTTCAGCTACATTTGTAAAGAAACTGTGACACTGGAAATAATATCACTGACCGGTGTGGAAACTGGCTCTAGACTGTGATTTAATCCAGTTGTGACAGTTCTGTCCCATATCTGTCACTTCCTATGTGTCAAATTTAAGTTGCATCCTATTCTTTTACTTTCTGTATCTTATAGCCAGTGAAGGTAGGAACCTGTATTGATCAATAAATTGACAGCTTCACCTATCAGTTAATCTCTCTTATCACCGTGATAGATAGTGTCTGTATCACTGATGAGTCTGACCTGTTCTACCTGTCAATGTCCAGCTCTGTTATCCTCCCACAAAAGAAGAAGACACTATATTAGCACCTAATAAATTAATGTGATGCCAATGTTAGATGCTATGATAACAAAATCAAACAACATTTTACAAACAAACCTTGGACTTTTAAGCTGCTGACTAAATGAATGTCCAGCTGCACCACAGCAAAATGCGATTGCTGGAAGATTTATGATGCATGCAACTACAACATCTCTAGAGGCTGCAGCGATCTTGGTAAATGTATCCAGTTTCTTTGTTGATCTAGTCCCATGTGTTGTGAAACCAATGTATTTTACATGAGTGTGGAAATGAGCTGGGGTAAAGAGACCATTTAGTCTCCAGCCACAGGGGAAATCCTTAAATGCTGACTCGTTCTGTATTGGTATTCTATCCTGGAACTCCAGAGGCTGGTGAGACATGATGCACACTGTTCATACAGCCAAGCAATTTAAACGCTATTGCTTACACCAAAGTAAAATTCATTATCTAACACTAAACAGACTTAGTGTCTGGCCTGCAAATATAAAACAGAAATAATTCTTAACATCCAAAGATTAGTGTCGCTGCTAAGCATCACTTTTACAGGTGTCCATCTAATACTGATACTTGTGATGTAATGTCATTTCCCAGACTTATTATATGTTCACACAAAGGTAAATTTGGTATATTTTCTGTTACATATTTCTGCTCATTGTAATTTTATTTATTGATTTATCTATTAATTAAAATATTATCTTACAATATGTTTTGCTCTTTATTTGTATTGCAGAATTCACCACTTTCATTTTTCTTTTACCTTTTTTTTTTGTATTTTCATTGTTGTACAACACAAGAGTATGTAAACTTGGTTTGAGCCATATTAATCAAAACAAAGAGAAAAAAAAAAAAAAAAAGATTTATTCCAGGAGTGTTTGCCTGCATGACGCTGCCAAGATGGCGACGGTGGAAACTGCCCAATGAGTTTCAACTCAGCTCTTTAGAAACCCATGGGTGATGTCACAGAGGCTCCATCCATCTTTTATATATATGTATATACCACAGTGTGGTCACTGCCCTCAGTTTTAATTGCAAACAACGACTGCTACCAAATAAGTGAACAAGTATGAGCAGGGGCAGCTGGTATAAGTGGGCTAACAGGGCTTAGCCCTCCCTAGATTTTTCAGTAAATATGAGAAATTGATTAATTAATTAAAACTCTGAACAGATTGTTCTAATTCTCAAACGGTCAACAACATCTACAAAACAAAATCTGAAGAAAAAACACTAAAAAAAAAAATAAATAAATAAAAAAATGGGCTGATCATTTACAGCCCAAGTAGCACGACACAATTTCACTTGACTTTGCGTTAACACATGAGTGACAAGTAGTTTGACACGCCCCCTTCATTTTCTTCTTGTTTGGGCTAAATCTCTGCAGCCCAAAGCAGGGGGATTTGAACCAATGAGAGTCGACTTGATGCGAGCAAAAAAGTTCCGCTAGATTGTGTGGAGCCAGACTTGGAGAAATGGTGGAAATCAGTGCTAACGAGGTGGATTATTTGCTTTCACGACCATTTTCATCAATGTCTTTAGAAGAAAAACTTGAAGTGAAGAAACTGGGGCCACATCATCCAAAGGAAATCCAAATTACACAGAAAGAAAAGCACCAAAATCGCAGCTTTTGTGTAACTTGGTTTCAGAGAAAGGACTGGCTAACAGCTAGCCAAACTAAAAAGTCACTTTTCTGTTTCCCTTGCTTACTTTTTGGAGGAGACACAGCTTGGACTCAGCAAGGTATCATGGATCTAAAACGTTTGTCGGATAAAATAAGAAAACACGAATGCAGCACAAGTCACATCGGAAATGGTGTAAAGCTGTCAATGTTCGGCAAAGTTACCATCGCCTGTCAACTTGATGAGGGTCACCGCATTGCTGTACAGAGACACAACGAACTTGTCAAGAAAAACAGACATTCGTTGTCACGTATTGTGGACTGTATTAAATTTTGCGGGGCACACAAGCTTGCTTTACGTGGATCTGATGAATCTTCCACTTCGCTTAATCAGGGCGTGTTTCTGGATCTTGTTGACCAGTTCTCCTTTTTAGATAGCCAGTTAGCTGATCACCTGTCTAACACACAAGTCGCAAAGTACACATCAAAAACCAGTCAGCATACACTCAAGTAGCTCATTCTATCGGTTTATGAAAAGAAACAGGCTGATGAAATTTTTCAAGCACCATTTATGGCAGTGCAAGCCGATGAGACGACAGATGTGTCATGCATCAGCCAGTGCGTGATCGTGCTCCGGTACATCACGGAATGTTCTGCTGTGGACCGATTTCTTTGTTTTTCTCCATTAATAGACAGAACTGCAGAGGGACTTGAAAAGGTTCTGAAAGAAAAACTCCAAACATATAAACTAGAAAGTAAACTCATCGCACAGACCTATGATGGAGCTGCAGTTATGAGCGGCGCTGCGTCAGGCTTGCAGGCAATGTTCCCTCTAAGCTGCGCGCGTGCGCAATCGCGCACTGCTTGCACATACTCAGCGCACAAGAACATCTATGCAGCGCACAAAATAAAATAAAACAGAAACGTATTACTTAATATCTAATTTTAGAACTGATATAATCTAGTTAATTAGACCAATTATATATATATATATATATATATATATATATATATATATATATATATATATATATATATATATATATATATATATATATATATATATATAATTTGTACCATTTTGCAACGTAACTCAATGAGTGACAGGTGTCCAGCCAATAATGCCGTACAGTTCACGTACGCTACGCAGCCAATCGGAGCAGAACGGCGCGAATGTGCCCTGCCCATACGCGCCGTTCAGGTTAGCTAGCTAACAACAGTGCAGCGGAGTTAAGAGACGCAGATGCTAACCCCTTATCATGGCGAAACGAACGGGCAGCGACGCATCCACTCATCAAGCCAAAGTAAAAAAGAAATGTGGTTCTTTTAAGATGGAATGGCTGTCGGAGTATGTGAAAATAGAAGAACAAGCGGTGAAACTGAGTGAGATTTTTTTCCTTTTCGAGTGAGAAAGGTTTACTCTGCAAAACATGTTGCGAAGCCAAAGTAGCAAATGAGTTTTCCGAGGGAAAAATGTGGACTGAATGGAAGTTGGACTACCTTAAGCGTCACATTCAGCAGAAATGTCATTTGAAAGCTGTTGGAATTGTACGAAGACTCAAGATGGGACAGGGGATCGGTACATTATTGCGGGAGAGCGCAAAAGACCGAGAGAAAAAGAACGAGCTGTCACACAAAACAAAATCTGACCCCGAGCAAGTTAAAGTTCTCATTGACAATGTTTTACTTGCTATCAAAATGAATGCATCAATGCATAAATAAACAGGGGTCAATCAACACATTCTCAGATATGGTTGCTGCAACACTGAGATGTGAGGAGCTAAAGGAGATCTCACAGCTTGTGGATATTTGTGCTACATTTCAAGCTTCCAGTGCAGATTGTGAAAGAGGATTCAGTTTAATGAATCACATCAAAACAGCATCCAGAAATCGTCTTGAAGTGGCACATTTGGACCAGCTGATGCGCATAAAGTCAACGCAAGAAGCAGAGGAAGTCATCGACCTGGACAATGTGTACAAGCATTGGAGAAGCGAGAAGGACAGACGGGGACAATAAGGTAAAATTTAAATCAGATTTGTGCATATTCTA
This sequence comes from Telmatherina bonti, assembly GCF_933228915.1. NCBI lineage: Eukaryota > Metazoa > Chordata > Actinopteri > Atheriniformes > Telmatherinidae > Telmatherina > Telmatherina bonti. The sequence goes on from NC_136624.1 coordinate 17,592,853, forward strand.
GTGACATATATTAATCATTAAATGCTGTTACTATTAGATAATTTATGGGCAGGGTTTCCACTACATGTAATTCATTGTGGCTAACCGCCACGCCTTCAGAATGATGATTTTTTTTTTTCAAGGTTTAAAACAATTTTAAAGGATATATATGCACATATATGTATATGTATATACATTGTGCAAAATGTGAATCTTTTAATGTGAACAAAATTTTTGTCTGAAAGGTGTACATTTGTGTCATTTCTTCCAGAACATGACCCTCACCCATGCCACAACTGGACTGGACTCAGGCCAAAGCGGGACTCTCACATATAACAAAGTACACAACTCATGAACAACAAGGTTTTTGTTCTTTTTTTATTTTAAGTGGGCCAAATCAGTTATATTAAAAGTTAACTAATGAAAATTGCTGCTGTAATTTGATTCTTTTAATAAGCCATGTAACTTGCTATGATCCAAGATTTTCAACAGGCGTGATAGTGGTGTGTGGCCACAGCGTACACATCTGATGTTGCTCACAGTGGTCCTCAGTGTGCTTAGGGAGCTTGTGTGTCTGCTCAGACACATGAAAAATTAGAGGGAACATTGCTTGCAGGCCATATTAAGAGAGACACACTTTGTCCACTGTTATGCCCACCAGTTGAACCTAATAATTAAATAGGCCTGCTCATACCTCACACCGATCAGAATATTTTTTGCAAATTTAACTGCATTGGCAACATTTTTTGCCAAGTCTCCCAAGAGAACAGCTGTTCTAGACTAATTTTGCGGCAGAAGGATTCCTGCATCGGGACAAACGAGATGGAACTTTAACAGTCGCACAGTCCACACAGTGTTCAAGCAACAAAACACCCTGAAGGCATGTTTTGAAAAAATAAAAAACTGTCAGACCTGGGACAGTGTGTCAGTCCAACAAGCGCACGGTCTGTCCACGTTACTGGAGGATAAAAACTTTATTTTCTTTTTATTGTTTTTTCATGCTGCTCTGTTTTATGTTGGTATTCTCTACAACATTCTTCAGAAACGAACCACTTATCCCCTGAATACAGGACAAGCCCTGATGAATTTCTTTTGGTCTATTACTGAACTGAGAGAAAAGCTTGTCAAAGACAACCCCTGTCAACATGCAGAAGCGGCTGCAGCAGCTGCAGCACCACACAGGATGCAGAAGTCCGACTGCGTGTCGGTGGCCGCTCGGTGCTGCAGCATAATGATCGAGCAGTCAAAAGCTCGCTTTGAGAAAGCCCGACACCTAATGTCGTTTGAACTGATAAACCCTGAGCTGTTTTCACAGTTTAAGGCCAGTTTCCCCCAAAAACAACTGGATTTAGCTTGTGAACATTTCTCAATGATCTGCAAGGAGAAACTTAAGGGTGAACTGATGGTAATGTACAGCAGTGCAGAGTTTGAGAAGTTAACATCTGCAATGACACGTTTGAAGATGTTGACAGAGAATGATCTTCAAAACACTTTCTCTGAAACTCTGAAATTGACGCAAATAGCCATCACAAGCCCCATGACATCCGTAGAGTCAGAGAGGTGCTTCAGTACCCTGAAGAGGATAAAGTCTTTTCTGAGAAGTAACATGGGACAGGAAAGACTAAACGCACTGGCCGTGCTTTCTGTTGAGCGGGACTTCATCCAGAAATCACCTGTCTTCAATGAAAAAGTGATCAACCTGTTTGCATCACTGAAAAATCGCCGCGCTGAACTCCTCTTCAAATAAGGTAGATCATCCTTATTCATATCTTAACACATATCCCACAGGCCTATTTTTTCCAGTATGTCCATTACCTGTTTCTGTTATAACATGTAATTTTTTACTGGAGTTTTTTTTTTTTTTTTCTACTGCAGTCGAGCTTCTGTGACTTTTTGAACCTTGTAGTCTGTGCATGAGTGTGTGTGAAAGAGGGGGGGTGCATTGATTCATTCCGCTGATAATAGTATTTTGTTAAAAAGGTAGTTCTTTATAATACTGTTGTGAAACCTTAAATCTTGTTCCGTATACTGTGATATAAACCTATAACCTATAAAGTGAAAATGAGGTCTGTTGGCTTCAAGATATGTGTTAGCCCTCCCACTCGATGTCATCACAAGCCGTCACTGAGTATGAGTGAACAAGTTTAAAAGTATAAATAAAATTTATCAGAGAAAAAGTCAGTAGGCTCTGGACAATTACTTAACAGGCCACCCACTCTGCGAATTTCTATTGTATGTAACAGGTAAATAAACAAAACACAGTCTAAGTGTATTTTAGCATCACTTCAGTTGCTGTCCATCCATTTTAGAGTTTTATTTTAAGGTTCTTTTATTTATTGTATTTAAATCCTTAAAGGGTCTGGTCCCTCTGTACCTCTCTGAGCTGCTTTCCTCTCATTCACCAGTCTGGTATCTCACATCAGCTGATTAGCTCCTTCTAGAGCAGGGATCCTCAATCCTTGTCCTCGAGGACGAGTGTCCTGCAGTCTTTCCAAGTGCCCCCGCTGCAACACACCTGAATTCAAATCAATGTGTATTTAGCAGGCGTGCAGGGCTTGTCTGAGTCTGAGTCAGTTCAAGCAGGGACATTTGGAAAACCTGCAGGACATTGGGCCTCGAGGATCAGGATTGAGGGTCACTGTATATGCTACACATGTGGTTTGTAAAGACATGGACACTGCTTCTGCTGATGATTATGGAATAATAATGACAGTAAGGATGATAAAGATTAGAACGATGTTAATGATGATGATGATGGTCCTGATAATGAGAGGGATAATGATGACACAGATGACAATTATGATGACAATGATGATGGTAATGAAAAGATTAGAATGATCATGATGTATTTCCTGTTAACATCTATTTATATGTTGCTCACAATATTATCTTTTAATTAGGAACAGCAGATTGGGTTCCTTGTGTATGAACAGACACTCATGCTACATGTTATGTGATATTTAAATAAAGTAGTTTTACTTTGTCATCGGTGTTGAGTTGGATGGCTCTAAAACAATTAAAATGGTTCAGCTACTTTTTCAGTTAAATCAATTGCAGATTCATCTTGTTTATTTTTGTAAATAAATAGCTGAAAAACTGAAACACTTTTTATTAAGACAAATGTGACTGATGCTCAATAGCTTGTAGTGAAAATCAGAAAATTTTGTTTGTTTTTATCTGTATATTTGTCTGCTTTTCTTTTCTTTTCAGATCAATTACACAGCTGGTCTTGTAATAGCGCTCTGCTGGTAGAAAACATACCAGAACTGCAACTGTGTGTAAATTACAGAACAGCTTTGCCATTAGTGTAAAGGGATTGTTGTATCACGGTAGAAGTACATGAATCATATTCATACTTTTACATAAATACTTTGAACTAGGTCTGCATAGAGATACTAAGTTATGCTCTTTTAGGATGGCACAAAGAAAACCAACATACAACTAGAGCTTGTGAAATAAAAAAGGCAGCCTTTTTGCTACTGAACATTTTTTCTCTTTTAGTTTAGAAACAAACTATTTTCAAACAAGACAAAGTAGTCCATGTGGTAAGGATTATTTTAGATGGTGCTTTCACGAGTATTTCTAGTAATTGGATGGTCTACATAGAACAGAGTCAAAAATGCATTATCGCTTATACTATTATGATGCCTGAACTCATCAACAGAGTTACAATAGTGCAGCTAAATTAAATGTTTTTAATGTGTTTGTTTTTTTGGATCAGCAAACAATTAGAAAAAGTAAAGGTTGCCAGCTAAAACCTCCACTGACACTGTGGAGCCCAATATCTTTGTCATGCTTTTCCACATGGTAGAAAATACTTACTCAATAAATTAAAGACTTGAATTTTCTCCAAGAACTCCTTCAGTAATAACTGGACTTCAGTTGTCAGCAGAAGCCTTTAATTACTCGAAAAGGGAAGGAAAATGGTTGTTAAAAAAAATGTATTCACTTTTTATGTTAATCACTTTCCCATGAATGGACTGCAGATCAGCACTCTGAAATGTACTCAGTTTGGTGCTCTGTAACAAAGAACATCAACATTTTACCAGAAAAAAGAGAAATTAAAGCTTAAGTTTGTTTTTCACATTCAGCACCATCTCAGCAATATTCCTTATTGTAACCCATACAACCATTAAATACTTCATGAAAGGGTTTGAATTACAGAACAGCCTGTCACAGAAAACTTAATTAACCCCCAGATCAGGAAGGTTATGGATGAAGAGAAACAGGGACAACTTACACAAACAAGGTAAAGTGATTTAATTACTGAATCTCTCCTGCTACATTGTCACTGTTGGTGTTCTTACTTTGTCTGCATTTCCATCTGTCGTCTCTGCTGCATCTCTTCTGCTCAGACTGTTCTTCATAGATTTTCAGCATTCATGGTTGCCACTTACAGGCATAATTTAATTGCAACTCTAACAGAACATGAGGCTGTGAAAGCTGATGGTATTTTTTTCAGCGGGGGGTATATATCCAGAGAAAAGAACAGAGCACTTAACAGGAATGTCTCTTCTAACTTGATGGTAGCAGACGTGTCGTGGGCAGGATGTGAGATAATCTGTATTTTACTCAGTCTCACTTCCAAGTACCTGCACATGTTATACACCATTGGAAAGCTAAAAGATTTAAAAGATGATGGTCCTTCCCAGGCGACAATCATAACTGTAGATTATGTAAACTCTTCTCTTTTCCTGTCGCCAATGTGTGTTATCTTAGGAGCCATATTGTACTCTAGTAATAGATGGTACTGCATCAAAAACAGCCCTGCAAGGGTCCAGTTAAGGTATTCCAGTAAACTGGTTGGTCCACAACAAGTCTCTTTTCACAAAAACTGGTTTTAGGGGAAAGTAGAAGGATGTTAAAGGGAAAATTCTTGGTAATATACATTGGACTAACTTTTAGTGTTTTGTTGCTGTTTTATACAGTCATGACAGACTTTTATTTTCCAAATGTTTGTAGATGCAGGTGTCCCCACTTGCTCTGTGGAACTTCTCAACTTTGTGTACAGGTTTATGTGTAGGTCATCAGACTCCATCAGCAGCATTATCACTGCACTGGCCAATCCCAAGCTCAGCTCAGTGTATTACTTTTATGCTCTAAAGACTCATTGGTGTTTGAGCCTATATAGAAAGGTGTTTTATCTGTGATGTGTGGGTGCATGTTCTTATTATGGACGATATATTGTGTCTGAAATAAAGTACAAAAATGAATTAAATTGATTTATTTGTAAAGTTTTCTGTATCTAAAATTGGAACCTGGAATTCACCTGTCTGCTTTTATGTCCCATTTTGAGATTACATTTTATTGTAATTATAATGTAGGTGTTAATACTTTCTTTATCCAACATTGTAAAATATCTATTTACCTTTTGTATTTTTTTACATTCTAATGTAACTTTCTTTTGGTATTAGCACACCACAACTGTTTCATTCCATTTGGGATTATTAAAGTGTTTCTCATTTAAAATGCATTGGTCATTCGTAACATCCTTGAGCCTCATCATTTCACTTACTTTTCATTTATGCATAAGCAGATTAAGAACTGTCAATGTACATCTAGGTAAATGTAAAAGCTTGCTTAAAAATAGGTAAAGCTAAATGTCAACTATGCAATTATTAACCATGCTAATAGACCTGTTTTGATTCACTTTTCTTGTGTCTTGGATTGTCTTGACAATTTGTCAACATTATCATGTCCCTTCACCCACTAGGCTAAATTTAGCTATGTTAAGTTTTCCAAATTTTGCCAAACAACATGTTGAAGCTAAAGTTAAGCAGCAAATAAAAGAAAAATAAAAATAAAAAAACCTGGGATTAAATAATGTGTGAGCTCTGGGACAAACCTGCTTCGCTTTATCTCCTTATTAAAACTTGTAAATTCTCATTTCATTGCAGTTTCATGAGCTGCTGTGAGACTGTTGCACACTACCGTGTCACATTCCTCATTTTTTAGTGCTCAAACTCTACTGGGACTATACGTTCCAACTTGGAGGCTTCTCCTCTCAATTAGTTTTGATCCTCCTGAATACTGAATCAAATAAAAAAAAAAAAAAGATTATTAAAGACAGCATTGGCAATATGCATAATTCTCTTATTCCTAATTCTTTCTTTTTTTTTCTAATTGGTAATGTTTGTGTGAAAGTCTTACCCATTAAATCCAATGGGAAAGTGTCTAAACTTTCGACTTGTACTTTAGGTGTGTACATTTTTTTTTATTGCAATATTTCATTTTTGTGCAATTCTACAAGTCATGGAAACACAGCTATTGATTCAACAAGGTGCTGGAAGCATTCCCAGACATGTCGGTCCATACTGACGTGATGGTGTCACATTTGCTGTAGATTGCTTCACTGTATTGGATTAAGATCTGCTAACGATACAGGCCAGTGAACTCACTGTCTAGTTTAAAAAGTAGTTGGAGATGTTTTTAGCTGTGTGACATGGTGCATTTTCCAGCTAGAACTAGCCACGAGAAGATGCTACACTGTGGTCACAAAGGGATGGACATGGTCAGTATGGTGTTTAAACCATACTCACCTGGTACTCAAGAGCCTAAACTGTACCAAAGAATTTCCACCACATCATTACGTTAACTGAACCAGGCAGGAGGGATCAATGCTTCTATGTTGTTTCCAACAAATTCTGGCCTATACCATCTCAGTGCGGCAACTCATCGAATGAGGCGACTTATTTCCAGTCTTATCCAGCTTTGGTGAGTTTCTGTTAACTTTAGCTTCAGTTTCCTGTTCTTAGTTGAAGAGGTGTTGCATGGTACACAAGTCGTACATGGTATAAGCTTCTGCTTACACCACCGTAGCACATTTGCTTCAAGGCTGAAAGTGTTGTGCTTTCATTATCTCCAACCATTCTTCTCTGACCTCTGACATAATCAAGGCTTTTATATCCTGGCAACTGCCTTTCACTGAATATTTTCTCGTTTTAGACCATTTTCTCTAAACCTTAATAGATCAGCAGTTTTACTGGGATCAGCCCGACTGGCACCAACAGCAATACATGTTTAAAGGCACTTAAATTTCCTTTTTTTTCTTTTCTTCTGATTCTCAGTTTGAATTTCAAGAAGACGTCTTAACCCTGTCTACATGGATAAATGCATAGAGATACTGGGATTAATTGGCTGTTTGTCTTACAGTGAATGAGTGTATGTTTATTCAATATCCTGTGTGGATTTTTAATGCAATTCTGGAATTACATTTAATCATTCTTTTAAAAAAATATTAATGCCTTCAATATTATTACATGAGTACACCAAAAATGGATATGTATTACTGAACAGTGCATGTAGTGTTTAAAAAAATGGAAAAAAAAAAAAAATATGAAAAGAAAAAATCTGTTCAAAGAGCATAAAATAAAGCATGTAATGTATAGGCCAAGAAATAAGTCAATAAAAAAGCTTAATAATAAATTATTTGTATGTTCAGCTGACAGGAAAATATGTACAAATGACAGAAAGTAGCATATCTGAACAAATGATGTAAAAAAAAATACTAATTTAAAATGGACATTTTAAAATATTGTATTTATCTAAATATTTTTTAATTGTTTTATTGTAAAACAGAATGTTTTTGGATGTTTGTTATATGATTATTGAATGACAACACTCTGCTAAAATATTTCAACAAATTATTACATGAAGCCATGACAGCATCATATATTCTTATTGTATAATAACTTCATGATAACGTTCCTATTGGCTTGAACCATAAAGTTTACCTTGTCAAGTCTGCATCTTGCTCTGTATTTAAAGTATGAATACTGATAATCTATGCTTACATTTGCCGCTGGTTTCCCTAAATTCATTTATTAAAATATAAGAGGAGATTCATGGTATTATTTGTATAAACAACCATGTGTACTTGCTAAAGGCCACGTGTTTTCATAGGCCTGCAGCCATTGGTCTTCATTGGCAGGAATCAGCAACAATTGAATTTCATTATGTTTAGAGAGGCAGCTCACACAGACATATCTTGAAGCTTTCTGAGCTAGTTGATGTGCTAATCCTTTACATATAATTAAATCATCTTATTGTTTTGTCTCTCCCCCCTGCTGAGGCTCTACATATTTTTTTTATATTCTCTTAACAATTATTTCTTTTTGTCAATCTCACCCTCTAAGGATTAAGCAAACTGAATGCGGATGCATATTAAACATCAGTGCTGGGAAAATGGCCAAATTTAAAGCTTTGCACATTTTAGGTAATGATATCTCTATGTTGACATCTCTTTGCGAATAGTTTAGAAACAATAAGCTAGCTTATATGCATATGACGTCAAGCACAGATTTTTAAAAGTCGTGCAAAAGTACTGAACGACCTCATACTGCTTTTGTATTGCCAAAGAAAATGGAAAATAGGTGCAGGGATCAAGTGAAATGTGCAGAATAAAGAGAAACATTTTTTTTGTCAGATCTAATGAGTTTGAAAAGCAATATGTGGTTTGATCATGTTGATTTTTCAAAACAACCATAAATTTCTTAGGAAAGTTTTCTTGTAATTTCTTGAAGTAGTCTTTAGGAACTGCTTCCCATGCTTCTCAGAGGTCATTTCTAAGCTCTTCTTTCAATGGTGATTTTTAGTCCAGTTCTTGTCATTTTTCTCTCCCTTCTGCCACCCTTGTATGGACATCATTTTTCCTTTTTTTTGTCCTGTTTCTCAGAGACATGCTATTGTCAGCTGTTGATATTTTTCTGGAAGTCCTGACAGTTCCTTTTCCTCAGCTTTTTGTAAGGACACAGAGCCCACCATGCTGAGATACACCAGGTTAACAATAGAAGCTCTTTTTGCACCAACATTTCAAGGATTCTTTGCTAAGTTGTTGTTTAATCCAACCTTAATTTTGTTTGGGTTTTTGTCAAGGTAGCAGTTGTTATAAGTGGTATAACAAGCGATAGTTACTAGTATTGTACAGTACCAGTCAAAAGTTTGGACATATTTTTCTGTTGAATCCAATGGGAAAGTGTGTCCAAACTTTTGACTGGTAACGTACATGTTATGTTTATCTGAATTTTTTCTGTAATCCATTTAGTTATTCTCCTACTTCTCCATCAACAGTCTCCGAAAACATCTATTAATCCATTTATCTCCTTTTCTATCTTTTCATATTTAAATCTTCTCTCCTCTTAAACTCCTGTCATCCAGCCATTTATCCATCACACCAACAATCTGTAGTGTGAAGTATTTATTCTTACCTCTCTCATTATCCATGCAATCAAAGCCCTGGGTGCCACAACTGTGTGTAAACAAGGCAAAGAATGAGATTTAATAGCAGAAGGTGCTTGCAGGCACATCAGCAGGATTGGTTCAGGTCTGTTTAACTTCGGAGATGCAATCACTGCACCACAGCACTGTTTATTACAAACCTATGCTGACCAGCAATTATCTTGTCAACTTTATGCCTAATTTTTTGGCTCTAGAAAATCATGCATTGCAGCTGCATCCATGAAAAACCAAGGAAGAAAAATAGCCACAAACATGGCTGCAAACTTGACTTGCAGGTATACTGACCCATAAGTTGAAATATTTACCTCATGTGTCATGAAGAACATTGACTTAAATATGCTCACTATGGCCAAAACATTACCAAACTTAAGAAAAGTGAAGTTTAAATAAGTCTGAAAATGAAGCACGCTTTTTAGAATGGTGATGGGAATATGACAATGCTGTGTTCTGTTATCCAGTCTGCATCATGATGTGAATCTGTGCTGTGATGGTTCTGTGACATGCATTACTTTTTCAGAGTAGTTCCTGCATTCTGTTCTTTAGATTGGGTCAAATTAGGTTATTATCTTATGTTTGCACAAATGATGCCCTGTGGAATATTGTGTATTTGCCAGTGCAGGATGCTCGTTGCTCTAACCAGGTAGAACTACTTCTTCAATCCTTTGACCCTCCTGAAAACTGTTATGTGACCAAGGAAACTTAAAAAAAAAAAAAAGATTTTTTTTGTGTTTTGGCACATTTTATTTGTGCACTGTGATTTTAGAGATAGAGATTAATTAAGAGCATTTTCAGTTACACTGTTTGAAGGTCTGCTGCAGAATTTAAATATCCCCTGGCTTCCACAACTTACTTTACTACCATTGTAATAGGAAATTTTTAAAAACTATGGCCACTGTTCAAGATGTTGCAAATAGTCACTATAGATGATGGGTCACTGGATCAATAGGGTTTAACCTTATGAGGACAGGAATGTCAAAGTAAAACATACAAGTAATGTCAATTCAGCCATTAAATGCAGGAACAGGATTGTCTCAGTGTGTCGATTTTTCCTATTAATCTTAATAAGGCAATTTTATACTTTAGAAGATTCTCTTGACAGATTTTATCAGGTCAACAGTAAACAACACCCCAAGTGGAAGACACACAAACCTTTAAATGCACGTTGTAGCTACTGCACTGTAAAAAATTATTGTAGTAAATTTTAACAGGACTGTGAGTATATCATCATTATATTGGAAGTATAAGAATACCACAGTACTACCACCACTACCAGGGCCACTTTTGCCTACTGCTGGGCCTCTAAGCTAAGAAGTTTTATAGGCCCTGTCCCATTCTCCAAATGTACAGAGTCTCCTTATAGGAAATCATATCTAGGTTAGAACCGTTTCTTTCTTTATTTAGTTGTGTTGAAGTATCATTAACATGACTGCAACGAATGATATTGAACAGAATACTGAATGAATAAATAATAATAGCAGCGACAGATCAAACTATAAACTCTGAGAAGCCATGCTTCCTAAATAGCTTAATCAACAGTATATCTTAGGTACTGCATAGCCACAACATCTGGAAACCTGCAGAGGTGATCAATAAACACTGCACAGTGCTTAAAATACACATCATGAAGACTGTCACGCTCAGTGATCATAAGGTCACTGATGCAGACTCTGATGTTTATGTGCTCAAGCGTACGCATATCTGCGCCTTTATTTTGACAAACTGTCTGACCCATTTTTACCCATTAAGTGCGTACTTTGGACCATTTTAAGTCATCCTCCAGAGGCTCGGGACTGTGTGCCTGCCACCCCTACTCCGCCCTGCCTCTGCCTTCCTCTCCTGTGGCATCAACACAGGTCCTGCTACTTTCTCGGGTGGGTTAGATAGGCAGTTCCACCTTTGTCATTCATGTGAGACCAAACATCCATGAGCTCTGGAATGCTCTTTAGTCATTTTTTTCTCATAGTTCTGTTTGTTGTGAGTCTTGCTTTGCCGAAAGATGAACCCATTTGAAGAGAGATGATTAACAAAATGATGGCGCATAATACAAGACTATCAGGTGATAACCTTTTTCCCAAAGTATTTATATGCCAAAGTGGGTGTGTGTGTGTGTGTGTGTGTGTGTGTGTTAAAGATCCAAAACTAAAAGTATCATAAATTCCTTCATTCAATCTACTCTGTGGTTGTGACCTCTTTATTTTTCTTTGAAGAACTGCTTATTAAATTTACTTTTCTCAGTTTAATAACATAGATTCTTGGAGTGTCTACAGTGACCCTCAAGGGATGGTGATCTGACAGCAAACTCTGCAGACAAAGGAATACTATAGACAGAGTATATACACTATTGCTGGCTCAGGGTTTATCCACCATGAAGGATATTGGAATCTTTGTTTTTTTCAGGGATGAAGGATGAGAAAGTGGACAGTACTTCTTAAAAATATTAATTTCAAATCTCAAGAAGCACAAGTCATCGATATGACACAGGGAGCCATTTATGATCATTGTGCTTAGAAGCCAATAGAAAATACTCATTTAAAAATTACACAATTGTGGTTTAAATTGACAGCTCACACTTTTAAATTTATCTTCTGCAATACTGTCAGACTCTACAAATTCTCCATACTTATCTCCACATGTCCTCCTGAGTTCAGTTTGAAGAAAATTAAATTACCTATTAATATTTACTCAGAACTTGACATCCTGACAGCTGCTTGCTTAATTCTCTCCAAGAAGATTTTAGGCCACAGAGGTGTAACAGTGGCGGTTGTAGCAGAACAGCAGTGCTTCTGCTTGACACTGACACAGAGTCTGTGTTGGCAAGTGGGAATTATATGTGAATAGCAACTGCATCCAAACCAACATCTGCACAACCAAGTATCTGCTGATTCATCCAGTTCATTGTTTGTAAAAAGATGATCAGCAAAAATTATTAACAGCTGACAGCAAGACCAGAGTGTGTCCAAATCATAGACTGTATATAAAGAGATGGACGGAGTCTCCATGACGTCACCCATGGGTTTCTGAAGAGCTAAATTGAAGCTCGGTGGGCGGTTCCTACCATCGCCATGTTGGCAGCGTCATGCACGTCGTCTCGCCCGGAAAATACAAATATGGGCAAAGAGGTGGAACTGAGAGGGCAGTCGTGAGCGTCATGATTGACATCAAGCAAACCCCGAGATAACGGGAGCTAACCAGCTAACGGAGTTAAGCGGGCTAAAGCTAAGTCACGTTGTTAACCGGCTAAAAACCGCAGTTGTTCTATGTTCTTCTTACTTGAAGCCAGAGATTGGTACCTGTCAATCAAAAGGACACTAAATTTGCCGAACTTCAAGATTAAATTACTTTAAAACGGGCGAGTTAGAAAAAAATTCATTTCCCCCCACAGTTGTCATGAAGGTAAATCTGACCTACTAAACTGAAAATGGATTTTTGAACCAGGCTGTAAACATGTTTATTTCTGCTGTGAAGTTGGCCTTTTTAACATGGGAGTCTATGGGGATTTGCTCTGTTTTGCAGCCAGCCCCTAGTGGAGGAAGGGGGAACTGCAATTTTATGCACTTCCGCATAGGCTTCACTTTTAACCACCGGAGGTTGCTGCTTGGTCCAGATATGTGTCTAAAGCAGAACACACCTCAAGCTGCTTGCTCACGAGTTCTGCAAAGACGTTTGCAAATATTCTGACAACTCAGTTGTAATTTCCAGTGCAGTGATGACTACAAGCCTTCAGCTCTTACTTCTACAGTAATGAAATATCTTTAAAAATTAACTGTGGCGCTGCTCAAAGCTAAGATCAATCTAAAGTTGAGCCCTTGGCAAAGAAAGAGAAAAAGCAGGGGTGAAGCCATGAATATTTCACTTGTTTTATCACCAGGTATTTAAAGAATCTCAAAGCACTTGCACAATAACTTTTATCGATTGTACTGCAGCATTTGAAGCATTACATTCCCATTTATTGTTAAAGACACTTCAAATTTGTATTGCAGGTTTCCTTTTAAACTAATTGTGTATCAAACCAAATCTCTCTGACCCTGATTGTGTATTTTTCTGCTTCGTGGTATGTATTGGAGGACAGAAAAAAAAAAAAAAAATTATCCATAAAATGATGCAAAATGTATCAAAAGGTGTGTGAATCAAATATGATACGTTTAGCTTTATGGGGTTAACAGCACAATTGCAAATTGCCAGCCATTTTCACGTTGTACGTGAGCAAGCACTTTAGTAAGACACTTCAGACTACATCATAAAAGTCTTTGATGCTGCAATCTTTCTTTACTTCATGCACACAGATTGCAGTGTTCGTCGACTTTCGTCTGCAAATGAATTTTTGAACATAGAGATAGGTACAGTTTTACCTGTGATTGCTGCACAATATTTTTTAAAGATTATAACAAGTGTGGTGCCTAAACTTAACCACACAGTAACTAAATATAACAGTGTTGTCAGGAGTGGCAAGAAACCCGTTCCTCCCACAAAACGTTTATTCTTTCAATCTGTGATGTTATGATACACTATTTGGCTCAAAAAGTCTCTTGGGGAGGACTTTAACATAAACTCTATGCTTGGTCAGTAAAAGGTGTACAAGAGCAGACAGACTGAATATGTTGATATTGTTAGTATGCAGATGTTGTTAGTGATCTTAGTTGTGAATAAATCAAGATTTGAACAGATGCCAAAAGATGCAACTGAAGTCACAAGTTACTGTCAAAACACAACTTCACCTCGTGACTTTCTCTGAGTGCTCAGTGTAATCACATACAAGCCATAACACAGCAGTCTAAAAGGCATGACCTTTATGTTTTAATTCATCTGCATCAATACCACAAAATAAAAAAAAAGAAGTTGCATTCCTCATTCAGATGCAGAGCTGCTTATCATTCAGCTGATCCAGGCCAAAGTCTGATTACTCAAGTGTTTACAAGCCTGGAACCATTCCTGAGGCAGACGCTGTATCCACATGCATATCCATTTTAATTACCACTTTATCAAAATCGGCTTTGTGATCAGCACCACTGTGAGCCAGGATGGGCGCATACACCCACACAGATGCTAATCTATCCACAATCCTGTATGTGAGGAAAAAGCAGAAGAAGGCAGTGTTTGAATATTTTCCATTCAAATGCCCAGAGTGAAATATAAAAACATAATTGGGGTCAGATGACCTCTCCACACTGGAAAAGCTGATGTGTAGCCCCTGCACCGTGAGGCGAAAGAGTCATTGAGCAACCAGTTTGATGGTCCCTGAGCCTGCGGGGCAGCTTTGAAAGATTTATTCTTCTGATTGAAGGGGACAGCATTGATTTAAAGTCAGACTGGATGAAGAGACCAAACAGCAAGAAAAAAATTATATTTTTCTGCTTTGACAATATATGGCTGCACCGCAGGACAGCACAGCAGGAACTAAGAACACAACACATTTTGATGCTTTCACATGTTCTCTGACCTACAAATATATTTCATTTCTTCATTTTTAGGAAGCCCAAGCAACTGATTTTTTATTATAAATTTAAATAAAATTCAGATAGCAGTTTTTTTGGTTTTTTTTTTAATTTACTGATAAAACTCTTATCCAGTTTTTCATTTCTTTAGGAACAGATGTTTGATTTATATTCTAAATGACAGCAAACCATCTCTATTCATAAGGTGTACCTGAACTTTCTTCTACTCAAGTAATAAATGAATCCAATAATTCTTGCTTCAATTTGTAATTTGCACTTCAGATGGAGGGAGGGTAGAGTTACGAGGTTTTGCCAACAATTTGTGGGTCAAATTGATTTATGAGTTTTAGTTGCTTGTAGCAATACTTTTCACAAGCTGAATATTTGTAAATCCCTTTACAAACATAAAGAATCACCACCTGCACTTAATTATTAAAAGTAAAGAACAATGCAGCCACAATTCCAATTAGCTTGGGATGTTGTACAAAACAAATTAAAACATTATACAGTTATTTGCTAATCCTTTTATCTATATTCAGTTTATTACACACAGATTACACAAAGATTTTTAAGGCCAGTTCTACCAAGATCCAAATTTGCGAGTATATGTGCAATCTAGAATTTTGCACTATAATTTGCAGGTGATTGGCTATTTAGTTAATAAGGGTGATTAAGTAAAATGGTACAAACATGTTGCAGACTCCCTGTTTAAATGAGGGTTTTGCACTTTTTGTGGTTTGCAGCATGGTGGGTTTGGAGAGGAAAGGATGTCTTACAGCGAAGAACTCTGACTGCTACACAAAGAAATGCCATATGTTAACTATCTTATGAACAAGTTAGTGGTGTCGGTCAAATGATGCGAACAGGGGATGAAGTAAAAAGACGATATAAAGACTTTAGAAGGTGATTTGAAAAAAAAAAAAATCAACATATAATAAAACCTCATGAAAATAGGTGGGACATAGGGTGTGTGTTGGGTGTCATCTCTAAAAAGAAAAAAGAAACCAAATGAACATTAAAGTCTCTTGTTTCTAATATAGGCCTCATTTATTTTTACTAAGGATTTCTTCTTCTTGTAACAATAACGGCAGCCATGTGTGTAATTACGCACACAGACTGTTTGCACATCCTTTTGAAATGTGTTAATTATGGCCTCTGAAAGATGCAGTTTTTTTTTTCTGTAACGAGAAGAGCTGTCGTATTTAACCTGGACAATTTAGCCAAAAGATTCACTGCTTAACACGCATTTTCTCATCACACAACTACCCTTCTTTCAAATGTTACTGAAAGTGACAGTTTGCTGGTGAGAACACAAATATTGGCACTAAAAGTCTCCTCGGGATGAATTATTTCATTAAAATTGTTATAAGGTATGAACATATGAAAAATGGGTTTTAAAAAGACAGAAAAACATAAAAATACACAAATATTTATCTCAAAATTTGTATTATTCTTTTAATTTTTCAGAATAATCGCAAGGAAAATAATACATTTTGACTTTTATAAAACAATTTCCTATAAATAAAACCTTTGGCAGCTACAAATGAAATTCCATAGGGACATACATGAATCAAATAGCTCACTTGTCAAAATGATGCACAAAATCAACTACTATTTCTTCTATTATTTTTACTAGAAGGAGCGTGATGTTTCTCTGCACGGAGATAAAGAACAGCTTAGAGTGTTGAGTTAAAAGAACCACGTAGCCTATTTAAGAGTGAGCTAGAGAGAGAGGGAGGGAGAGAGATAGACATCTCCTGGTGTGACACAGTGCACTTAAAGTTTTGTTTTTTTTTTTTGCCATGATTGAATGTAACTGTAACTTTACTGTACTGTAACTTAAAGGCTTACACAAGTTCACATGCCTCTAATATTTGTGATTTTCTCTGTTGAACTGAATAATCTTATTAAAGAAAAAGCAAAAACAAAACAAAAAAAAATCTGAAAGAAAAAACTCCAAAAGCCTGGGGTGAATGAGCAGGAACTAACATAGAAGAAAATAAATATTGTAAAACCGCTCATCCTCTTAAATTAAAGTAGCTGTGGAAAACCAACAGTCACTGGGAGTGACAGTACCACTAACCACTACATTACCCTGGAATAAGTAATCCCTGCATAAATGAAGCACTAAGTACACAGAAGGAACACAAAGTGACACACTGATGAAGAGAAGGACAAAATACATCTTGCAAACACATACACAAACTATTACATTGACTGTCAGCAATTAGAGTCAAGGTGATTGAGTATACACAAACACACACACACACACACACATTAATCGGTATGTGTCAATGACTTTGTTAACCTCATTGGCTTTTCAGAAAAGTACTAGCTTTTAGTCCCTTTTCAATCAGTGAATATTGATGAGGTTTGTGTGTGTGTGTGTGTGTGTGTGTGCGTGTGTGTGTGTGTGCATGAGAGCATGTGACATTTTTGTTGTCATGTTTTTCTGTACTACTTTTGCATTTCAATTAATCTGTTCATATATTCAAACTTGTCAGTGTGCACACAGCAACGGCAGCACAGTATTTATCAATAGTAGTGGAGAAAAAAGACTAAAGCAAAGAAAGAACACCGACTTTCCAGAAACTTCCCAGGCGGATGGTCTTGTGCTGCTCGGAATAAGTAACTTGAAGATTAAATCATTTCCAAGACACATTAAGTTAAACAAAATAAATGAACAAATTAATATGTTGACATAAAACAAAGAAAAGCACTGACCTACGTGTACAACTTTGTTTTCTTTTAACACCGATGATGGCAAATATACACATTCCACACTGCATTTTCCATCTCTGGCAGGGATGGACAACTCCAGCGCTCAAAGGTCAGTTTCTGTCAGGTTTTATGTGTTTCCCTGTTGCAACACATTTAACACAAGCAGCCTTTTGTGAATTTTTCAACGTTAATTGCCCATTAATATAACTCAGGTGTGTCGGTGTAACTAAGGAAACATTTAAAACCTGAAGGACAGGAGTTGCTGACCCCTTATCTTCATGTTGGGATTAGTTTTGGACTTTTTGGTGATGTCCATCCACATGTCTGTGATTTGTTTTTATGAACCTGTGTGTGCTGATATTGATCAGGTTGTCTTTATGCTCCCAGCAGGTGGAATGTGGTTCATATAACTGGAACAGTTTCACCAGCATGAGCTCTGTCAATTCAGGAATACAAACTCTGTAAGTCTGTAAACACACTCTCACCCTGATTTTAACTCTTGGACTGAATGGATGCAGCATTAGGCTGGTATACACTTTTTGAAAGTCTCTGAAAATCCAGTGAAGTATTTTTATTATTCTCTGAAACCTTGGTGACATCCTCCACTTTGATAGCAAGTCAACAGGAGGTATTGTGAGTGTCAACACGATTGCCTTCATCAAACATGATGTATGTTAAGAAATCAAACTGCAGCTGAAAACAAAAGCGCCTCAAAACCCTTCAAAAATCACTGCTGTGTCATTTAGCATGGATGCCAAAAGGGAAATAAGTCCATTAATGACTCAGTGTTCATTGATATACATAGTTTTCCTGACTGCGTGTTCAGCGTTTCAATTCTGACGGCGCTGGATCTGTGAGTGTGTTTACTCTCAATACTGCCAATGCTAATTGGTTACAGAGAAAATAATGAAGTTGTTTGCTTGTGTGTTTGCGTGTGAGTGTATCCTCCATCAGTTTGCTGTCACTGGCACCGATGCTAATTGCTAACATCAGTGCTGATGAAGTGACTGATGAAGTACTTCTGGTGTTTCTATGTGGAGGCAGATGAATGTGCGCGTACTCCATCATTGTGCACGCATTTGTGTAACTCTGTGTATCCAGGATTTGCTTGCCATCAGTCACTGTCCTGTCATTAGGACTGGTGCTAATTGCAGAGGGGCAGTGTGATGAAGTGGTCCGTTAGGACCATTCAACAAGCTTACACTTCAATAGTCTTCACACACACACATACGCACACAACTCACATGAGCATGTGTGTCCTGATGGGAGGATTAATGAAGTAAGCAGGTGAATTATAGTTCTGTGTTGGTGTGTGTGAAAGAGATATACATACTGTGCAAGAGCAAGAGGCTGGAAGGATTAATGACAGTGTCCTGCATGTGTTTGTGAGGATGAGGAGAATACAACATTTTAATCTCGCTTTCTGTCGGGTGTAATTAGAAGGTAAAGAGGGAAAAGAGTGAGATTTCACAGAGAAGGTGTTAATGTTGGTTTCCATTATAGAATATAATGTATTTATGGTGCTTTTCCACAAAATGGAATAGAACCGTCTGATACAGGCTAAGCATGGGTCTTTCATGCTTCATTTTTTATTAGACACCATCACCTCACAGGTGGAATCACTGGTTTATCTGCATAAGGTGTGTGAAACTCACAACTTTAATCTATGTATATTTATTACAAAATACTGACTTATCTAGAGCAACTTACAAGGGAAAACATATAGCTATTGCTCTGAATAAGCCCTGTTGTGTTTATGTGTTGTACTCTCACACAAATCATGCAATCTGTGCAGACAAATGAGATGTGCCTGATTTACATTAAACTGCCTGCCAGACTTTCAAACTTCATGGAAGAAAGATGTATGCTGGTGAGTGTGCATTACTCCATGGAGTTATTTACACCCAAAGGTGATTTCTCTGCTTTGAGTAATCAGGAGTCAGCAGTGTATCTATGCCACCAATATTGACTTGGGTTGTTTGGAAATTCAGATAGCCAGTACTGCCTCACAGAAAACAAAGCATGCTAAACTGAACCATAACATATAATAGAAGAATAATCAATAGCTTACTTTTATGGTATCCCAATGGTCTTGCAGTCAGCAATTTATATTCACCTTCTATATGCATCAAAATACACAGAAATGTGAAAAATACTAAGCAATGGTCTAGTCCTTTTCTTTAAAAATGCTAATAACTGCAGATATTTATAAATCTATAGACATATTTCCATTTATTAGTAGCTGTTAAGAAGATGCTGGCTAGCCAAACATTGCCGCAAATAAATACAGTGCAACCTGTAATCAATATTGAGGATATTCTAATGGATATAATAGGATACTGAGTGAGTATGCAAAATTTTAAAAATGAAATTTAATGAGTTCTGTCCATTTATATTGTAGCATTAATTAATATTGGATAACCTCACAAATTTACTCATAAACAGAGTCTGCAATTTTCCACCAGCATTACTTCCTGGCAACAGTATTGCCTTTAGTCTGATTGATATGTTTTTAAATTGTCTTAGTATTATTGAATAATAATAGTATGTTTCTTGTCGGTAAAGTAGTGGCAGGATTTCTTCATGTCTGTGATTGGTCAGACTTTGAAAATCCCACCCCTTTTATGTGAGTGTGCACTAATTAAAATAAAACACCATGACTTGAATCACCAAGTTGAAAACCAGCTTTGTTGTGCTGTTTATTAGAACTGCCAGCGTCTCTGTAAATCAACCATAAGAAGCGATATCTTGAGTATCTTCACCTTGCTTCGTAGTACAAGCCTCAGGAGGTGCTGTCAGTTCTCTCCTTAACAAAAAAAGAATTTGGGTTAAAATAAATCCCTGCATCTTTTCTACACAGTACCAGCTTTAGTTATAAAGCAAGACTAGAATGATACTCATTTTCCACAATCATACATCCACAAATTCTTGTTTGAGAAGATAATCTCAAACACAACTTATTCTGCTCAAACTAAAATATTAGCAAGTATGACTAAATGTAGAATTAGTCATGTTAGGGGTTACATGTTTTTGTTATTTTACCAGTTTTTTTATTCCATCATGTCATGTAGACAATACAGAAAATGTACTGTGCAGTTATCTACAGTTTAATCTGTTCCAGTTGGCAGCTTTCATGTAAACAAAAAACCATGTTGTGTATACTAATTTGCACTGAGGAAACTTGTAAAACTGTAATGTCTCAGATGAAGGCTCCAAAACTGACAGCAACAACTTTGCCAGCTGGAGCTGTGGCCGTAAGGTCATTGGTGCCTGTCATGGCGGTAATCCCAGGACTTGTTGGTGGACACCGGCAGTGAGGGATGCTGTCAAGCTGAAGAAGGAGTCCTATCGGGCCTTTTTGGCCTGTGGGACTCTGGAGGCAGCTGATAGGCATCGACAGGCTAAGCGGGATGCGGCTTCGGCTGTCGCCAAGGCAAAAACTTGGGCGTGGGAGGAGTTCGGCGAGGCCAAGGAGAAAGACTTCCGGATGGCTTCGAGACGACTCTGGTCCACCATCTGACAACTCAGGAGGGGGAAGCAGTGCTCTGTCAATGCTAGTGTACAGAGGAGATGGGGAGCTGCTGACCTCAACTCGGGACATTGTGGGTTGGTGGAAGGAACACTTCGAAGACCTCCTCAATCCTACCAACACATCTTCCGATGAGGAAGCAGAGCTGGGGGACTCAGGGGTGGACACTCCTTTCACTTCGGCTGAGGTCGATGAGGTGGTTAGAAAGCTCCTCGGTGGAAAGGCGGGGGTGGATGAGATCCGTCCAGAGTTCCTTAATCTCTGGATGCTGTGGGGCTGTCCTGGCTGACACGTCTTTGCAGCATCGCATGGACATCAGGGACAGTGCCTCTGGACTGGCATACTGAGGAGGTGGTTCCCCGTTTCAAGAAGGGGGACGCCTCCCTGGTAAGGTGTTCCGGGCACGTCCTTGTGGGAGGAGACCCCGGGGAAGACCCAGGACATGCTGGAGGGATCATATCTCTCAGTTGGCCTTGGAACGCCTTGGGATCCCCCTGCAGAGTTGGCAAATGTGGCTGGAGAGAAGTAAGTCTGGGCTTCCCTGCTTAGGCTGCTGTCCCCGAGAACCAACCCTGGATAAGCGGTGGAGTAAGGATGGATG
The DNA here is from genome assembly GCF_933228915.1 of Telmatherina bonti. NCBI lineage: Eukaryota > Metazoa > Chordata > Actinopteri > Atheriniformes > Telmatherinidae > Telmatherina > Telmatherina bonti. Next base: position 17,614,352 of record NC_136624.1, read on the forward strand.
GATGGATGGTACTTTGAAACCGTGCCTGTCTTAAACAATAATAAAAAATTATTTTTTATTTAGGCCAGACAGAAAATACCTTAGATATAAATATACTGGCAATGTCAAACTCTCCTCACTATGGCAACAGCGATCCTCTGATGAAATCAGTTTGCACCAAATTAAACCATTTAGTTCTACAAAAAAAAAAGCTAAATCTGAAAAGTTTATTTAACCTGGAAGATGTGATAAATCACTTCTATCCAAACATCTGACCAGCTAGTGACAAACAGCTGGTCTATTATAGGCGGCAATGAACCAAAAAAGCTTTTCAATGCAGTCTCTGAGATGGTAACAATTTAATTAATTTGAGTAAAAACAGAAATATATCAAGGTCTTCAGTACAAAGCTCTTTAGGTTAGAGCATGAAATTCAATATGTTAATATCAGCACAAAATACCAATAGTAAGCTGCTGGCACAGGCTTCTTTGCAAATTCAGGAATATTACAAACACATTAAAACATCAAAACACAATCAGGAATGTAATAAATATGACATACTATATTTTCCATGTAAGATGATGTGTGATTTTTATCACCATAGCAGTGGCAGACTGGAGTTGCTGACACTTCATTTGCAGCCTCGAGTGTTGATGTCCTGCTGTGCCAAGTTTAGAATTAAGATCAAACCACAAACATCAATTACTCTTCCAGAGGGTGAAATTCATTTAATATTCACATTCATTACATTCATTTGCAAACATGATCACCAAAGCAAAACAGGCAAACAAATATATGGCATGTTCATGTTTTATGCTTTAATTTGTATGCATTGTCTTCATTTCTGCTGTGTGTGTGTGTGTGTGTGTGTGTGTGTGTGTGTGTGTGTGTGTGTGTGGATATGTGGTTTAGACGGACTTTTGACCTGACTACGCACCGACATTACGCGGACCTTAGGGTAATACGCGGACTATGCCGATGTCCTCATAATTCAAACAGTGTATTTGCATTCAGGGAGGTCTAAAGAACATATTTTCTAATTTTCTTTGGTTGTCCCTCTTTACCACTTAACCTGATTTTCAGTGTATTTCAGTGTATAATGCAGCGCCCCCTGGATCCAGTGTAATATTGCACTTTCATACACATTTTCGATACACTCGAGTTGAATTTGGCGGGCCTCTTTGTGATTGGCTGATTTAAAGATGTGGGCAGGGCCTTGAGATCATCCGTCCGAAGCTCCACCCAGACGACGTCCTTTTAAAAATTAAATCCTCATTTATCGCTGTAACACGTTAAATGCATGGAAATAATTAAATACGAAAGGCACGCATCGGATTTTTAAATAAAACAGTCAATTTCTTGACGAACTGCTTTTTCCTTATGAAGGGAGGAGGGTAAAAGTTATTTTATTTCACTATTATTTATTTTATTTACTGAAAAGCTAGTATATACATAAATTGGCTGGTGTTTTTTTTTTTTAGTAACAAAGAACAATTATAAAATAATATTTTTCATGCACCAGTGATAAGTATGCTAATGAGAAAAAACCGGAACTTCCTGAAGTGCATCGTGGTTATTCAGACAGAGCTGCTGGATCAGTGGGAGAGAAGACAAACATCAGAGAAGACTCGTGTTCTATCAAGTACAAGAGTGCTCCGACTTCATGAGGTGAGGTTTACTTAAATTACGTACTTTATATGAGTGATGATCACCAAGCACGACGCCGAAAAACAGCGAGTGCTTTTATTTAATCTGTTTAAAGCTTGTACACGCGGAAGCTAAGCTAATGTGTGGACAGGTTGCATGTGCCTCGTTAAGGAGAAATGACAACAGCAAAACCAAAATAACTCACTTTTCTCTTCATATTTGTTTACTAAGCTAGTAGTGAACTTCCTTATATATCTTATTTGATACAAACTTGGTAGTTTTTGTGTGTAAGTGTTAAAACATGCAGTGGAAATGTCTTCCTTTTTAAAGAATGATATGCAGAACTGTGAGCAAGTTGTAATGAGCATCTGTGAATGCAGCTGTTTTTAATGTTTACATTACAAAGGGTTTTTTTTTTTTTCTTGGTGCTTAACATTTGAGGGTGCATGTGGCAGCTGGTAGTTAAACATATAATCCAGTCTGATATCAGATGTTTGGCCTTTGTTTTAATGACTGTCAAGACTTATATTTACTGATATTAACTCGTCATGTTAAAGTTAAGCTTACGTTTCTTCGTTTTTTTTTTTCCAATTTTATTTTGTTGTACTATTATTCAGGTTCTCATATATATATATATATATATATATATATATATATATATATATATATATATATATATGAGATAGATATATATATATATATATATATATATATATATATATATATATATATATATATATATATATGAGATAGATAGATATGGTGATAGATAGAAATATAGATCTCACTGTGGGAAAACTCACCGAGGACAGTAAGGAAGGAAATGTAGAGACTGGGAGGGATGATTATGACAGCAGTACATCAGACATATGCCTTTAAAAAAAACAAAAAAAAAACATCCTATTGTTTTCTGCATATTCTGGCTGCAGATCACATCGTATGGAGTATTTGTAGAGCCGGTATATGTAAAGTAATTGGATCATGGGGACGTATTATATATGTAACATAACACATGGTCTAGGATTATTGCATTCAGTTGCAACATCAAGTTTAGTTGTTTGTTGAGCGACAATCTTGTTTACAATGGATATTCCCCATCTCTGTAATGTTTGGATCAAGTTCAGATCCCTGCCCGCTTGTTTTGCTGACAGAAAGAAGTACCCATGGTTTGGATTCTGTGATCATTAGTTTCTTCTGTTAAGCTGAATAAAATGAGTGGTGCAGTTAACAGTTTAGCAGTTTTCTATTGCTGAGTTTTCCTGTTACATATTTAATAAAATGACTATCTTTTTTGATAATTCAGGCTCTGAAACATGAAAAGACGAAAACGCATAAGTCCAAAGGAAGATGCCAAATATTATGTCATCGCTGGAAAAGACAAAGCGGGACTTGACATAAAATACATAAATGCTACCAAAGGTATGTTAAAAACTGATATTTTTTTCATCTAATTGGATTATTTATCGATTGAGCCGTAATAAAGCTAAATCAATCAATCTTGTTATCTTCACTAGGTCGAGGTATTTTTGCCACAACAGCATTTGAAAAAGGAGACTTTCCGTTGGAATATCGAGGGGAACTGATCAGCAAAGAGGAGTGTGAGAGGAGGCAGCATGTTTACCACGAAAGATTGAAAGTTTTCATGTTCGAGTTCCATTTCAGTGGGAAACAGTGGTGGTGTGTATTTGCTATTTCTTAGTTTAGGAGACATATTGTTTGCTGAGGTGACTGTCATTCACAGTAGGATGCTGATTGGGAAAGCTAAGAAATATTCAGAACAAGTGATAAGACCTTTTATTTGTGTTTTTGTAGCGTTGATGCAGCAAAAGAAGATGGATCACTGGGAAGACTTGTGAACGATGACCACATAAACCCAAATACCAAAATGAAGTATTTTAATGTGCAAGGGAAGCCCCACTTGTGCATGTTTGCAATCCGAGATATACATCCAGGCGAGGAGATCACTTACAGTTATGGAGACTCAGACTGGCCATGGAGAAAGAAGGTGAGTAATATGTTATTTTTCTGAAATTGATAATGCTCATCAACATGTTTACCATGTCAATTTTTACGTTCCTCTTTTCCACTTGTTTGAATTAGCCGTTTTAGTATTTAAATGCAGCTCTTTACTTTGCTAGTTACTGTTTGTTAAAGCATGTAGCTCCACAGCTACAGATATGAAAGATGTCTGGATCATAATGTTTTTTTTTTCTTTTCTGTGATTACATTCCTCATGATTTTGCTAAAAAAAAAAGTCTTCAGATGGGCAACGAGGTGATGATCCATCTACATCAGAACCTGCAATTTCTGCTGAAAATCAAGACCAAAACAAGGAATGTACGAAGGAGTCATGTGATCTTGTTGAATGCTGTAATAAGGTAAGAAAGTGTAGTTTCCAAGATTTAATTATAGTTTAAAATGCCGTTTGAATGGAATTGCAAAGTGTTACCATGCTAATACTTACAAAGTGAATTTGCACATTAGACAAAAGGAGGTAATCACATATACATACACACACAGACACACACACACACACACACACATATATATATATATATATATATATATATATATATATATATATATATTTATATTGTTTTGGGGTTTTTTTTTTGTTTGCAGGATCCTGATGACAAAGTGATTCATAAAAGTCCTGAAGTTCCACCTACACCTGGAGACCATGATCAGGTACATTTTTATGGAAACTAGGTTTTCATGGCACTTTGTGATCATGCAGAATGATTCATTTAGAATTGAACTGTAGAGTAATGTGAGGTAAGTTACCATGGCTGGGATCTTTTATCTGATGTAAAACATCTTCACGAATGGTTCATGCTGAGTATATCTTCTTTTCTTTTTTTCCTCTTCTGCATTATCTGCTACAGATAATGGAGAGAAGCCATCTTCACTTTGCTGCAGACCACCAGAACCAGACAAGTTCTGCATGTGAAGAAGCCAGTACAGGTCCAAAGGTATGTCACATGTAACCTGTAGCTTAATCGCACGTAGATGATTGTCAGACAACAAACTTTTCTTTGTTTTTGTTGATGATGTGTGTGTGCAGTTAACTGACTATGTTGTGGTTTATATGGACAGTGGATTGGGAGGACAGTCTGATAAGATGCTTTCTGAGGTGTAAACCATCTGAAGTTGTGTGTATTTAGTCACCACGTGGTTTATATGGACGGTGGATTGGGAGGACAGTCTGATCGGATGCTTTCTAAGGTGTAAACCATCTGAAGTTGTGTGTATTTGGTCTCCATGTGGTTTATATGGACAGTGGATTGGGAGGACAGTCTGATAGGAAGCTTTCTGAGGTGTCATTTTTCTGTGTATCATTGTATTCTTTAGTTTATGTTGTATTTTTCTTTTAGTGTATTGATAAATGTCTGGTCTTGTTGTCATTATTTGCTGATATAGTTTTCCTGTTTTTGATTTGAGGATAGTTCTTTGATTATTCTTTTACTTCTCGCTCACCTGACTTCCACTTCTTTATGATAACATTGGCTTCTACTTTCAGGCTTATACCTCAGTCTTTAGACTCCAGGTTTAACCTTATTTTTTTGGGTGCAAATTTATTGTGATTTGTTGGCCTTTATCAGGTGTTATGCTGGTAACAGTACTCACATTGTTCATGCTTGTCTCGTTTCTAATGCTGTATATACCACACTTGTTATGCTTTTCTTCTTTTAGCAGGATCCTGATGACAAAATGATTCATAAAAGTCCTGAAGTCCCACCTACACCTGGAGACCATGATCAGGTACATTTTTATGGAAATAGGTTTTCATGGCACTTGGTGATCATGCAGAATGATTCATTCAGAATTGAACTGTAGAGTAATGTGAGGTAAGTTACCATGGCTGGGATCTTTTATCTGATGTAAAACATCTTCACAAATAATTTATGCTGAGTATATCTTCTTTTCTTTTTTTCCTCTTCTGCATTATCTGCTACAGATAATGGAGAGAAGCCATCTTCACTTTGCTGCAGACCACCAGAACCAGACAAGTTCTGCATGTGAAGAAGCCAGTACAGGTCCAAAGGTATGTCACATGTAACCTGTAGCTTAATGGCACGTAGATGATTGTCAGACAACAAACTTTTCTTTGTTTTTGTTGATGATGTGTGTGTGCAGTTAACTGACTATGTTGTGGTTTATATGGACAGTTGATTGGGAGGACAGTCTGATAAGATGCTTTCTGAGGTGTAAACCATCTGAAGTTGTGTGTATTTAGTCACCATGTGGTTTATATGGACAGTGGATTGGGAGGACAGTCTGATAGGATGCTTTCTGAGGTGTAAACCATCTGAAGTTGTGTGTATTTAGTCACCATGTGGTTTATATGGACAGTGGATTGGGAGGACAGTCTGATAGGATGCTTTCTGAGGTGTAAACCATCTGAAGTTGTGTGTATTTAGTCACCATGTGGTTTATATGGACAGTGGATTGGGAGGACAGTCTGATAGGATGCTTTCTGAGGTGTAAACCATCTGAAGTTGTGTGTATTTAGTCACCATGTGGTTTATATGGACGGTGGATTGGGAGGACAGTCTGATCGGATGCTTTCTAAGGTGTAAACCATCTGAAGTTGTGTGTATTTGGTCTCCATGTGGTTTATATGGACAGTGGATTGGGAGGACAGTCTGATAGGATGCTTTCTGAGGTGTAAACCATCTGAAGTTGTGTGTATTTAGTCTCCATGTGGTTTATAAAGATGGTGGATTGGGAGGACAGTCTGATAGGAAGCTTTCTGAGGTGTAAACCATCTGAAGTTGTGTGTATTTAGTCACCATGTGGTTTATATGGATGGTGGATTGGGAGGACAGTCTGATAGGAAGCTTTCTGAGGTGTAAACCATCTGAAGTTGTGTGTATTTAGTCACCATGTGGTTTATATGGACGGTGGATTGGGAGGACAGTCTGATAGGAAGCTTTCTGAGGTGTAAGCCATCTGAAGTTGTGTGTATTTAGTCACCATGTGGTTTATATGGACGGTGGATTGGGAGGACAATCTGATAGGAAGCTTTCTGAGGTGTCATTTTTCTGTGTATCATTGTATTCTTTAGTTTATGTTGTCTTTTTCATTTAGTGTATTGATAAATGTCTGGTCTTGTTGTCATTATTTGCTGATATAGTTTTCCTGTTTTTGATTTGAGGATAGTTCTTTGATTATTCTTTTATTTCTCGCTCACCTGAATTCCACTTCTTTATGATAACATTGGCTTCTACTTTCAGGCCTGTACCTCAGTCTTTAGACCCCAGGTTTAACCTTATTTTTTTGGGTGCAAATTTATTGTGATTTGTTGGCCTTTATCAGGTGTTATGCTGGTAACAGTACTCACATTGTTCATGCTTGTCTCGTTTCTAATGCTGTATATACCACACTTGTTATGCTTTTCTTCTTTTAGCAGGATCCTGATGACAAAATGATTCATAAAAGTCCTGAAGTCCCACCTACACCTGGAGACCATGATCAGGTACATTTTTATGGAAAATAGGTTTTCATGGCACTTGGTGATCATGCAGAATGATTCATTCAGAATTGAACTGTAGAGTAATGTGAGGTAAGTTACCATGGCTGGGATCTTTTATCTGATGTAAAACATCTTCACAAATAATTTATGCTGAGTATATCTTCTTTTCTTTTTTTCCTCTTCTGCATTATCTGCCACAGATAATGGAGAGAAGCCATCTTCACTTTGCTGCAGACCACCAGAACCAGACAAGTTCTGCATGTGAAGAAGCCAGTACAGATCCAAAGGGTATGTCACATGTAACCTGTAGCTTAATCGCACGTAGATGATTGTCAGACAACCAACTCAGTTTTTTGTTGGTTTTATTTTCCATGTTTCTTGTTTTTCTTAGCTAATTTCAGTCTTTATTAATATGCATGTGTAAAGTCTAAAGGATTCTTTCTTTCAACTTTCTTGACACAAACAGCATTACTATAAACTTTTGCCAACAGTGCCATTCACACCAGCTGGTGTGTGCAACTGTATCATCCCTGGAAAAATGTGTCCAGTGTGTGGGACCTGTATCTTCCTTGAAGTGGTTTGGCTATAAATGCAAAGGTTAGTTATTTAGTTGGCTGGTGTAGGGTAAAAATGATTCAATATACATTATAATTGTGACTATTTTATTTATTAGATAAATTTTCATGATAAATTTTCCACTCACCCCCAAGCCATTTAAATAGCATATGTTTAACTTCATAGATATAAGCACTGATAAAATTAGGCTGTGTCATTTTATTGTCATGTTTAGTTTTAAAAGGTAATAAAATAGAAATCTTTTCCAGTTTGTGTAGGAGTCTGGCATGCATCCTGCCTTAAACGGATTTCAAATGTTGACCTCCATCACTCATTACAGGCAAGTATCTACTTAGTTGTTCGTAGATTCTTACTTTGCTTACAAATTGACCAACGTAACATAAACTAGTTTTTCTCTCCTTCAGGACAAACACTTACGTTCTGGTAATGAGCCGCCATCAGATGAGGAAACTGCACCATTTTCAGAAGCGGCTCAGATGTCAAGTGACAATTCCATGTCTGATGAAGACTACATACCAAATTCAGTATCTGATGATGAAGATTCTGATGCAAGTATACCCCTTCAGTCCAGTAAGGCTAAAGGAGAGATTCACAGACAACCTGCAACAACCAGTCTTTGGATACCAGATGTGTCAGATGGCAGTGTCTCAGTCGTACCAAGCACATCTAAATGTGATCCACCTCCTCGCTCTGATCACACGGTTTCAAATGCAGCTGAAATGTCAACTTTAGATGAACCTGTCAAAGATTCAAAGGACAAACCAGAAAGTGAAGCTGAGTTTCACAAACAGGAATCAACACATCTGACAATGAGCAAGAAAAATTACTGTTTTGTTTGTGGTAAGCCACAAAGCAAAATTTCACGTCACTTAAAAACACACAACACACATGCTGAAATTGTACATGCATTTTCCCTTCCTGAGCACTCCAAAGAGTGCAAAGTTTTGTTTGAAAAAATGAGGAACAAGGGAAATTTTAAACATAACTCAGCAGTTCTACAAGGTGGAACAGGACCTCTCAAAGTGAAGAGACAGCCAAAAGCTAAAGCAGTGGCTGGAAAGTTTATTCACTTTATGTACCGCCAGGGGATGTACATTCGAAAAGAATTGTGGAGACATGTCCACAAATGCCCCTGTAAGCCAGAAAATGTCACTTTAGTTCAAGAACCTGGAAGAACCAAAGTTCTGGGTTTGGCTGCAGCTCAGGAGACTGCATTCTTTCAGCAAATCTCAAGTGGCGTCTGGAAGCTCCTCAGCGTCATGAAACAGGATGAAGTTGCATCAGTTGTCAGAAATGATCTCTCTATTATTCAGTTTGCTCAGTCACTCTACAACAAGCATGGACAAGACCCCACTAAGTATGAATACATGCGACAGAAGCTTCGAGAAGTCGGCCGTCTGTTGTTATGTCTGCGCAGCAAATTCTCAGTCCATAACCTTCAGGAAGCTGTGACACCTGCAAATTTCCAGAAAGTTGTGCAAGCAGTAAAAGAAGTGTCAGGTTTTGATGAAGAGAAACTCTCATACCAAACACCACGTCTTGCTCTAAAACTGGGGCACACGCTGCACAAAATCTGTGACATCATCCATTGTCGGGCGCTGATGGCAGAGGATGAAGAACTGATCAAGTCCACGGATATTTTCAAGAAACTCTATGCCTCCAAGTGGTCTGAGTTGGTGTTTCATGGTGCTCTAAACACACTGAGTGATGCAAAGTACAATAAACCATCAACATTGCCATTCACTGAAGATGTTCAGATTCTTCACCAGTATCTTAAGAAATCTTCAGAAACCGCCTTAAGTAGCTTAAAAGAGGAGACCACTGCTCAGAATTATGCACAACTTGCAAAAGTAACACTTGCACAAACAATTGTGTTTAATCGTAGGCGAGCTGGCGAAGTTTCAAAAATGCGCCTCAGGAGTTTTCTGGAGAGATGACTCAAAGCTCCATGAAGATGTTGCCAAGGGTCTGTCAAAGGTTGAACAGAAGCTCTGCAGTTACTTCAGCCGCATTGAAATTGTGGGGAAAAGAGGCAGACAAGTTGCAGTTCTACTCACACCAAATGTAGTGGATGCGCTGTCACTACTAGCAACTAAAAGACATGAATGTGGTGTTTGTACCACAAATGTCTTCCTTTTTGCGAGACCCAAATCCATGAGCCACTATAGAGGACAGGACGGTCTGCGTGTCTTTGCAAGCCAATGTGGAGCCAAGCATCCAGAGTACCTCAGGTCAACACAGCTTCGAAAACATGTGGCAACCCTGTCACAAGTCCTTAATTTGAAAAACAACGAACTTGACCAGGTTGCAGATTTCTTGGGCCATGACATCCGTGTCCACAGAGATTTCTACAGATTACCAGTTCCCACAACACAACTGGCCAAGATTTCCAAACTGCTGCTGTTCATGGAGAAGGGACACCTCTCCAACCTGCAGGGGAAGTCGCTGGATGAGATTGAAATAGAAGGTCAGTGGTTTGTTGCAGGGCATGGTTTGTTGAAGACCTACTTGTCATTTTTGTTCCCTAAATTTCTTTAATATTTAATGTGCGCCTGTGATGGACTGGCGAGCTGTCCAGAGTGTACCCCACCTCTTGCACGAAAGCTGCAGGGATAGGCTCCAGCTCCTACGCAAACCTTAATCTTGTTAAGCAGTTCAGCTAATGAATGAATTTAATGTACGCTCCTCGTGCTATCTTTGTCTTTTCTCAGATGAAATAGCATTAAGTGACACAGAAGCAAAGGACAGTGAGAGTGAGTCAGATAACAGCGATGCAGAGGTCTCGACATTGCAGTGTGGGAATGCGGAACCTGTGAAAGCCACATCAGACTCGGCACTCACAGAGCATGTCCCAGACGATAGCGATTTTGGTAAGTTACCTCAAACCAGAGTACTGTTTATACTAATAAAATGCTGTGTTGAACATTTGTCCCACTATGTCTCAGCAGGTGAAATGCCAACAGTGTCATCTACAGTCGATGAGACTGTTCCTCTCTCTGAAGGTAAGGAGATATTTCAGGCACTGTGTATGTCATATTGTGGTCCAGAAAGGCTTTTTGACTTCAGCTGTTGCCACATGTATACTGCATTGTCATATTTTCAGTTCAATAATTAAGATCCTTCAAATGAATATTGGAATAAATTGTCAGAGATGCTGCAATCCCAACAGGACTCTAACTAATTGTATTTTCTTAATTCATGGCCCTGTGATAGATTGGCAACCTGTTCAGAAGGGTGAGCCGATTTACAATGAAATCGATTGATTGAAATTGATCAGAATGAAACACGTGCCAATTTGATATGATGTATAAATGTTAAATAAAAGAATATATATATATATATATATATATATATATATATATATATATATATATATATATATATTCCATGCCAGGCCTTTCAATAACAATATCATGATAAGTCTACGATAAATATAAATTGTACCAATAGACCTCATAATCGGATCAGTACTCTGTATTGGAACATATATATATATATATATATATATATATATATATATATATATATAGTGAATGATAAAACGCAGAAACATAGTCATACATACTGCCCAAAGACTTTAAGGAACACATTGGTCTGTTCCCCTAAAGTGCAGGGATGTTCCAATACAAAGTACTGATCCGATTATGAGGTCTATTGGTACAATTTATATTTACTGTAGACTTATCATGATATTGTTATTGAAAGGCCTGGCATGGAATAAGCTATTAAACATAATATATATAATCTAGAATGTATGTTAGGTTAACTCAGTGGTTCCCAAACTTTTTTTTATCCCCCTCCTTTCATCAGCATCCATAATGTCAAGCCCCCCTCCCGTCACATGAACTAAGGAAACATACATACATACTTTTAATGTCATCTTTGTTATCCAAAGATTCCATGAAAACATATGACAATATGAAATGTAGGTTGGGTATGTGTTGGATTTTTTTATGGTTTGACATGAATGGAAGATAGTAAAGATAAGTTTTTTTGTAACTTGTATGAATGAATACTGAATGCATTTTAAAGTATTAAGTGGCCACAAAGTGAGAAAAAATCCCTGAATTGGGAAAATGAAGGTATAGAAAATAGTCAAATTTGCAAACAAATCACAGCACCCTAAATTGTAATAAAATCATCAGATACCTAACATAGCATACTCCCATTGTTCAGAGTGTCCATGTAAATAAAAATGAGTGTAGAATTAAAGTGGAGGCATTTTGGTATAAAAGTGACAAGAAAATAAGGATCATGCATTAATCTGTTGAGGTTTTGCTGGTTCAGATTGGCTAACTGGTTTTCTGGTTGGATGTGGATCTTTTTCTCTCTTTCTCATCTGTTAGGACAAGATTCTGATCCAGAACGTTGCTCCAGAAGAACGCCAAAGAGAACGTGGTCAAAGGCGGAGGTTGCTGCAGTAATGCGACATTTCAAACACCACATAAACAAAGGAAAGTTGGCCACCAAACTTGAATGCAGTCACTGTAAGCTGGTTGAAGGTCCCGTGTTGGCACAAAGAACTGTGCAAAATATAAGGGACTTTGTCCGAAACCGTGGAGTAACTGCAAAGAGGCAGTCACAGAAGCACAGTTTGGAGGGCATTTGAGTGCTCTTTGAGGTATTTACTTTTATAAGATGCAATGTTACTAATGTTTTTGTTTTTATACAGAAATTTAATTTTAAACTTAAAATATTATGATTGAGTTTGTTAACATAAAAACATTATTTTCAAAGCATTGTTAAAATTGTCTGCTTAAATACCACAATTTATTTTTTTTATGTGGTTAAAACTTGTCAACTGCATTATTTGCTTACATAAAGCTCAAAACAATTATTTTTGCCAATAAAGATGGCAGTTCCAGTAATGCTGTCTTTTGTCAGCTGTGTGTATTTATGCTAAACAAGAGCTATTTAAATTTGACATCATTGTCCCTTTAAAGACCTAATAGTGCATATTTTGTCCTCACAAACCGCATATTTGTCAAAAACAGAAATGTCCATATAAACCACAGTTCAGTCAGGGTGCTGTAGATCAAGCTGTGTAGGTCCTATCTGAAACCTAAAGGCAGCTAAATTTTTTCAGATTTTTTGCAGTGTTTTCAGCTTCCTCCCATTGCTGTAGGACGTCAGGAAGTAGTAGTCCACGTAAACCACCACCGGGCTGGTTTGGCAAAAATGTCCGCCTATTTCATATAAACCCGTATCGTTCGTGTGTGTGTGTGTGTGTGTGTGTGTGTGTGTGTGTGTGTGCGCGTGTGTGTGTGTGCGTGCGCGCGTGCTATAATCTTAGGTACAGTATTTAATGTCTTGGGAAGATTTGACTCAAATAAAATACACAAATTCAACACCAAAATGCAGTATGTCATATAAAAATGCAGTAAAGCCTCTTCTGATCTGGTCCTTATGGACATGGTATCAGAGAAAGGAAAGTTATGTTTAAAGTGTGAAACAAAAACAGAAGGGGACATTCATTTGGAATACTGGAAATGTGAGTATATGTTTGTTTCTATTGTCCAGTGTTGTGCTGAGTAAATGTGCTTCGGAACTTCGGTCTGACCACAGAGTCAGCTCCACATCAGTCACCTTCTGACATATTCTCACACACACACAAAGTTTATGAAAGTGGCACAAATACTCATGATTTTTTTCCTGGTTTTGTATGTAAATGGTTAAAGTAAAGTTTTTTTTATACAATTGTTATCAGAAAATCTAGTTTTTTTTTATTTAAACTAAATGAAAGTTTGGTCTTGAGGGGTTTGGTTGTTTTGCTTGATGCACAATTTCAGTCTCACCACTTAAAATGAATAAAAAAAATTCTGTTTACATTTTAGTAATTTGCTGTTTGACTAAACAATTAGGAAACATGTAGTTATAGTCATGCATTAAAAAGCCATTTGAGTTAGGAAAATATTAGCATGCAGTTCTCATTCCCTGGCTTGCAGCTAATGACTCACATATCACTAAATACAAAAAACACTTTGGAAAGAAATTTTACACCAGAGGTAATATATTTTACCACCATGTTGTGGAAAATTAAACAGAACTCTTGTCCATGAGCATGAATACAAAGATCTCCACTATGATGCTATCGACCCTTCTGGATATCAGCTCTGCCATCCATGGTCACCAAGCAGTTTTACACTAGGAAAGAAACAACTAAAATAAATATTCCAAGAACAAACCCAAGATATCCCAAATGCTTTAAACAATTCAAAATTCTAGGAAAATCAAATGTGGTCTTGTCACTTCATAAAAGATCCACTCTATCGAGATACACAGGTCCTCCTAGAGTAGTTTAGTGCCAAGAATTATCAAAAACATCCAAGATACAAAAACCTGTATAGGAAACATGGAAACAAAAGCTCTAGAATGTTTTAGATTAGCTGAAAGGCTCACAGTGCAAAATACAGTGGAATTCATCACTAAAATTATCTTCTCTGAGCTCTTTCCAGCCACTAAAAGCCATGCCAGTGTTGACTTTTCTTGCTCTGTCATGTTATATCTTTTCCTGTCCTTTCTTCCTCAGAAAATATCCTCTTGGGTTGCTTTAGCCATGATGCACATTTATAACACCCTGGGCTGAAAACACTAAACAAAAAGACGTTTTTTCACCCTTGGGACATCGCAGGGCAATGACAGTTCTGGGAATGTGCATAATAAATGTGCCGTTAAAATGAGTCAGAGCAACATTTTGGAATTAGAAAGTTATGTATTGTGAAAACAATAAATATACACAGTAAAAATACAATAAAGCAAAAACAATACAAATACAAAGAAAGAGAAAAGAAACTTAAGGAAGAAAATAAGACACCCCTGCTTTACGAGCCCTTTGATAAACCAGAGACATTTCAAGACCATGAAAGGAAAGACAAACAATGAGACGCACAGAATCTCAAGTCTCTTAAGAAAAAGCTAAAAGTTATGCAATCATTTGAGAAATGAAAAGTTAAGAAGTAAGATTAATCTCTGCCTTAACAGCTTTGGGAAGGCAGCTGGAAGTGGCCAACAAACAAGGTCTTGCAGCTATGAGAAGAGAGAAAGCATTAATATTGAAATAATTTTTTACTATGTAATGATATACTGTTCCTGACAAATGGCATATAAGGCATTATCTTTATTTGTAGAAATGTTATGTAACATAAAATAAAAATGAAGATAAAAACTAAATAAAATTGTTATTTTGTGCTTTGAAATGAAGTCGTACTTTCGGATGCTTGTATTGTGGCTTCACAATACAACTGTGAACAACTGTGCCATTCAGTTAATATAATAGCTTAAGCTTACCATCCACATTTTTATCCTAGGGGGTTGAATGAATGCCATAGAGCCTATAAACACAAACACACACAGACACACACACAAACCGAGACACACACAAACTTAGAGTGCCCTCATTTCCTGCAATATTTACTTTAAGTCTTTTTTTTTTTACATTAATTTTAAATCCAATTTTTACTCTTTTGTTCCACGAGAGACAACTCTGAACTTCTGCGGTGTGTTAAAGTACTTTTATAAATACCAAGAATGTGATTGATTCGTAAAAAATAAAAGGACTTTAATCATTAGCTTCATTGCATAATAGTCTAAGTCATACAATAACATTTTGTTGTAATGGTGCAGTGGATGTGGACCCAAATGCAGGCTGTTCAGGCAGGCAGAATGCAGAAAGAAAGTTGAAGGAAACCAGAGCTAAAAGAACTAAAGTGGACAAACGTGACAGAAACAAGCCGGTAACATGACTAACACGACATGATCTGACAAGGAGAAACTGAAACCAAAGGGTATATACATACACTGAAGAC
The DNA here is from genome assembly GCF_933228915.1 of Telmatherina bonti. Classification (NCBI taxonomy): domain Eukaryota; kingdom Metazoa; phylum Chordata; class Actinopteri; order Atheriniformes; family Telmatherinidae; genus Telmatherina; species Telmatherina bonti. The sequence continues at coordinate 17,629,835 of NC_136624.1, forward strand.
AACAGGAAACAAGCAAAAGTTCCAACACAACCAGATATAAGACCGGAAAACAAAGTCTGGAACATTCAGCACAGATTTCCGCCCATTCACTCACTGCAGCCACTGCACCTAAGAATGAAAGACAAAATCTAAATCTTACAAAGTTCCCTGAAGTGCTCACCACATAAATTACACAGCTGTTTTCACACATTATCACTTATTACACAAACATCTGTTCATATGAAGGACCTAAAGCTAATTTCTGTAAACCAAGATAAAATCAAAGAGAGGACCAACATGGTTGCAATGGTTTGATTCATGGCTTCATTTAATCAGTCTTTCTTATTGCACTCAGAAGGTCCTGTGAGATATTAGAACTATACTTGGCTGGTGAATGCACAGATATAATAAAAAAATTAAAAAAAATCATGATGTGTTTTATGAATTTCAATTTTAACAGTTCCGCAGACAGACACTTCTCCATAATAAGAGCAGGTCATCCTGCAGCTACATTGCTGAAAACCTTTTTTTTTTTTTTTTTTCCACTCACACTTTTGGTTCCAAAAATATATTTTTAAAATTCCACATTTTAAACATACCATCAAATATTATTGGACAATACTGAGATATTTTTCACAACATATGTGAGCATGTGATTTGTGTTGCTCTAACAAAATTTTAACACATTCAGAACATTTGATGTGTTTTATGAATTATAAATTTGGAACTACACAGGCTATGTGCTGACAGTAAGATGCCTCAGTACGTCACATCTTCAGCTTCTCAGGAAAGGTGGGGGTTTTTTTCTGCAAATGTATTTCAATATTACATTTCTGTTCCTGTATTCTTTGCTAGTTTCATGGCACAAATCAGACGGGTTATGCATCTGTCAGGGCAGTTTTCCTCTTTTTTTGTCCTTGGTGGCCCATGAGGAACACTTGAGTTGCCACCATTGGTTCAAGGGCTGCAAGTTGCAGACTCCTGTCTGAGGTGATCTTTTCCCTGTTTAACTGCATGACAAAGCTAATGATTACCATGTTTATAACTGGATTAGATGTGTACCAGGCTAACAGCCTACTTAATTCTGTATTTCACTGCTGTGATTGCTATCTTTTTTGACTGATGTCTTACTTTGTATTTCAGATCAGATACCATGTTGTGCTACAGAGTTAAAGGGAGCATTCCCTGGATAGTCTGGGGGACTTGGTTTGATTGTGTAGGGGACCATGACCAAAAGAGGAGCCCATCCACCTCCCATCAACTTCTTCATTGCAAGTAAACAGAAATAATAGAGCCTGACAATGCAGACTTGTGCAGAGCCTGGCAACATTTCAGGTCCAGACAGATATAAAAGGTGTTTTTCAGGTAAAAATTCCAGATGTACAAACCTTGTACTCACTGCAAGGACAGTTCTTACCAGAGATTCGTCTGCTGATGGTTATGTAATTCATTGACAGAGAACACAGCTGAAACCAAGGAGGGTGGATGATATCTTGTTTATGATGCATTCTTTCAATGAAATGAAAAAAAAACCCAAGTAGCAAAATAAAAGAGAGCATGGGGGGGTGGTCTAGCGATTCAGTTCAATATTATGCAAGTTTTAAAAAAAACTCGAGAATGCTCTGCTTTAAATAAACTTTCAAATATATTAACTGTGCTCGTCTTTTCTCATTTGTATTGTAAATGACTTATCACATTAAATATAAAAACAGATTTTTAAAAAAAAGAAAAAAGTAATGCAATGAGCCAGAGCTGTATTTACAATAAATATGTTAAAATGTTTTGGCCGCAGGTTTTACATCACAAGTTGGATCATCCTGACAGGTTATAGGCTCAACACATGGGGGCAACAGGAGCACCAAAGTGAAAACAGGAAAACTAAGACTGCACAAATTTATTGTTGCTCCATTGTGTCATTGTGGTAAACGAGCTATTTTTAAAACTTGGCTAATCAGTAGCTGCGTTTACACAGAGCACTTTTGATCCAATGAAATATCCAGTCAAAGTAAAAATGTGTCTTGTAAATATTCCAGCTTATCCGATCAGCCTCTAATGAAAAGAATTTTCAATCCAATCGAGGAGTTCACAAACCAGAAGAAATGATGATGTATACACTCATTCAAACAGTTTCTGTGCTGGTTGTTGTTTGATGTATGAACCACGTTGAGTGATGTTTCAGGGAGACTTGAAAAATGATGCCAGCAAAACAAGAGGATGACAGAAACATTTTTGCTGGAAACTGAATGAAGAATTATTGTGCATCTCGACTGTCAAAAGGCTCAGAATAATCTCTTTACAAAAGTTCATGTTCTTCCAAATTAATAAACAGTGTGCATGTCAAAAGCGTTATGACAGTATTAAATCTTTGGCTTATAAACATGTAAACACATGACTGATCAAATCACTTTTTCTAGCATCCATACATTTTCATTTGTTTAAGTTTAAGCAAAACAGTTTTCTTTTTAGGCCAAACTGTATGTATGCTGTTTCAATACCTAGCATGTATATTCACCTTGGCTTCTTAGAAACTTTCCAGCCTTAAAACTCTGTGCTCTCAACCCCTTTTGATAACATGTTATTATTCATTATACACGTATTTAGAACCGTTGTTACCCTACAGAGTTCCCACGTGGGCAAATTGTGCTCATAAAGTTGTTTTCTTTCTTTTTTTTTTCCAGCATCGAATTACCACACCATTTTCCTTTACATGTCAACAGCTGCATGTCAACACTGACCATTCTAGACATGCACCATGGCAGATTCAGCAGAGAAAGCCAAAAGCACATTATCAGCAGATGCAAGGAAAAGAAAGTGAAAGGTGACAGAGAAAGTCAAAATGTATTTTGACTGCCTGGAGAGTGCTCAGAAAAGGTACAGGATGCAAAACAAACATATTATCCTTTAAGGGGCACCACAGTGACACAAAATGACAAATTTCATGATTAGGTTTTTTAAGTTTTGGTACGTTCTCAGAAAGTCTTGTGTTCTTGTGTGTTGAAGATCAGACTTTGATAGATACTTTATACACACACACACACACACACATACATATATATATATATATATATATATATATACACATATATATATATATATATACATATATATATATATATATGCGTGTGTGTATATACATATATATATATATATATATATATATATATATATGTAGACATGTTAAACTGCATTATTTTCTCAAGTAATAAATGGTAAATGGGCTGTACTGATATAGTGCTTTTCCCGTTATGTTGACCACTCAAAGGGTTTCACACTACATTGCACATTCACTTGTTTACACACACACTCATATGGGGGCGATGTGGGATTCAGTGTCTTGCCCAAGGACATTTGGGCATATATTAAGGGAAAGCAATGAATCGATCCACCAACCTTCCAGTTGTAAGATAACTCATCTTCGTCCTGAGCTCAAACCAGCAGACGGAAATAAAAGAATCATACTATAATTTATCATGTTTTGTTTGGTTTTATTTTTTAAAAGACATTTGATGCTTTTGCACAAATTCATGCAGAAACACGGACTTCTTCTGCAGGTTTTCCAATCCTTTATGCCTTACTGTCACTGAGATGTAGTGATATGAAACTGGTTAAGGTTTTACAGAAAAGAAATCAGGTGTTCATTTAAACACAAAGCTTGTTCAAAGACATGTTCATGTGTTATCAGATTATTGGAACGAGTCCGTGTCTGAAAGGACCTTATCTCTGTGTGTGTATGTGTGTTTTTGTGTGTGCATGCAAGTTGATTGAAGGGCCAAGCTGCCGTCTTGGAAGAGAATGTCTGTGGCAGCTTACCTGCTTGCCTGTCTTCACGTTGCCGCTCTTTGTCTTTCCTCCATCTATCCTCTTTTTATTTTCCATGTCTCTCTTTGTCTGTCTGTCAAATCCACTCTCATTCTACATTGTTTCTGTGGTTGTGGTGAAGTTGCTCTCTGCCCTCTATTTCACCTTTCCTCTGTGTAAGACGGAGAGAGCTTCCATGTAGTCTGTAATGCACACACACACATACCCACACAAACTGTTCTTTTGGTATTTACTGCTGCACCAACCCATCATTCATGTTTCTTTTGGGTGTATTCTGAGATATGACTTCACGCATTATATTTTCCAAGACTGCCATAGATCAAAGGCCTCAACGGAAAAATTGTTTGATTGATCGACTTGCTGAATCCATTTAGTTTCACAAAGACTTGCTTGCAGCTCATTTCATCCTGGGAGATGGTGATGAGACCTGCGATGTCAGTAACAGTCTCCCTAACCAAACAAAAAAGGAAAAAAAAGGTGCTTGGTTTAATAGTTAGGGATGGATATGACTGCATTTATTTACAGTTAGGCTTCAAATAGAGAGTGAACAAAGAAAGGGATGTAAAGACAAAGAGGAAAAAATGTGAGAGCAATAATTCGGGTGTTATTATCAGAACATACCTACCAATAAAACTGTTGTTGCTTAAGTAAACCACTGACCATTTCACTGTGTTTTTGAAAACACATCCATTTTTGCTGGATTTCGAACCCACTTGATTATCTTATCCTGACTTCCTTAAAATGGAAACACAGGCTTTTATTTTACCTTTTTAGTGTTTTACGGATATACAGAATTCTGCAGCACTTTGTTCTAATGAGGCTGTTTTTATATTTGCTATGTAAAAAAAAACTTTGACAAAAGAAAATATGAGATGTTGTACTACTGTATTAACCATATTCTTGTTTGTTCATATACTTTCTCCACATACAGCGCCCAGTTGACACACTGATGCACACATAGAGACATGTTCTGCCAATACCACAACAACATTATCATAAATTTTCAGCCAGTCATTTTAATGCATTCCTAGATGTATCTCAAGGAAATACTTGCTAAAAAAAATTCTGGTCCATGTGCAAAGAAACAGGCAGGCCGGTGGAAGCACTCAACAGGCTTTTGCCACAAACAGGACACTAGTGGGTTGAATAAAACCCTAAATTTATTGAGTGGCCTGAACAATGCATTTTATAGATTTTATTGTCATAAAATTTTCTATACCAGCTTAAATCAAATCAAAAAAATATTACAATTATTAAAATATTTTATTATACAAATAGATGTGTATAATGTTATATCAGCAGTGGCTTTGGTGGTAGAGCTAGTTGTCCATCCATCCATCCATCCATTTTCTGCCGCTTATCCAGGGTCGGGTCGCGGGGCAACAGCCTAAGCAGGGAATCCCAGACATCACTCTCCCCAGCCACATTTGCCAACCCTGCGGAGGGGGTCTCAAGGTGTTCCCAGGCCAGCCGAGAGATATAACCCCTCCACCATGTCCTGGGTTTTTCCAGCCGACCAAACGACCAGCTGATTGGTAATCGGAGACACAATTGGCACGCAGTGACTGCCGTGTTTCCATCAGTCTGCTTGAATGAGGAGTGAATATAATGTATTCAGTGTAAGCACACAGAGTGCCTTCAACATTGAACTGTAACATAAATCTTAACCATGTTATTATAGGAATGGGCTATATTTTTACAATTTCTTGTTGTAATGTGATAATATATTCTTTACATAAAGGTTTTACAATTTAATGTTTATTGTGCAAAAGACCATATTTGGTCGCTTAATTGGATATACAACATACCTCTACAACATAGCGTTCTCCTACCAATCATCACATAAAGTTACAGCAGGGGCCACCAGCTCTGGTCCTAAAGAAGTACCATCCTGCAGGTTTTAGCGTTTCCTTTCTGCAACACATCTCACCCAAATCAATGGCTGAGAACATTTTCATTTAAATTTGATGTGTCAGGTGACTCACAGTATATCCCAAATATCATACTGAGACTCAAAAAAAACAGAGCTTGACATCAAAATGGTCAATGCTTTGTTGGAGTGAATAGGCTTTATGGGGATGGTGATGATTGAGGGCAGGTGTGTGTTCATCTAGTGATCAGCTGCAGCTGTGGTTGGAGAGGGAGGATAATATGAGTGATTGCAAGTGGAGCCAGGAAGGCAGGGCATGACAGTCATAATAACACATTGGATTTATAATGCGCCATGCGACGGACTGGCGATCTGTCCGGGGTGTACCCCGCCTTTCGCCCACAGACTGCTGGGATAGACTCCAGCTTCCCCGCAACCCTTCATCGGACTAAGTGGTTAGGATAATGGATAGATTTATACTGCTGTTAACATCACAAATTCTCAGACGACCACAGGTTAAAAAAATAAGAAGGTAATGATGAAAGTTTTATTTAACATTTCAATGTCTTAAGACATTAAATGAGGGATTCCGACTCACCTTCTCATACAACCTATACAATTATCCTAAAATCGGAAAAAACCTGGTGTATTCCTCCACTTATTGGGACTGATCAGCCAATGTCACCTTCCATTTTTAGCAAACACTGCACTATATACAAGTAACAAATTACATTTGATTTACTAGTAAGTCATCCATATGAAACAATATCACGTGGTGATGTAACTTTATCACTTCCATTCATTCTGGATCCCAAATTGCAAATATTAGATTCCAAATTCCAATGAATATTTGATTGATCTCAGTGAAGCATGAAAATAGATCATTACCTCAATGAGGTAATGAGTGAGCTTTTAACCAACCAAGGCTTTTCTGACACATATTTGTATCATAAAGCTTTTACTTGTAATGGTCTATAAAAGAGAAATGTTTCTCTTTTGTTTCGCATTTCAAATTTTACACCTCCATGTGATCCAGAGTCAATTATCTATGTTCATGTCTGTATTAGAAGGCTGGAGGAAGTGTTCAGGTTATCATTTAACCCATTTGGATGTTAACATAAAATATTGTCTTTTAGTCTCAGTTATGATATTTAAGGTATACAATGATCTTCTTTAACTGGGTCAGAATCAGTCCTCTAGATCTGTGGATCCTTACTTGAAGTCCAGGAGTCCTTCAAGGTTGTCCCCAAAATCAGAACGTGGTCCCCGAAGCTTATTCCATTTAGAGCCAGTATGATAAAAACGATGTAAGGCTATGTCTACACAAGCCAAGATGAAGGTTGTCAGCTTCAGGTGTTTTTAAATCATTGTGACATTTCATTCACATGGAACTGGCCTTTTGAAAGCCTGAGAACCCCAAATTTTTAAACCAGATACCAGAGTGAATAAATGGAGATGTTAAAATCTGCCATGCAGCAATTTGACATATGAATAAAAAATTACAACTTGTAAATCCAATCAATTTTCGTCAATGCACAGGGCTCTAGTGAGGTCGGGAGCAGATGGAGCAATTGTAGTAGAGCATCTCTATCCTGCTAACCTTGATATTTCATGCAACATTTAAGTACTGAAACATGTCTGACAGATAGTATTTAGGAGATTACCCCTCCACCTGAAAAAAGTAAGGTTACATGTTGTTAATTTAACTTTGGCATCATCAAAGAGCTGCACTCAGCCAGCGTGCAGTTTTTATAGTGAGAATTACACTAATGAAAACGTAGAACCATGCATAGTTTTAGCTTGATTCATGTCATTTTTAGTGTGAGGTTTAATTTAAAAAAGAGTTAAAATCATGTGGGTCAGTTTTAAAACAGAATGTCACTGCTAGTCATTTCTACAATACAGAAAAAATGTCATTACTATTTCATGCTGTTACAGTGATTAAGAAAGCTAGATATAACACACACATACAAGCACACATCCACTCACTTTCTCAACATTAATTTCAGAGTAATTAGTTAAGATCTTTGCTCATCTCTTTCACTCGGTCTCACTCACCAGTACTCGTGGGAGAAATTAAAGACTTCCTGCGAAACGTCACCATGTGGGAAGGCTGTCCCAAAAAGCGTTTTGTTTATAGAGCAGCTGTAAATCTGTGAACCCTGTTTCCTTGGGCTGTATTTTTCTGAATCTGTCAGACTCTCCTGAGAAAACCTTTTTAGAAAGGCACAACACTGAACCCACATTTTCTCTGAGAAAATGAGCTGAAATAACCACATATTGCAGATTCACATTTGTAAACAGTAAGTGAATTAATCATTTATCATTGGGAATGAATTATTTTGAGATTTCTGGTCAAAAAAGTCAAATGTCCCAAAATGAATGAAAAATTAAAATGATTATTTTAATAATATTGCAAAAGCCTTTTTATTAAAAAAATGTATATTTTTATTGATAAATAACTGAGATAGGCAATTTTAATATCACTTTGGTCAGTTAGAGTAGACAATATATGATATGAGGGAGATTCTATTGGATGTTTGACCTATTTTATAATGATCCATTCTCTTTTTTATGAAACAATTGTTTCACTTAAACCTCTCAGTATGAGAAACAAAAGCATATTTACAATGTATCTACAGCGTAAATGTCAAAACGTGATATGATTTATCTTCTTTGTTGTGCTTTTACCAAGAGAAAAAATGTATTTCAGCCATACACTATGGGCACAGAGGGTGTGTCAACTACCAACTGAAACTAAAGGCCATGTTAATCTTGAATAACCAGATGCCAAGAATGACATTTAAGTCTCTGATTCAAGTTTTTGTTTTCACTTGGTTCCAGTGATAGATTTATATGTCCAACCTGTTAGGGTTATAAGAGACAATATAATCAGTACAAACACTCTGTCTACCCAGCACTCTTAAAGCCTCAACAATGGTCTGTCAGGTTAGACTGAATGTCACATGAGTATCTACTCCAATCCAGTCGATTACATCTCTGTACAAAACAGGTCTTGAGCCACTCCTTGTTTATTTTATTTGGCTTCACAATATTTTGCAATCTTATCAAGTGATCCTCAGCTAAACTTTTCAGAACTTTTAAAACTTTTTTCATTTTTTTTATTCTTTTATTTATTTTGCATAGACTGCTTCTGTTTTCCCACTCATTTTTGGTCCAACCAATATACTTGACTACTTTAATATACATTCAAGCAGAAAAACATCCCCTGGTTCTAGTTAAACACAAATATGCTGTAGACAGCAGAAAATCTAATAAATTATCCATTTTGAATGGTATCTTTAGGTACTTCATCACTAGCAGTCTGACTCAGATACAGAAATAATTCTCTTTTTTAGGCTGAATCTTAAACTACATGTGAACCGTTAGTTGATCCATCCACTGAAGCCTCATCAGAAAAGGTCTCCAAAAAAGTCTTTAAAGAAGCCTTAAAAAAATTTCCTTAAGACTCCTTAAAGGAGTAAGGAGTCTAACTGCTTTAGGACTGTAAGGCAGTTAGTGAACATTGACAAATCCAATAATTACCATAAAGCTGATTGGAATTGTGGAAACTTTTTCTTTTTGTTTCACATGCTGTATTTCCAAGTACTTTAATAAATCTCCCAATGTTTTACTGAAAATACTTTTAAAAATTAAGGTATGCACAAGACATTCGCTCAGTACTGTACATGTATCACATGTAGTTTAAATTCAATAGTCACAAGAGACCAGAGGTCTCATTACTCCAATCTAGAATATAGAACAGCAAAAGTCAAGCACAGCTCTGCCCTTATACCTGACTTCCCTTCAAAATGCAATAAAGATGTTCATATGAACAAAGCCGAGGCACAGACGGCAAAGGGTGGAATATTATAATGTAATCAAATAAGATAAATGACCTCAGGTTCTGGACAAAATGGTAAGACATGTTTTTGTTCCTCAAGCAGCATCCTTAGTGCAAAAGTCCTTGTCAGGAATTAAAAGTGAGGGGATAAAAAAAAAAACACAGGGTGCAAAAACTTACTGTTTTCATTTTAAAGAGTTAATTTATGTTACCTCAAGGATAATCCTTTTTCATCATAGGCCTCGCCTTTTGTTGAACTCTTCTACTAAAATATCAGCTTTTCAAGCGCACTCGTATGTTAATTAAACAGTTTTCCTTGACTTTAAATAAATGACAGGATCTTTAAAAATGTCTCCTGAAACACTTCCTTACAATAACATATATGGTTAAAACCATAGACTGTATATAAAGAGATGGACGGAGTCTCCGTGACGTCACCCATAGGTTTCTAAAGAGCTAAATTGAAGCTCGGTGGGCGGTTCCTACCGTCGTCATGTTGACAGCGTCATGCACGTCGTCTCACCAGGAAAATACAAATATGGGCAAAGGGGTGGAGCTGAGAGGGGAGCCGTGAACGTCATGATTGACATCGAGCGAACTCCGAGCTTTCCGTAGCTAAGAGCTAACCAAGCTAACCCCGAGATAACGGGAGCTAACCAGCTAACGAAGGTAAGCGGGCTAAAGCTAAGTCACTTGTTAACTGGCTAAAAACCGCGGTTGTTCTACGTTCTTCTGACTTGAAGCTGGAGATCAGTACCTGTCAATCAAAAGGACCCGCCCCTAAATATGCCGAATTTCGAGATTAAATTACTTTAAAACGGGAGAGTTAGAAAAAAATTCACTCCCCCCAAGGTTGTCATGAAGGTAAACCTGACCTATTAAACCGAAAATGGATTTTTGAACTAGGCTGTAAACATGTTTATTTCTGCCTTGAAGTTGGCCTTTTTAACATGGGAGTCTATGGGGATTTGCTCTGTTTTGCAGCCCCTAGTGGATGAAGGGGGAACTGCAGTTTTATGCACTTCCGCATAGGCTTCACTTTATCTGCCGGAGGTTGCCGCTTGGTTAAAACACTCACTGTCTATACTAATATATATTTTTTGCTTGGTTTAAAAATCTCATAGCGTGCAGCCTTTACACGGTGTTACAACACTCCACCCTCTCAGCTACAGGACAAACTCAAAGCAGGGACAACAACATAAGGCTCCACCTCTTATCTAACTCACCTAGCAAGAGTTAAAACTGGAAATACAGGCAAAACTCCTCCAATGAAAAGTAAAACAAGAGGCAAAGAAAGACATTCTCTTTTCCTATGAGCAGATTTGAAGAATTCTTAAAGAACAGCTACAGGAAAACCACCCAGGAATACATTGAGTATTGTTGAATGTGGAGAGAGCGGTGAGCACACAGGGAAAATAATTTAAATTAAAAAAATTGTCATGGAGGGACTGAATTCACTATTTAACTATGTGCTCTGTTCACAGTTCAGAGAGAAACAGAAATGGCTTCGCAGAAGAATCTCTCTTGTCCCGTCTGCCAGGACATTTTTAAAGACCCTGTTGTCCTGTCATGCAGCCACAGCTTCTGCAAGCAGTGTCTGCACAACCGCTGGTCTGAAGAAAGCTCGAAGAAATGCCCAGTCTGCAAGATAACATCTCAGGGCGAGCCACCCTGTAACCTGGCTTTGAAGAATTTATGTGAGGCCTACTTGCATGACAGAGATCGCGAGGCTTCGAAACCTCTTTGCAGTTTGCATTCTGAGAAACTCCGACTCTTCTGTCTGGAACATGGGCAGCTAGTGTGTATTATCTGTCGAGATTCAAAAGCACACAACAACCACACATTCAGACCCACCGATGAGGCTGCGAGGGATTACAAACAGGAGCTCGAGGCATTCCTGATCCCTGTGCAGGAAAAACTCAAGGTCTTTGAACAGGTTCAAGGAAATTGTGATCAAACGGCCAAATACATTCAAGTCCAGGCACGACACACAGAGAAGCAGATTAAGGAGCAGTTTAAGAAACTTCACCAGTTTCTAGAAGAGGAGGAGGAGGCCAGGATTACTGCTCTGAGGGAGGAAGAAGAGCAGAAGACTCAGATGATGAAGGAGAAGATTAGAGGTCTTAGGAGAGATATAGAAGCTCTTTCAGGCACAGTCAGAGCTACGGAAAAAGAGCTGAGGGCTGCAGATGTCTCATTCCTGCAGAACTACAGTGAAGCAGAGGAAAGAGTCCTGCAGCATTTTGGGTTGGACAATCCAGAACCGGCTTCAGGAGTACTGATAGATGTGGCAAAACATCTGGGCAACTTGAGCTTTAACATCTGGAACAAGATGAAGGAAATGCTGACTTGCACACCCGTGATTCTAGATCCGAACACTGCTCATCCAGACCTCATCATTTCAGAAGATCTGACCAGTGTGAGACGTGGAAAGACACAGAAGCTTCCTGAGAATCCAGAAAGGATGTTTTTCTACACTTGTGTGCAGGGCTCTGAGGGCTTTGACTCAGGCACTCACAGCTGGGATGTTGAGGTTGGAGATAGTCCAGTCTGGGCACTGGGCGCAGTAGCAACATCTGACCAGAGTAAGTTGAAGAAACCATCAAAATTACTAAAAATGTCTTTCTGTCAGGGTGAATATACAGCAGACTCAATGCAAAATCCTCCGGTGGTTCTTCAAATAAAGGGGAGATTCCAGCGGATCAGAGTTCATTTGGACTGTGACAAACAAAAGCTGTCATTCTTTGATGCTGCTACTAACACACACATTCACACATTCACACACACTTTAACAGAGAAGCTGTTTCCATACTTTAATGTTGTGAATGAACAGCCGTTGAAGATAATGCCAGTGATGTTATCTGTAAGTCTATGTTCAGACAAACATTAATGCTTCCTTGAAGCTCTCCATCATTTTAACTCTTCTGTCTCTCTGTAATGATTCAACGGCACACTTTGATCATTATGCCAGAAGCGACGGCCATACTTTCAGCGCTTCTAGTCTTGTTATGAAACCAATTTTTCACAATGAACATGACCTCACTTTACCCTCACATTCACTGTCACATATGTGATGCATTGGATGTGATTCTAATCTAAATAATGTAGTGCTGGTGGACGGTCCTGTTCAGTCGGTTTAAATAATGAAGGCGTGAAACCAACCAACAGTAAATTACAGTCTGCTTTCTTTCCAGGTGAATAAACAGGCAAATTGCAAAAGTCTGCTTTGTTTTGTTGTGATTTTACAATATTTTTTATAGTTGTACTCATGATTGTTGGCACAATTTTACTTGCAGAGAGCATGGGAACTATGAGAAACATTTACAAAGGGAAGAATGAGTGTAAAATTCTTAATCTTACTTTTTGTTTACTTTTGCTTTGACAGCTACAGCTTTTCTATGTTAAAAAAAATTGCAGTGTATTTTATGTTTATTTTACTTCTACTTCTGTCAGGCACAATCCTATTAATAAGATTTTATCACCACATACAGCTGATGGACCAGGAGCTGTTTTATTTTCATGAATTCGATTATTGTTTATTGGTTTTGTGATGATCTTTTTTAAAATTTGGATATTTGTGTTTCATGTGTTTTAATCTGCTGTTCTGTTTTAAAGGAAATTCTTGTGTGTGTGTTTCAATTTTGTTTTCTGTCTATTTTACATACCTTAGTTTTGTTACTTATCATTATGTTGGTCATAAATCCCATAGGTGTTAACATGTCTTCTTGCAGTTAATAATGTGTATAATAGTGTGGAAGTCATTTTTTGTAGATTAGAAATGTCTCTTTTTCCAAACAGATGTGACCCATCAGGGGTGTGAGCCAATTTCTCATGTGATGGCTGCTGGGAAAGGATCCAGTCCCCCCACAACCCTGAATTAAATTAATCATGCACGATGATTAGCGTGACTCACAGTTTTACATCTTGACTTCAGTTCCATTAAATTTATGCCAAGCACCTAACTCTGATTTCTTAAATTGGTGCCTCTACTGCCTCGTGTGGGTGGAAAGGTAGCTGGCAGGTCCAGAGGTTTGCTGTGGTAGAATTTTTTGAGCTTTATTTGTGACTTTGCAACCTACAGTTTATTGCACGACACACTTTCAGATACCAATTGTAAAATCATTTTGTGCTGTGATTGTCGTCTTTCAGTAGCATAGCTACCTAATGTTCCCTATTTTTAATGCATTTAACAATCTCAGCATTAATGAGCTATATTACCTATTAACTATTATGTTATTATTAACTATTATGTTGTGCTAATAACATAGCATTTGCTATAGAACTGTGGGCCCTTAAGGACATAGTTCAGACTGATAGGGTCCCCAAGGTTGGGTCATAAGATGAACTACTGCAGTCACTTCCTTTAAAGCACTTAATGATCTTAATCTTATCATTCAAAGCTGCCCGGAGTATCCAAAGTAAATGTTTTACTAAGAATTGCTATTTCTATTGATTTTAAGTTTTTTTTTGTTTGTTTGTTTTATTTTTCCCCTGTGCTAAGCCTTTTTGTTCATCATTGTATTTTATATTTGTGTTTTTTGGACCTATGATGGACTGGCGACCTGTCCAGGGTGTACCTTGCTTCTCACCTAATGATTGCTACGATGGGCTCCAGCTTCCCCACAACCCTGAATTAGACTAAGCAGTTAATATTAATGAACAAATGCATGTTTTGTGGACACTATTGGTGCTTTGCTTTTCATTTGTCAATTAAAGTTTATTCCTTCACATCATATACTTGCCTCCTTTCTGTGTGTCTGCATGTGGTCTTTTGCTATGACACACCACAACAGCTTGATTTTTATCAATGTTCAAAAGTATTGTATAATACAAATTATTAAGATCATTATTTCTTTTCATGGTTTAGAGTAATGAAGAAGTAGCAACCCAACACAGATAAGTAAAATGTGATTTATTTGTTTGCTCTGCTTGGCTGTTCTTCCCTGTCAGGTTGTATTATTGGCAGCTGCTGTTAAAGGTGCCAACAGCCTGCAGAGAGCTTCAGGTGCAGATAGTCTGTGACTGTCGCTGAGGAGATTTAACCTGCAGCTGCAAACGCTATCGACATCAGCAGCAGCTACTTTCTTCTTGCTGAGCGGCAAAGTGTGTGAATAGGACACTTCCCACCAATAACGGGGATAGTTCTGCCCATGGCCAACCCAGGTTAAATTCAGAGGGACTGACAGGAGACACAGCACCGAGCTTGAGATTTGTTTTTGCATGGTTGACTTGTTTCCTGACATTACTTATTATAATAAAAACTATGTTTTTTAAAAATAAATAAAATAAAATTATTATACACCTGTGAGATACATATTTTTCTAGCTTAAATAAGTAAAGTCAGAAAAGGGAAAAAATAAAGACACTTCAGAACCCAAGCTGTGTGTAGATATTTGATATGCATCAACACACTGATGTAATCTCCAGATAAATGTAAATGTCTGCTAGAAAACATCACATGAGGAAAATATATTTGGTAAGCCTAAAAATCAAACAACTGGACAAATGTGTTTATGTCAATTATTAAAATGATATACATTTTTAATAGGCAGTGATGTCTTAGAATGATAGATTCACACACACAGCAACAAGTATGTTGCTGCAGGGAGGGCAAAATGAGCAGTGTAAAGCTAAATTAAGATCAAATGGGTTACAGCAGAGAACCGTAGCATGATGAAGTCCGAGCAACGTTGTTAAAGATGAGCTGGTGAAGAAAAACTAGCAATTAAATTGCCATGTTGTTGCCAAGAGCTCAGTGACAGCAGAGTTTAACACAGAGAGAAAAGAGACAGGTCACATTAAATATGTAAGACCCATCAGTTTTGTCTGATATGTGTATTTCCAGGCTGTCTTCCAAAAGAAAACAACCTTAAGCTTGTGGAAGTTGCTCATTATGACTCATGGCATGTGTTATTGTGATAAATCCTTCTAGGAATTACGTATTTATGAGGCTGGTAAGCCATAAAGCCTGCATACGAGGAGGTTGGTGGACAGGTTGTCAAAACACTGGATTTTACCTATTTCAAAGTAAAAGTAAGAATCCCGCTTTAATATTGCCAGTAAAGCGGCATCCACCTACATTAGCAGAAAGAACATTTTGTTAAGCAACTTGAATAATTAAACATGATCTCACCATTCGAAACATCCTGTCGCAACGTTTCAACATCACGGTTTCTCTTCATTCAGAATCAGACTCTCACTCACCTTAGCCATTGTACATGAGCCAAGACGTGGACTTTAATATAGTTTAGGACATTTTAATTGATTTTGAACTGGTGAAGATGAACCTGGTGCCACCTTGTTAGCAATAGCCAGGGGGTTTTGAATAGATTTATTTTCATGTATTATATATTTCACGTAAACAATGTGAAACAGCCATGTGGAGAAGAGAACAGTAGGGAATCTGGGCAATGAGGAAAGACTAATCTAGAGAAAACTAAAAGAAAAAAGTACTTTGGTTATTAAAATGTCACAAAAACTTCAGGTTTTATCAAAAAGGAAAAATTTAGTCATACCTTTGAGGTCAAAACAGTTTCTGAGTCCTGAATCCAAAACCACAGGAAAGGAGCCTGATTACCGAAGGCCCTATCTCCTTTTTCACTTCCAGAAACATTAAGAATTACAAGTAAGCCTTCAATCTAGCTAAAATGCCCTCTTGGAAGCTAAGACAAGAGTAATATTATCTCTTCTACTACAGTCTCTCAGAACTTTCTTTCTTGGATCAGCAGACTTTGCAGAGCTGTTTAGACATTGCATCACTGCAGAATTACAGTAAACCTGCGTACACTTAACAAAGGCTTGGAATAATTAGAATATACTATTATTGCTTAGCACTCAAAAGAAAAATATATTAAATAAAATGGCAAAAAAAGAATAACTTAGTTCTTTGTCCCTGTTCTGGTACATTTAGTCAACTTTCCCTGACAATGCGTTTGGTTTTATGCTGCAGATTTAAAATGACACACATCATGTGACACAGCTGGTGTGGTTTTATTTACTGCAGTGTGGTTGGTTCATCTTATTATAACAATATCTGCAAAGCAGTTTGCAACCAACTGATAAAAAAGATCCTCACTCAAATTTGCATATCAAACATGATTAGAATTAGACATGTAGAAAAACAAAGAACATCCAGCTGCGCTCTCTCGTCTTCTGGGGCACTTCAAACCTTGTTCTTACTCGTTGTGCATCTGCTGTTTTCCACTTCAGTCTTAATTAACCTGTGTTCCTTCAGTCTGTTTTAATGTAGCATACACTGAGCAAACAACGATCGAGCTGAGACTGAAAGAAAGTTTCATCATTTGCACTCTCACCCACCACTGTGACACACCAGTTGTTCCCATTACACAAGATGTTATTGCTGTCAAGCTCTGTTTATCTCACTTCTTCACACAGACAAACACACACTACACACATTGTCCCTGGAGGCACACTACTTTACTGATAAAGAGTAAGGCGCTTTCATACAAGACCGATAAAGAGATCGGATGGCATGACACGTACTTATGGAGGATACACATCAGGGTGTTTTTATCTATTGTGTCATGTCTGTGTAGCGCATGCAGATCCACCCACCTGCTTCCACATTGTACGGACACATTAGATATTGGTCATTTACATTTTCAGTTATCATGTGAACTAACATTTTATTTTGTACATGCACTCGTAGTTTTTAGCAATCACAGTAGACAGTAGTCAGAGAGCTCTCAGATGAGAAAAGCTGTAAGGAAAGTTGTGTCATCATTTTTTCTTTTTTTGTAAATATTGATTTTTACAAATGTCATTTTAGCATCAGATTATTATTTGATCTGAATCTGTGTTCCAACAATTCTAACAGTTTTAAAAGCGGTAGGCACCAGGATGACCCATTTACGGCAATTAGCAGCATGTCCCCTATCAGATTTCTGGCCGCCCAGTGTGGGAACCACTGGCTTAGAGGCTATTTAACAATCTCACTTAAAAAAGATGGAGATTTTGACAGATATCCGACTTAAAAGGCTGAGCCTGAGCTTTAGCCTGATCCTGAGCCCAAGTTCAGCCTTCACACTTTTTCTCACTTTTTCCATTGTTTTGAATGCATTCACTCTTCTGCTTCATTTCATTGTAAAAGTAACAAGTTAAAATTGGGGAAAAAACATTATGTTTATGCAATAAAATACACTATGAAATTTACTTTACTGCAGAAAATATCCCCTGAATTTTTTTAGTTGCCATAGTAATATTTGGTACATCTGTTAAGTTATTAGCTCAGGAACACTTCATGTCCAAAGCAAGACAACTGGGTGAAGTGTAAGTATGTGAGCACTGGGTAGAGCTCTGTCTTAGATGCTTTTAAAAAAAAAAAAAAACTGGGTGCTTTTCTGGACCCCAGCAAGCTGTCTTTCTCTCCCTCCTCTTCCTCCACCTATGATGATGGTCAATCTGCTTAATAATATTTTACTAACTTATGTGTGTGTGTGTGTGTGTGTGTGTGTGGGGGGGGGGGGGGGGGGGGGTAAGTTTGGTGTCACTTTCCCTTTTTCTAGAACACCTTTTCATATTCCCCTTACCGGTGTATGAGAATCTCTTGCTCCAATTTGATGAAATAACCAGCTGATTTTTTTTGTTAGCAGTTGCCATGGTGACTCCAGGTGTCAGAGGTCAATTGTTGCTGGCTTTGTTTTATCGTAGTTTGTGCATGTGTAAGTAAAGATCTTTAAACTGAACACAAGGAGGCAAACACGAAGCAAGCCTAACCAAATGTCAACTGGGCAAGAACACAAAACTCTCACATTCACCGAATGAAGATCACTCAGAGGAATGGAAGGAAATACTAATTCTTAAACACATAAACCACAGCGTAGATTTAAAAAGTCCAAAAGGAACCCAAAGACCAAATTAAGGAAACTAAAAAAAACAGCAAAAACAGCTGGGAACAGAAATCTAACAAGAACAAACTAACAAGGCCAAATTGATCATAGATAAACCAGTTTTCTGTGAGAATGTTAAGCTGAGATGCAGAGCATCAGTTTGTTTAAGAATATGATAAATGAATAGAAAGAAAACCTAAAAGTGAAAGGAAGAAAAGATTAAAAAATAACTACCACCGTTTCTTAATTAAAAATAATATATAACACATAGTTAATTGGTAGGATTGTAACATGCACTGATAGGTCTTGACATGTTCAGCAACCTCTCCTGTCTAACTAAGGTCTTTTACATTCTGCTGCATTAGTTGAGTATGCTTGGAACACAACCAAAACAAAAAACCTGACAAAATGTAGTTTGTTTGGTTTTCTTTTACTTTAAAGAAAACAGGAATAGTGTGATCTTCTCCACCCCAGCATCATTCTATGTCCCACAAGCTTCATCTTCAGTCTTTGCTCCACCTTTCCTCTTGCCACACGATGCTCATCTTCACAGGCTCAGTTTAAATATTCAGCAATGTGGGAGGTGAAAGACATAGTTTGATGCTCACTCTCCTTGTATGAATTCAGAATCCATCTCATCATGAATACAAAATGACCTGCTTCAGAGTTTCAAGGATTCTGGGTGGTGAACACACCGCAGCCATCAGCTCTTGTTAATAAATGTATTGATCTGCTGCGCTGTGTCACTTTGAAGGCCTAAGAACTCTGGAGGGAATTATGCAAGGTTATTGGCGAGAAGAGAGACTGTTTGTATGCTCTAAGATTTTCTTAGAGCATGAAAATACAAAAATATACTAGACTCTCAAAAAAAAAAGACACCAATACACTTCTTTACTGCTTTCTGCTCTTGCAACATTTTAAATATTCCATAATGTTTTGTTTTTTTTTTTAAAAAAAAACTGTTTAAAAAAAGCCCTTGTGTCTTTTTTATGTTTGATGTTGCTGTCATTCAATTCCAAATAAGTATAAACAGCACAGATCTACATTAACAGACATCAATCAAACATTAAATAATTTATTAAAATGTAAAACAACAACCAAGAAAAGGAATAACTATAAGCAATGATTGCCCAGAGAGATGTGCCCAGAGTTTCCTAAGCTTCTGGATGCTGTGACGCCTCTGCACCATTGTGTGCACATCAGAAACAAGGTCCTGCTCCGGGTGGAGGAGTTCAAGTAAGTCAGTCTTGTTCATGAGTGGGGGAAGGGTCAAGTGTGAGATCGACAGGTGGATCAGAGCAGCGTCGACAGTAATATGGACTCTGCACCCATCTGTTGTGGTGAAGAAGGAGCTGACCCAGAAGGCCAGAAGGCGAAGCTCTTGATTGACCAGTCAATCAACATTCCTACCTTCATTAATGGTCTCGAGCTGTTGGTAGTGACTAAGAAAGTGACATTACGAATATAAATGGCTGAAATGAGTTTTATCCACAAGGTATCTGGGCTTTCCCTTTGATATAGGGTGAGAAATCTGATCATCCGAGAGGGACTCAAAGTGAAGCTGCGGTTCCTCCGCATCGAGAGAAGCCAGATTAGGTGACTTAGGCATCTGGTTAGGATGCCTCCTGGACGCCTCCCTGGTGAGGAGTTCTGGGCACGTCCCTAGGGGAGGAAACCCTAAGGAAGACCCAGAACATGCTGGAGAGATCTCTTTGCTGACCTGGGATTGCGATGGATTAAGTTTCTCATTAAAGACATACAACAGAGCTTTTGCTATTTTCCCCGACCACCCCCTCCCATCGATGGCTAATTTGGCATCCATCTTGCATCCTACCTAAACTATTAGCTCTTTCCAATCAAAGACGACTTTACGATGACTCTTGTTTTATCTCTTTCTCTCATTTAATCTTTTGCGTTTCTTTGCTGAATCAGAGACGTTGTATGTTCAAAACAACAAGTTTTTTTATTTTACTGCGAAGTGAAACGCCACGTAGCGACCCTCATGTAAAAGTTGTATATTATATATATGTCTGTAGACCAGACAAAAAAGATTTTTTTTTGTTCTTGAAGAGCAAGAAAAAAGTTCTCTTCTTGTGGAGTATTTAACAAGCTTAAGACTACTAGAGCTTTAAGAAACTCTGAGCAGACCTCATCTATACCTTTAGGCTTTACACCCAAAGAGCTTTTTAACCATTTCAGCCCCAGAGATAGGAAACCCAACCTTTGAGTCCCTCAGCTCTGCTTTCTCATCAGAAGACATGTTGGTGGCATTGAGGAGATCTTGGAAGTTTTTACTTACCCACAATGTCCCGACTTGAGGTCAGCAGCCCCTCATCCCCACTGTACATAGTGTTGACGTAGCACTGATTAACCACCTGAATTGCCAGATAGTCAACCAAAATCACCTCAAAGCTGTCCGAAGTCTACCTCCAAACTTTTTCCATGCCTGAGTATTTCCCTCAGCAAAGCTGCATTCCACTTAGCCTGCTGATACCCATCAGCTGCCTCCATAGTACCACAGGCCAAAAAGGCCCTGTAGGACTCCTTCATCTTGAGGGCACCCCTGACTGCTGGTGTCTACCAACCAGTTCTGGAAATTCATTCATTCATTCATTATCTGTATACAACTCAGTCCAAATGAGGGTTGCGGGGAAACTAGAGCCTATCCCAGCAGTCTTTGGATGAGAGGCGGAGTACACCCTGGACAGCTCACCTGTCCATTGCAGGAGTTCTGGCAATACCACCACAGAAAGGAAACTTTGGCAAAAAATCAAGGGCTCTCTGACCCAACTGGTTGACAATTTCTTGTTACTAGGGGCTTTTCCTCTGCTACCCCAGTACTTCCTTTTTTCCCATTGTCAAACCCACCATACATGCAACAGATGTTGTCACTACTCTGGTCCAGTAGTTACCCTGCTTTCTCTCTCATCCAGCCAATCGGTCTGCTTCGAATTCTAATTGTTTTTACACCAAACTTTGTCTCATAATTTGGACATCAAACTGTAATTTGTTTGGATCAACATATCATGTGATTGGTGGAGTGTGTTATTTATATCTGATACAAACTGTCACACAGGCAATTATCTTCATGGAAGTTGATATGATTATAGCAACACCGCAGGAGTCCACAGACTGTCTCCACATGTGTGGCGTAATGTGAGTCATTGAACCACACTGCGATAGGACCTGAGATCAGAGAACTTCATTAATGGAACGGGACTGAGCTTAACAATGTCACTGGAAAAATATCTTAAACAAGACAAAAAAAGAAAAAGCTGAGAAAGAAAAGGACTTCTAAGAAGAGAGCATTTGAAGAAAAATGTGATTCAGTGGAAGGAATGAACAGGAAAAAAAAAGCCTATGGGACAATAAACAAAATGATAAATAAATAACTTAAAAGAGACTCCCTAACATGTAAGGCATCAGTACAATGATGAGCAAAGGCTGCTTGGTAATCTTTGTCTTTGATCCATATCACAAGGGCTGCACACAAACTTCAAACAAAGGACACTAATAAAGATGCAAAGGAAGCAACTTCTCTGAACTCAAAGGAATTCTGAGCATTTGTTGCCCATGATGGGAATTATGTTTATTTTCTTGATAGGAGTTAGCTATTTTGCAGCTCTTTTGATGCTTGTACATCAAAAGCAAGAGCAAGACTTTTCTACCCAGATTATATTTACCAAGAAACTATATAAACATACATTCTTTGGTCTCAGAATTTAGGATTCAGTGAACATAAAGATCCTCAGCAACTTCATTTTTTGTTGTCAGTAAGGACCTGCTTACCCCACTGTCTTTTCCAAACTTTGCCTCCATGGTACATTTACTGGAATTTGTGAGTAGAAGCCTCTGTGGCAATTAAATCAACCACCTGCTCTTTTCAAGTCAGTTTATCTGCACACATCAATGTAATTAAAGCATCAGATGTCGTGGAACTGGAGCGCAGTGACATTTGGCTGTCAAGAAGACGCTCACTATGATTTAAATGTCTGACGCAACCCGAGTGACTCATCCAGATAGACACGAGTGAATGGATCTCACTGAAACCAAGTTGATTTAACAAATGCCTTTGAGTCTCTACAAAACACACTGTCACAGAGAGGATGCACAGCCTGTAATCTTCACGTCAGCGAGCATTGTTGTAATTACATAGCATGTATTTACAGCATTCATTATAATGATCTGAAACAATGACCTCAGCTTTCAGATTGGATCGCTAGCATGTATGTGAGCCAATCCACACTGATAACATGATACATATATAACTGCGAAAGAAAAAACTTTAAAATCTAATATATAAAGAACCGATAGAAGAATGCAGCCTTGATCCCAATGTGGTGCTTAAAGTACAGCAAATTAAAACCTAAAGGTCATTTTAGTGACCTTCTATAAAATTAGTTTCCTTTTGCAGTGCTGCACTGAAACAAAGATTTTCATTCTGGCAGAAATGTTTTTCCCAGTGTTTACTGGAAACAGCTGCAAGTGCTTAAGACATCACAGTATCTGTGCTGATTTGGACTTTTTGTAAAAAGCTCAAATTTCCTCAGTGTCAACGTGCATCACTTCATGACAAAAGATGTGGTTTTTTTCCTCCAACTGTCCTGCTGGGAAATTGGGCCAGATATCTCCACTTTGGTCTGTCCTATCCAGAGGACATTGGGTGAACTTTCATTCACGCAAATGAATTTTTGTTTGTTTATTTTTTTGTTTTAGCGTCTCTTTTTATTTGATTTCATAACATTATTATAAAGTCCTTAACAGTGTCGTAATACTCATTGTTATTATCTTCTGTTCTTTGTGTTTTTATGTCCATTTATATATATGTTTTGTTGTTAACATTTTTTATTTCTTAACTCCAGCATTTTCCACATGAGGGCTGTGTCCAAGTGGTCTGCAGGATTGCTGCGATGGGTGGCTGGGGGTCCTGCACTGCGGCCCTATGGCTGTGGTGTGCGGCCCACCTGGGTCTTGGCAGCTCCTATGGTGGTTCCCTCTGTGGGAACCACTACAGTGGGTTGCTCCTGGTGTGAAGGGATCCCCAAAATATTGTTTCCTCACAGAAGTGTGAAGCCGGATGTTTATTTCTATTTAACAATTGTATATCTCGTCTACAAAAAAAGGATAGGAATTCATGTGTGTTTTGAATGGGAGGGGTGCATGTGTGAAGGAAATATTACGTGGTGTATTTTTTAATATTACTACTTTGGTGTATGAAGGCTTTAGTTTAATATGCAGAAATAGATTTTCTTTTTTGTAAATAAAGTGTTTTATGAATAAAGTTTGATTTAATTTGGTTTGAATGGAGTAACAAAAATATCCAGGATGTATGTGCAGGAGTACACATCTGTGCATATTTATCTAAAATTCTGTCTAAATAAATGCCAAACAAATTTTTGGCTGTGTAAAATCACGTGAAAAATGTATTGTGTAATTTCTTTGTGAGAATATGATTTTAAAAGTAACAACTTAATGACATACAGTCTAAAAAACAGCTGAGTGCAAACTGTCAAAGATATGTCTCAGACGTCATTCATGAAGTAACAGGATTTGCAGGGTTTTGTTTAATGACTAAAGACGTGGTCAACGTTATTGTAATGATGAAATTATAACTTTTGACAAAACAAGATTACTTTGTCTTGATAACTTAAAGCCGAAAAATGATTTACTTTTTTTCAGACAGCTATAAATAAACTGAACAGAAACTTATTTGAACTGAAAGGCTGCAGTGAATGTTTGAAAATCTTTGGGGTCCCTGTTCTTTGACCCTCTTTTGTTCTAAAAGTGAATGATGACCTAAGTATGACACGAAAGCAAGAAGGGCTGACATATGAAATGTAAGACATATACAGTTCAATTCAGGTCAGTTTAGTTCAGATTAGTTCCATTCACAGCAGTGAAATGTGATTTTACTCTGTTTATGGAGGGCTACATTCCCATCAATCTTCATCCATAAGCGGGACCTTAATAAAAAAAAAACTGTTGCATGCTGTTTCCACAACTGGAAACCGGTTTAATACATCATAAAAATGTCATTTTAATTTTAAAGGACATATTTATTGTAATTTTTCTCAATCATTTCTGGGTTGTTTATGTAGAACTCAGTTTTTAATAGTGTTTTATTATAATTTATAAAAACATCACAACTAATCTATCATCAGAACACAAACAAAACAGGATAATGAAAATTAGGAAAATCTAAAATGATTAAATGTGGCCTTGTGATTAGTTTGAATTTGATTTTTTTTTTTTTTTTTTTTAAGTTTAACTTGATGTTGTTTTTGTCAGGCAGCTCTACACGGACAATGTCTTCTGTCAAGCAAACATGACAGGAAATGACAGTGACTGCTGGAACTGATGAATAGTTTATTGTCTACCTGCTGTTAACAGAAAACATCCATTACGTTTTCTCAACACCGGCCACAATTTATTCACACAGGCTCAGTGTTTTTAATGTATCCTAATATTTCAGGCTGAACGATTGTTCTTGTTTTCATTATTCATGTTGTTTTTGTGCTCTCCAACTCAGTTTCTGATGGATGTTGACTCACCTCTACATTTATCTCAAATATTCCGGGTTCTGATTTGTTTTTATGTTTCAGTTCATACTGAGAGCAAGACATTAATTTAATCTGTTAAAGGAGTTACCCAAACAACCAACAACATCATCCTTTTTTCTTCTGTCATTGTCCTTTTATTAGAAGACCTTTGGAGACAGGGTCCATTTTGATTTTAATTTTGGTTGTGCTACATAATGTGTAAATAAATATAAGAAATTTACCTTTTTCGACCTTTTTTTCTTCATCTCTGATCGCAACATTTTAGTAGGTTGAGGTGTCAGATTTTGATCTCAAACTTGTGGGGGGTTTGTCTGTTTTTTTTTTTTTTTTTTTGTTTTTGTTTTCTTTTATTTCTTGGAACTTTGCTCCCACCATGTGGACAAGGCAGATACAGCACCATTAAATTAAGTTATTCTTTTTATTTCCAGGTGTGATGCAGCAACAAAAATCTCTAAATTATATTTTCATTTACTATTATCTTACAAACCCAAATCACACAGCCTGTTCAGGTATGAATACAGGAAAGAAATATGCATTTAAAGCAAAAAAGAATCGCAGTCATCTCATATTGATGGAAATCAAAGTCGATCATTAAAGTAGAACATATACCGTACTTGTAATGTTTCCATTTTAAATGTTTGAAGCTGTTTGAAAAGTAAATAAAAGCAGAATACAGTGATTGCAGAATTTGATGAACTCATAGTTTATTTCCAACAGAACATAAACAATATTTTAGATGTTCAGACTGAGACATTTTACTGTTAAAGGAAAATATTTGCTCATTTTTATTTTGATGGCCAAAACCATCTTTAAAAAGTTGGAACTGGGTGGTGTATTTTGCTGAGTAGCATCCACTCTTCTTTTAATAGCTTAATTATGTGAATGTTTAGGATGTAAGGAGATGAGTTGTTGGAGTTTTGGGAGAGGAACATTCTATTCTGACGCAAGATTTTAGCTGCTCAACCATCCTCATTATAAACGTGGAGGTGTCTGATTTTAATGCTGAGTCCCTTCTGACACCAACTTTGTTATATACTGTAGGTCAAATCGTTTAGGTCTATAAAACAGTGCCTAATTTAACTGTTTTTTGTTTGTTGTTGTTTTTGTTTTTTTTAAATAACCTTCACAATGTTAAGGACAAACAACTGCTAGATGAAAAAAAGAAGTTGTTGTCACAATTATGCTGTTTTGATATTTAATCTTGTGTTACCAAACTAAAACACTAAAAAAAAAAGGTTGTGTAAATACGTTGTGTAAGATTTGCATCAAGTTCACATAAATTGTTATGTTCTGTGTTTCCGGTCCATCGTTGAATGTGGCCTTCAACATAAAAGCCTACTTAAAGAAAAAGAAAACTTCATGAGTCTGCATCCTGATGAGAGCCAAACAAACAACGTGTGAGAGGCGCCTGAGCGTGATGTGGACAGTTTTTTGTTTTGTTTTTTTCCTTTTTTCTGTTTGTTTGTTTGTTCTCTTTTGTCTTTGCAGGGAGGTAGAACTTTAACTGGGTGTCTATTAAGCAGGTCCAATAGGCCTATTTCAGCATGAATAAAGGAGTGATTTAAAAGTGCTGATAATCTCCTTGTTAACTACTTAATTGCAGCTTCCTTGGGGGGGTAATCGCACTAATTTTCTCAAGATCTCTGAAACATTACAGGAAAATCCTTCAAACTGTTATCAAGCAGCTGTACTCCACCTTCTGCACAAGCCAATCCTGGATGCTGGTGATGGTATCCTCTGCCAGCTGTGTCTCCTTACGTTAAAAAAAAAAAAAAAAAAAAAAAAAAAAAAAGCACAATTTTATCTTAAGCCACAAGTCAACTTATGAAAGGTTCATTTGCACTGCTGATTTTTACTAAATTGTAAGTGATTAACTGAGCATCGTTGCAGATGGAAAAACAGTTAAATGAAAAGAGCGCTCGAGAAACACGTATCTTTTATACATTTGCACGTTTCTAAGTCCCCATTATTCTTACTCTGTGGTGTGACACTTAGACTGAAGTGGATTTTACTGTGATAAGTGTATATCCGGTGTTGTGTATTGTGCAACACTAATAACGTCACCAAGTGTTTTTCCTTTGAAGTTTCAGCCGGAAACACCTCAGTGTTTGTCTGCAGCTTGTCTCAACCATAGTCCATCGTCTCAACGGGACTTTCCTTCAAAGAGAGAGCAGTACCGCAGCGAAGATGGCGGCGCTTCGAGTCGTGGTGCTCGCTGGGAGTGGGAGAGTCCTCCTGAGCACACCGAAAACCCTCAAAACTCCCAAGGTATACCCACAGACCACGTTAGCACTAACGACTGCGGGAAAAGTGTGTTTTTATGAACAGTGTGCTTTAGGAAGGCTGCTTGAAGTGCCCTGCTAGCAAGCTAAAGTTAGCCGCGTTGCTTGCTGCGGGAGAAGACAAGGTCACTTGTGTCTCAGCTTATTTCAAGCTGTCATCAACGACTTTACCTTCATTTTGTCAAATATTACATTAGTTTTAATGAGACCCATACCCCACATGTAACTTAAAACACAAATGTTATATTCTTCTAACACCTTACACGCATTGTGATTAGCTAAGAAGTAGGCTAGCCTTTTAGCTAACTTGCTCCTAATGTCGTGTCAGCCACCCGGCACGCGCGTTGCTAGACTGAAAGATGTTTTACATGGACTGTAGAGACTTACAGATGAATATGCATTCCTGTTTGTGTTAGTGGCTGTGGACACTCAGACAGTTATTGTCAGTTCTTAGTTATATGTGTAATTACACAATTCAGCTGGCTAACGAGTTAGCATTTCAAGGACTGGGAGGACTTCCGGTGAGAAAAGCCGGTTCCCGGTGTGTCTAGAACTTTTCATCATTGATATTGTGAACTATATGACTGGTTTGAGCCATAGAATTAAAAAAAAAAACTTGCATGTGTAATAAAGGGTCCGAAGATATGACCTTATGTTATCAAGAAAACAACTTCTGCGTCTGTCTTTAAACCACGTTTTATGGATTATTTTCCGGTATTCCAGTTTTTGCAGAGATTAAAGCTGGAAGAGATCATGACTTGTCAGGGCACAGGGAACAGTTAATGCATCCCAGCTGTTACATTACCTTAATAAATGCCAACACTTGCTTTACAGCAGCAAGTGCTTCTACCAATGAGCCACAAACTAAACGTGAATAATTCTGTGAATGGCATCCGCACCGTGACATCCTGGAGAGGGAGGATGGTGAGAGGTTTTGGGGGTGAGATGCAGAGAAGCAATCATGTGATACCCCTCTGCCTGGTTATAAAAAAAAACAACAGTGAAGGACGGTTTCATAAGCAAGATCAGATCCCACCTTGCCAGCAGGGGCAATACGAGGAAATAAACTTCCCTGTCTGTCTTCTGACATAAATAGATTTGAACTATATTATTGCTTTGTGAACGTTGACAGTTTTTGTCTTTAAAAGAAAATAAATAAAACAATGTCACAAATCAGTTTTTGTTAAAATAACCTTTTTTTTGTTGCTGTTGACGTAAGGCTGTTCTATGATTTTTTTTTTTTTTTTTTTTTTTTTTTTAATCTAAAAATTTATTTACTACTAACTCTTAAAACTGGAAATGGCAATGTAGCAGTCAGTGGTGATGAACTGGGCAGCTGATTCATTGTGTGTTCGGTTCATACAGTTTTAGTAAGCAGTTGCATGAATGACAAGAAAACAGTAACAATGCATGTATTTAGTAAGTCAAAACATTTCTGCTTTTCTCTCTGCAAGGTGAATTGGTTGCTTTCAACTTCAGTCTGATTTTTTGGGGGAAAAATGAGACCTGATCTGAGTAATTATTTTCATGTAATCCAGATTAAGTTATTAAACTGTTTTCTGATCTTTTTTTTCTCTGCAGGCCAACATGTCTTTTGCCAGCCTGCCCAGTAAGAAGAAGGTTGCCCTGACGACACTAGGTGTGGTCACAGCTGGTGGTGCAGGACTTGCCCTGATGCTGCACCAGTCTGTTAAGGCTTCTGATTTGGAGCTCCATCCTCCTCACTACCCCTGGAGCCATGCTGGACCTCTCTCCTCTCTGGACCATGCAAGGTGGTTAAAGCTTTTATTTTAATTCAAAGTTTATAAAGTCTTTCCCATTTTGATTTGTCAGCTTAGATTATTTTGGCAGGACTGGGAGAGTTTTTCAGGGATCATCTGTAAAAGATACAGCCCCTTGGCAAAACACTCAAGGAGTCATAAAAGACTTCAAATCTTTGTCTTTTTTCAGACATCAACCTAATTACTCAAAAAGCATCCCTACTTTCTTTTTCATTAATTTAATGTTGGTATTAATTTCGCCTCAAATTCTAACGTTTGTTAATTTGTTTGAAAAATAATTTAAATAATCTTTAACTTCATCTCACAGTATGAGACTATGAAACATATATAATACAGATGCAATCAGCATTTTTTTTTACAACTGTTTGCTGCTGCAGAGGAATCACCTTTTGTGGATTCTGAATAATATTAGCATGGATGATCTTTAGTTATAGTCTGACTTCCTTTAAGTCCAGTGTGGTTTTTTCATTGATGAGAGGTTTTAGTTTGTGTCACCATTTGGCTAAGGAGTTGCCATGGTTGTTTATTCAGTCACTCCATCACCATTTGTTTTACTTCTTGAACAGGGTGCACACTTCTTCTCTGGCAATACCTGTGACCATTGTCGTTCTGTAGACACATGATGACTACTGTCTAAAACCAGTTACAAATGGCATTGTGGTTTCTGGTCTGGAGCTGGTGTTTAAGTATGTCTCTGAGGTCTAAAAGCTGAGTGCTAGTATGTTCCAATATGTTTCCACTCTAAGTAACACAACTTGGGGAGAAACGACTGCAGAACTGGCAACTCAAAATAACCTCCCAGTTAATGAATAATCGGTGAAGACAGAGGAACATGTAAATAGTGGCCATCAGAGTTTGACTGACAGAGTGTACAGTTGTGGTCTTTATTAAACAACAGACAACAGCTTGTTGCTTCTAGCTAATACTGATACAAATAAATAAATGAATGAACCTAATAATGGTTATAACTATCTTCTAATCAGTCCTACACCAACATATTGTCATCCTATTAAAATAATGGCCAAAGTATTTCTTTGTCAAGGTTTCCTAAAAACAAAAAACTCAACCAGATGTCTACAAGACAGCAAACTTTTGTGTTTTTAGAAAACTTTAGAAAAAATTTTTAAAGACACCACAGGTCATTATTTTTAGATTGAAAAGTTTTTTTTTTGTGGTTCAGAAAGTTTGAGAACCACTGTTTTATAAAGGTGCTTACATTTCAGCTCAAATGTATCCTCATGTTGTGTCATATCTGTGTCTGCAGTATTCGCCGTGGTTACCAAGTGTACAAGCAGGTGTGTTCAGCCTGCCACAGTATGGAGTACCTGGCCTTCAGGAACCTGGTGGGAGTGTCGCATACAGAGGATGAGGTTAAGGCCATAGCTGAGGAGGTGAGGCTCTGTGTTGGGAGAAACTGGTGTCATCATGCTGTTTACACCTTTTTCAAAATCTGGTGTCATTTTATTGCAAATTTTTAGGAGTTTATACCAAGTTGTGCCACTAGATGGTGACTTCAGGCTGCGTGTTGCATTTCTAGAAACATAAACATGGTTTGGTGTGTTTAGGTCGAGGTTGTTGATGGTCCTGATGAGAATGGTGAGATGTTCACCCGGCCTGGAAAATTATCAGACTACTTCCCAAAGCCCTACCCCAATCCAGAGGCAGCCCGTGTCGCCAACAATGGAGCCCTTCCTCCAGACCTCAGCTACATTGTCAACGCCCGGTAAGTCAGACAGCATAGAGATATTTTACATGAAACATCAATGTTGTTAATTTTTACTTGTGTCCTGCGGCTACTTGTAGGCACGGAGGAGAGGACTATGTGTTCAGCCTGCTGACAGGTTACTGCGACCCACCTGCAGGAGTCTCAGTGAGAGAAGGTCTCTACTACAACCCTTACTTCCCTGGTCAGGCTATTGGCATGGCCCCACCCATCTACAATGAGATTTTGGAGTATGACGATGGTAAGCCATCTGTGTAAAATTACCATCATGCTGCTGTGAAGAAAATCCACAAGTTGAAGTTACAGACAACAAGGACACTTACGGTTTCTGTTTGTCGCCATAGGAACCCCTGCCACCATGAGTCAGGTTGCTAAAGACGTCTGTACTTTCTTGAGGTGGGCTGCCGAGCCAGAGCATGACCAACGCAAACGCATGGGATTAAAGGTACAGTTCACCTTGTGGTCTGTATACAGAAACTCAAACCCCATTGACTTTTTATTCATTTTAACTTCAGATGATTTAGTTTGATGCGGTTTATTAGCATTAAGTGATAAAAACAATTTTTCCGAATAAAGCTGATTGCAAAATTGGTAACTAAGGTTATATGACAAGGCATTTTGTTTAAACTCTCTGTATTTGAAGTAAACAAGACAACTTGCAACTATTTCTGCTGCATCTCAAACATGAGGAAACAAAACAAGAAGAAGCTAATGAGAGTTCCTGGGATCTGTGCAGCAGATGTGTGGTTCCAGATTACCCCATATTATATGGCTTTAAATTTAATAATAACTCAAATATTGCTAGATTGATAGACCCAAACATGGAACAAAACGAGGGTGTTTCATGCAGCAAAGGCACGTCATACTCTAAAATTCCTCTAAATCAGAAGCCCACTGGGCAGTTTTGACATTGCTATTTTAAGTAGGCAAACGTTATGATTCAGATTCAGAGACAAGTGTTGTGGAATTAATCTGTTTTTGTCCTTTCAGCTGATAATGGGTGCAGGCCTACTGGTCCCCCTGCTCTACTACATGAAGAGACACAGGTGGTCTGTGCTGAAGAGCAGGAAGATCGCCTACAGGCCTCCCAAGTAAAGGGAAACGAACACACCCCAACTTGAGCCTAAGTCTGAGAGGAGCCTAAGTCTGAGAGGGCTGCGTTCAAAGACCCCACAATGCTCAAGATGATTATATAAACACATCTCTCAAACACACACATGCCTTGTTAAGAGGGGGTAGATAACTAAAGGTATATATGTATATACAACGTTCATTTCAACGGATAAGGCCTTTTTGTACCATTGGCATGATGGAACCTGTTTTCTGGCTCATTCTCCTGTATCTAGAATGTTGTGTTGCAAGTTTATTAGAGACTTGTGGTGTTATTGAACGCACCCTTTACAAATTTTGTCTGATCTGCAAGAAAACATCGTTAGTGGCAGTTGACATCTGTATATCTTGTGTCGGAGGCTTTCTGGCTATTGACTGATACGTTTATTGACTAGCTATCTTTGTAAGATACTCAATACTCATGCAACTGTTGAGAAATGGTTGGTTTCAAAGTGTGGGTGTATGTAAATTCATCCTTGGTTTTCCTCTCCACAAAGCGTGACATAAACCTGTTTTACTGTATAAATAAATTATCTTAAAGGAAATTGTGTGGTAGTTTATTGAGTTGTAGCAACACTGATGGCACATCTCTGCTGCAGAAAGGTACTTATGATCCTGCAACATTCTCCACTAAGTAATCCAACTGGATTCTCCAGGTGTGTCAAATGACAAAATGAGATGTCTAAAGTTTCGGATGTGGTTTCTACCTTAATCTCAACAGCAGTGATCTCAAGACCCCAGTCCACGGGGCCACTGTCCTGCAGGTTTTAGATGCCTACCTGCTCCAACACACATGATTCAAATGAAATGCATTCAATAGATTATGTTCTGCACAATAACTCCTTAATTTGAGCCAGGTGTGTTGCATCAGGAAAATGGCTGAAACCTCTATGACAGTAGTGCAGTTTAAGACCTCTGAGACCTGTATTACCTAACAGGACTAACATACCTGGGATAACACTCCTTTACCTGGGTTTTCTTTTTTTTCTCCAAGCTACCTGCAAAATGGCTTTTGGTATTTAGTCGTCAGATTTATTCACAGCCTTCCAAGAAAAGACTAATACACAATATTCACTCAAAAACAAGGCCAGAAAATAATTTGCTAAATTATAATTTAGTAAAATAAGAATTTATTGTTTTATTCATCCATTTATAAGTGAACTGAGTTGAAAAGAATTATTAAATAAGTAAAACTGTCTTGGAGAAATTACAGCATTTTGCAGATGACCAGTCGGCCAAAACCCTTACAGGATGCACCCGATTGCAGAAACTGCCTCATTGTTCAACAAAACATTAGTTTACATGGGATATTAACTATAATTTTATCATGTTTTTAAAAATATTTTTGTTGAACCAAAATGCAAAAGCAATGTCATGATTTTAAATTACATCTTTATGATTACTTCAGACAACTTATTTCAGTAACAGCAGTTTCTTTCCCTCTTTAGAGGCAGGGTAGGTAGATAGACTTTATGAGACGATGGGTATGAATACATTTCAGGATGACTGTATATAAACAGCCTATAAATGCCAACATTAAGAATAATTCTGAGGGTCCCTCTGTGCTGCCTTGAACAAACATCCCACACTAAATCAGAATGGAACAACTGAATGGGCAGGCTTTGCCCATTGGGGCCGCCTGTAGCAGCAAGCCTGACTCTCCACACAACACCTGCTGCAGTAGTGGAGTTTGGGGACTTGATCCAAGAGGCACCGGTTTTAGACCCCTGCTATACAGTTTAATAAGTGCCTCTATTCATTTCAGGTTACAGGTGCGATGTTGAGGCTAAACTAATGCAAAGTGTCTTCTAACACAATGGTTACAAATACAGTCTGATAAACAGTTTTAAAGAGACATTTTACAATCACTTGCACATGTAACAAAAATAAGCACTGAATCATTATCAGAAAAATAAAAAGGGCCATCACTGCATACACAGTCACAAAGACATTTACACAACAGGCAGATTATTGAAGGTCTCTCTTCATCGTGTATTTACCAAGATAAGCAAGGCTGAAGCTGGTTGTCACCAACAAATGTGTCTAAATTCTTACAGCTTGTAAATAGTGGAAGCAGGAGCCACGCAACATTGACAGTTATCATACTCGAATTTATCCATGTTAAACAGGGCCGGATTAAAAGTGCAAAGACCCCTGGGCCCAGAGTGTCCCACGGGCCCCCCTTCCCCAGCACAACATTGTGAAAATTGTGAATGATAAAGTGTGCAATGGCATTTTTAACATCTCTCAGCCAGTGGTACCAATAGCAATACACTAGACACTGTGGCGTAACTATCTGGCTTTTGTGTACTTTTTTTTCCTTCAAATTCCCGGTGAATGCCCTATGTGGGCCACACTTGTCCCCAAATGGGTGTGGTCCACTGGGCTTGTGCCCATCATGTCTTCTGGGTAATCCGGCCTTGATGGTAAGGACAGTAAGGAATTACATTAACAGATTGGCTGATGAATAAGTATAAACACTCAGGTACAGAATAATTCATCAAAATCTTCTTTTATTTAATCACTTGACATTTAATTACTATAAAGTTGTTAAGAATCCTTATACTGTCAGGTTGCATAAAGGTGCGGCGTAAGACATCCAGTACATAAACACACTTGATCTTTAAAATTCAGTTTAATTACATACCAGGAAACAGATGAAGCCAATGTGTAATACAAATTAACATCAGCATTTAAATATGGTAAACAGGAAGAATGTAAAACCGCACACGTCTCAAACATTAATCATAAATTGTTTCAGATGAGGCCATGTCAAAATGGGAAAACAAGTGTTACCTGCATGACTGGATTTCATGCTTCATCTGGGATTTTCTAACGAGCAGCTGGAAGCCAAAGGAGTGTGTATCTGTAAAATGACGTATGACTTCATGCTTCTGGGACTTTTTTTTTTTTTTAACTTTCCTTTCTTTAGTATGTCATTAAATTTTTAATCAGTCTTCCTGTAAAGTGTCTGTTAAGGCTTCTTTTCTTCTTTCACACAAGGACAGTAACATGAAACACATAAAACATGTCTGATCGGTGACTAGTTCATCATGTCTTAGATTTGTGCTCCACTGCAGTTGTTTTTTTTGCTTCAAATATCCTCTTCTTTGTTCAGGCTCACTTTATTGGAAAAACTTACGAGGCAATTTTTGACTGACCATCTGAAAATCAGCATGTTTGCTATTCACTGCATGCATTGTCTGTCTCACTAAGCAGCAGCTTGGAAGTGTATTTTTATCAAGAAAACTGTAAAACTGCACCCAGCTATGTCAGTATAGGTTATCAAACCAAAATGCCTTCAAGTTCTCAGGAAGCGTTAATGTCGAACTCAACATCTTAAGGATAACTTTTCAGGTATTAGCTTCAGTGGCTGCGCGTTCACAGTGTTAAAGTAAGGGAAAAGTCTCTCAGTAAAGTTGTGTGTGAAAGTGTGAATGTGTGTGTTGGTGTCGAGATCGAAGAACACCAGCTTCCCCATGTTCCAGTTCAGGTACACTCTGATCTTGTGGAGCTTCCCGGCCAGTGAAAGAGCTGTAGACGGATCCGACAAGGAGCGTGCAATATATTTCCCGTCAAAGCATCCTATTCTCCATAAACAAGACGGGTGCTTTCCTTTCCTTTGAACAGACTCTGCAGCGACACCCACAAACCAGTCTGTGCTTTCTCCGACCTCAACATCCCAGCTGTAGGTCCCTGAGTTAACACCCTTTGAGCCCAGGACAATGCGGAAGAAATCAAACCTCTCTGGGTTGTCGGGGACATCCTGTTTCTGTCCACATCTCACGCTCGTAAGGTCTTCAGACAGGATGAGCTCTGAATTTGCCGTGTTTGGATCCAGGATCACAGGACTATAAGAAACCATGTTTTTCATCTTGCTCCAGATATTAAAGGTCAGGTTGCCCAGGTGTTTGGCCACATCCATCAGACCCCCCGAGACTGGCTGTGGATCCTCCATCGGGGGATGCTGCCGGACTCTTTCCACAGCGACCTTAAAGTTCTGCAGGAACGCCACATCTGCAGCTCCTATCACTTTCTCTGTGGCTCGAATTGTGTCGGAAAGAGCAGCAATCTCCTTACTCAGAGCGTCACTCTTCGCCTTCATCATCTGACTCTTCTTCTTCTCTTCCCCCCTCAGAGCAACAATCCTGGCTTCTTCTTCCTTCTGGAGAAACTGGTGGAGCTTCTTGAACTGCTCCCTGATGTGGCGCTCCGTGTGTTCAGCCTTGACCTTCATGTGCTCCGCCGTTTGATCGCAGCTCGTTTTAACCTCTTCGAAGAGCCGTAGTTTCTCTTGTAAGGGCCTCAGGAGCTTTTGGAGCTCCGTTTTATGTTCCCCCGCGACTTCATTCGCCGGTTTAAATCTGTGTCCATTGTGCGTGTCTGAATGCTGACAAACGAGGCAGATGGGCTCCTGATGATGGAGACAGAAGAGTTTAAATCTCTCATGGTGGAGTTTGCATTGGATCTCGTTTCCCGTTGAAGTTCTATTCTCTGCTCGTTGTAAAATCGCCTCACAAATCTTCTTTAGTGCCAAGTTGCGAGGAGGGTCGCTCCTTGATGACCTCCTTTTACATACTGGACACTCCAGAAGTTGTTTCCCTCTCCACCAGTTCTGCAGACAGTCTTTACAGTAGCTGTGGCTGCATGACAGGACAACAGGATCCCTGAAGATGTCCCGACAGATAGTGCAGCACAGATCCTCCTCCGATCTCAAAGACATTTTCTTCTCAGTTGGTGAAGAAGAAAACACACAGCAGGCAGCTAGTTGGTGCCATCCTCATACTTGAATGATATTTTCTAAAAGTGCAAATAAGCTGCACCATTCTGGAGGAGACCGAAGCGGCGTTCCCTCTCTGAGACGACGTGGTTGAATTCAGCTGACAGATCTGAACCGGTTGCTTTTGTGAGCAGGTTGACAAGGAAGACAGCCATCCAGTTACTGGCATTGCTAAGAAGTGTCATGTTAGAGGAGGAGCTTTTTGTCATGGGACGGCCGTGTCGTCTCAAGGAATGCTGCCACATTTTCTAGTTGAACTGCTTTAATCTCACAAGTGTTGTTTTCACGTGTTTTCTATACACTGAGTTGAAAAATACAAAGTGTCTTTTTATTATGAAAAGATAAATCATGCATTTGGTGGTTTGTATGTCTGTTAAAAGCATTACTCAAAATGTTTTGGGTGGATTTTTACTACATTTACAGAAAATCTCAGAAAAAGCATAAAGAGCAAGTGATTGCATGTTGGAGCTGATCTGGATTCACTGCCTTGTCCAGGAGTTGTATAAAGGATTCCTTGCTGTGGGGTGATAGGAATTATTAGGTCATTAGACCTTGTAACTCAAAAAAAATGCCCACAAATCATTGGCAAAAATATTTACAATAGCTTTGGGTCTGCTTTCTGAGTGTGTTTAGTGTGTCCTGCTTTGATTTCTTTGTCCCGATGCTGGTCAGTGAAGACATGAGAGGAAGACAGGCTGCGATGGAACAAGACAATTAATCACAGCCTTTATTTGTTTTCACATAAAGTTGCATATTTTGTTCAGTTTCAGTGTGTTTGACTTTGAGCGCAGTCAGTTTCTGGAAATCTTTAAAAGAAAATGTGCTGTCATTTTAGGTAGAGTTCAACTTACTCTTCTTCCCATAAGACGTGCACACAGAACAGTACAAGAACATGTGAGGTATTTATGACATGCTGTACCTCAGCAGCTGGCTGCATTGTCATGCCATGAACTCAGCTAGAAAACTAAAAGTGTGATATAACTTTCCACATGTAGAAGGTGATATGATGGTATATGTTTTAGGTTTATGACAAGACAAAGTGGCAGTCAGGAAGACGAGTGAGTTGGGATGCAGCATATGACTCCTGAGATATCTTGCAAAAAGTGTCAAATCACCACCACACTTCCCAGAGAAAAACATCTATGTTCATTGGGGACAATGTCTTCTCAGTCCCTGGAGGCTGAATGCACTTACATGGCTGTCAGTCTATTATAACCTCAGTGTGTGAGAATTACCGGTGCACTGAGTGAATGCAAACAACTGAGTAGTGCGCTCTTGCTCCTCGCCGATCATGAGATCACGACCATCATCATATACATGGTAATTATGTAAAAACAGAGTTAGTTCTCCCACAGGCAAAAACAGTACAGGATTCGTCTTGAAGCATCTTAATCCCAACTGCTTCACTCATCTCCACACATGAAGAAGTTTCAACATCTCTAATTTAAAACTATGCTGTCTCATAGTTTCAGGCAACATCTTGCATGTTCTTTACACAACATCAGTCATTTTGGTTTGTTTGACACCATTTTGTTCACCTGAAGTATGTGAGCCTGCATGAGTCATGTGAATTTGTACAAGCACTAAGTTTAGTTGTCAAATATTATCTTCTCAGATGTTGTGTTAATATGATACCAAGACTTATGACGATCCACTTCTTCCTAACAAGTGGTCATGGCCGAGGCAACAAAGTTAAATCTGTACATTCAATACCAAAATAACAATAACTAAAAATTTGCAAAAATATAATTTAGTAATATAAGACACTGTTTTTTTTCATTTATTGGAGTTGAAGAAAAAAAAAACAAAAAAACAAATTAGTCCTGGACAAATTAGAGCACTTTTCTGTTGAACAGTGGGACAAAATACCTGTCAACAGGTGCAGAAGTCTGACTGGGAGGAACAGAAAACACCTGACTGTAGCGGAAACATTGAAGGATTGTTCAACAAAATCTTATTTTATGAGTGATGTAATATGTAATAAAATATCTTATTTATTTGCTTTTTTAAAAAAAAAAAATACTTCTATTGAACCAGAATTAGAAAATAATTTATTGATTTTTAAATTATTTTTAATTTAATTTATTTATTTAATTTTTTTAAATTTAATTTAATTTTATTTTTAATTGTAATTTTTAAAATTTGTATTTATTGTTACTTTAGTCAATTTCAGCTTATTTTACAGGCAGCTGTTTTTTTTTTCCTTCTGTAATGAAAGGGTATGAATAAATATGAGCACAGCTGTAATGTCAACATTATGACACAGAGAAGAATACTGAGCGGTTGCAAGAAGTTTGCAAGGTGGCACGTCAACATATGAGCTGTGCCTACGGTAAGAACGGGAAACTCAGCCATGCAAGTGTTACGCTTTTATGTCTTGTCACACACCAGTCATCAATCAGGAGGTGCTTATGCAACACCATAAATATGAGCTCTTGTCTTAATCCGAGCTCATCCATTCATCTCTCCAAATTTAGATAAAGCAGAAGTTTCCTATGAGATTATCATGATCATTCTTTCTAATTTAATAATTGTAATGCAAATTTGGCACCGCGTTGACATGAAAAGGTGACATAGAGATGAGGGCCGTATGTCAGCATTGTTCTCCACAGCTATTTCCAGAATCTTCCTTGTACAGGAATAGTTTCACTGTGAGCACAAGAAGAGGTGAACTGGAGTTGACTGACGAGCTGTTTCATTTATTGGAAGAAGAATTCATGAGTGTGTACATGACAGATAGCGTCATGACTCATAAAAAGTGCACACATTGGGAGATGAGTTTACCAGTTCTGGTTTTTCAACTTTAGACTGATGGAAACTTCTGAACAGGTCATCTATTGTTTTATATCTTGAGGCAGAAATCTTCTCTTTCTTTTGTTTGTGGAAAAAAAAAACCCTTTATAAATGACCCCCACCACAGCGTTTGGTTGAGCTGTTTTCGTTCTCTCTCATCCCCCAATAATGTCTTCTTGTGTTTTTTGCTGAATCATCCACGGTGTGTTTAGATGTGCAGAGTAGCGTGTGACGTGGCGTGTAAAAGTCCCAGAAGGAAAAGCTGTACGCTGCAGTTTCTCAGCCTCCTGAAGCTGCTTCAGATATGCACATAACAGATGTCACTGTGCAACCAAACCATTCAGGGACTTGGAATTTTTAGTTTGGGAAGTTCCATACTGTGTCTTTAATGTTTCTCAGCTGTTTTTGTATCTTCTTGTTCAGTGTTTTTGTCCAACAGGAGAATCTGGTCTGCGTCTCTACAGCAAGGCACTGGCATCCTTTTGATCGCTGGACATGTTAGAAAGATTTCAGCAGACAAGTTGGGACTGTTTGTGATTAAAACTACAATAAGAAGAAGGTGTCCCCCTGTTTGCAGATAGTGACGATATCCCCTAAATGACACTAAACTCAGTATCACCTGAAATCATTTAGAATAATCTGGATATTTCCATCAGCAAAGCATGCTTATCTTGGCTCACTTGCAGAGTGTGGATGAGATTAAACAACATAATCTGATTTTATACAAGTTTATATGAGTAAAACTAAGAAAAACTAGCAGGGACATTATCTTTCCCTTGACTTTATCTGATGGGATGTTTACTATCACACACTGACATCAACCAGACATTATTACTTTTAACAAGTATGTTATTAGATGAGAGGCTAAAGGAGATTTTCATAAATTAAGTCCATTTAATTGGACACATTAATGTGGACTCATGTGACCACTTGCTGTTAAAATGAAACCAATCACCGAGTAGGTTTTAGTTAACCCAAGAATTAACCGAGACTGTCTTAATTTTTTTAATTCAGAATCTTTATTTGGACCTTTGGCAAAATGTAAAAACAAAAGAAAAAGTTAAAAATATGAATAATTAGCATACATATTTACAGTTTATTACTGTGTGAAATGTTGAAACTATTTCAGAGCACAAAGTGTCCACTATGGGGCAGAAGAGAACCATCAGATTGTTTACAAATTGTTATGAAAGGGATAAAGACAGTCTCAGAAATTGCAAGAATCTATTATGATGCACATTGCATTAAGGGGTTAAAGTTAATTTAACTG
The DNA here is from genome assembly GCF_933228915.1 of Telmatherina bonti. Taxonomy (NCBI): domain Eukaryota; kingdom Metazoa; phylum Chordata; class Actinopteri; order Atheriniformes; family Telmatherinidae; genus Telmatherina; species Telmatherina bonti. The sequence continues at coordinate 17,670,495 of NC_136624.1, forward strand.
CAAGCCAATGAAAGAATTATTAAAAAAAAAAAAAAAAAAAAAGGGAAAAATGCAGTTTCTCTCAAGTCCATGTTTTTAATATATCAGGTTATTTCAAAATGCCATTCATTTTCTGTGCCTGCTTATTTCATTGCAGGGCTGCAGGGGGGCTGGAGCTTATCCCAGCAGGATAGAGGTAGGGTATACCTGAACCGGTCATTCATCTTTCGCAGAGAGATAGACAAGCACTCACTGACAAATAGGGTTTAGGAGTGATCAGTTAATCGTTAACTTAACATTCATGTTTTTAGGATGGGAAGAAAACGGAGTACCCAGAGAGCACTCATTTATACGTGGAGAGAATATTTAAACCTGGCTTAAACCCCTGCTAACCCACCAAGGCTTGAATCAGGAACCTTTTTGCTGTGAAGAAATTATGGCATCCACCATTCCATCATCTGCCACTATTTCAAAATGCATTTTTCTAAAAAAAAAACCTGTGCTTGCACAATTTCCCATACTGGCTGGAAACTGAATAAAGTTTCTCATCACCTATAACTGAAAGCAAAGAATTATACAGATTAAGCACACCATGCAAAGCTACATGATTTACTTAGAAAGGATAATGTTGGGGTATATATCTATATATATCTATATCTATCTATCTATCTATCTATCTATCTATCTATCTATCTATCTATATATATATATATATATATATATATATATATATATATATATATATATATATATATATATATATATATATATATAATGTGATACTTGCTTTCTTTTTATGCTTATTAAACAAAGTCTATTTTTTATTCTGTGTTGCAAATTGACTTTTGCTACATCATCAGCCAACGTATACTGCACATTGGTTATTGTGGATATTCCAGCAGGACCAAAGCTGAAAGTGTTGCATTTGAGGCGTTTAATATTTTGTTCTTCCATCATTTTGAAATGAATGAATCCTTAACAACATGTTGTCATAAACAAGCAGAGCAGGACTATGAGGAAGGTTGAAGAGAGCTCAAAACATCCGAATCTTTTGTCTTGATATGACAAAATGTTGGCCTACAGCAAATGGCAAGTACAACCACAGGTTTACCATAGACGGACCTCTGGTCAGCACCCCTTTTTCAGCGATGACAATCTGCTGCCTGTCAAAGAAAGAAAAGTCATGACATCCTGCTGCAGAAAGAAACATAACCACAGAAGCAATGCAAACACTGTTAAGGGTATTTTGTTTGCATGTAATTATATCTGATAAAATGAAAAAAACTGTAACTTGTGGTTGAGATGTTCAGTCAACTGAGACATGACAGAGAGGAGGCTTTCAGGAGGCATGTGGGTGGAAAACATCTTTCCAAACACAGCATTAATTATACCTTAAGTATTTTTCAGAGAAGTCAGATGCATCTATGTCAAGGGGTTGCCATGGTTACACACTGTGGCTGTGATGTGTTCATTGCTAAAGGAAAGTCAAAATGACATGTTTTGAACCTGATTAGGCATGAGTTTAATTTACTGCAGAAAATGATCCATTCTCTGCATCAGTAAAAAAAAAAAAAAAAAAAAAAAAAAAAAGATAGTGCATCTAGGAAGGGATTTAAAGAAAATCACCCAATTCAGACAAAATGGGGAATGCTTGGAAAATGGGAGAAAAGAGAAGCTGAGAAGTTTCTGATTTTTGTTTGTTTTTGCTAATTTGACCCCTCTTAGGAATAAAGGACTTTTCTTAATTTTTATGTACTTTTTTTTTAAATTAACGTTGGGGCTAAATGAAGCCTGGCTTTCTGAAACCATGTGTGTCATCATGCCTTTATTAGTTTCATTCCTAAAGAATATGTAATAAATAAACATGTCTCTTAACCTCCACTCCCACCCACCCAAATATTACATTTTGTACAATCCTTTGCTTACTGAGATATTTTGATCACCAAATTCTGCACACTTGTTGGATTTGTCTTCATGAACCACACACACCTGCCAGACGGCTAGAATGACTGATTTTCCTAGTGTAAGGGAGATTTAAACTTTAAATCTCAGATTTGAAGTGAGCTGCTAAAGTAAGTTTGCATTATCTGCATCTAATATGTAAATAAATAAATAAATTTATATATATATATATTTGATACCACGAACAGCTTAGTACGGAAGCCCAGCTTCTTTAATTCTTTAATTGACGATGTTCTGCTTAAACAGACATTTCTCCACGTCCAGCCTTTTTATTCCTTTCGAACTTTTTCTTCCATCCATAACAAAAAAACAAAACAAAAAAAAAAACCAAAACAAAAACTGATAAGTATCACAAGACAAAGAAAGACGAGAAGTTGTTTTCATTTCTGTCTTTTTCCTTTGAAATGTGTCGCAATCTTTTCAGTAAACCGACTTCACCGGAAACATTGTGGCCCAACATCTGTTTACGCGACTGTGCAGTTTTACTGAAGAAAATGGAGCTGAAGAGGTAAAACCTAACGTTGTTACTATTATTTCAGCATTAAATCGAAGAAAATAATTAATCTGATCAGTTTTTTTGGGTCTCCTCTCAGCTGGTTGACGATGATGCTTTTTATTCTGGGGAACATCTCATCTTCATCCGGTAACCTAACTTAGAAACGCTGCTTGTCACTGAAGTTTGTATTAAATTGAAGAGTTATACTAATCTCCCTAAACAACATGTGTTTTACGCAGCCGGTTTAGGTCTCGGCTGTTACACTGACTGTGAGACGATGTTTTGCCGTTTCCAGCCACTGGACGAAAGCTGCAATGACTACAGCCTGAGTTTCAATGAAAAGTGAGTTAAAAGCATCTCAGAACGAACATAGAAGATCATATTATTATTACAGGCACGTAAAGCTGAAACTCATTATCATGATCAGGGGCGAGTCTTGAAACTGTTTAGTTGGGGGCATGCAGGGGCACAGACTGCAGAAGGGTGTCTGTATAAACAGACTTTTTAAAAATGAACAGGTTTAAATAAATAATTAACAGATTTTTCTTACAACTAAAGTGGGCATTGAACAAAAAATAAAAACAAAAAATGTAAATGCAAACAGTCGAATGATTAAAAAAAAGTTATTAACGTGATGATCACTGTGGTTTTTATTTGGGCTTATACTTTACTGATGACAGTAAAACCTTGGTTTGAGTCAAATTCCATGTTTTATGAGTGTTTATTCAGCATTAATGACCATTTAACCTTTCATAGTGACGTTTGCTGGTTTAATTAATTTATTATTTTAATTAATTAATGAAATGTAAACAGTTTGGATAGACAAATATTACCCTTGAAATTTTGATATGAAGATGTAGGAATGCTGCATTGTAATTAACAATGTGGTTGCTTTTATGCAGAGTATCATATAGGACCTAATTAACTAATAATTTACATGCTGCATTCACTTGCACTTAGGAATCTGAGATTTAATTAGGTAAAAAATAGTTTACACTAAATATTTGTTAAGATTTGATGCCTATACTTACCCAGATTGCCACCTGGGGAGACCAGTCTGATTTTGGGTTCGTTCATGCCCCCAAGGCCCTTTCTTTGGTCCTACCCTTAATCATGATCCAATGTGAGGAAATTTAATTTCTTCTCTCTCTCTCTCTCTCTCTCTCTCTCTCTCTCTCTCTCTCTCTCTCTCTCTCTCTTTCTCAGGGAGGAGGACTGTGTTTTACAGTGGTGTGACTCTGGGTTGTGTTGTTGCTCTGCTGGATTTAGTTTTGTTATTGGGGAGACTTATAACGCAACAGTTAGCAAAAGAGGCAAAATCATGGAAGTGAAAGTAATCGACCTCATAAGCAGCTGTAAGTTGAATTTTGTTCAAGTCTGCTGATGTCAGAAATGAGCTGAACTGATTTTAATAAATTATAACTTTAATTTTCTCACCTGTGTCTGCTGTTTAGTAAAGCCCAAAACTCCAACAATCACCTCAGTCAGTGAATTCAACGGGAATTTTGAAGTGAAATGGAGGACAAACATGGAAAACTGTCCGTTAAATGAATACTCTGCTGAAGTAGCTTACTGGAAAAAAGGAGACAAGCAGGTAGGTGGAAAAACCACCAGCTGTGTATGAATATTTAGAGAATGTAAGGATGGGAATGGTAATTGCAGAGAGACAAAGAGCTGAAAGTGCGATTTCTCCATCTAAGGTAACAAAGCATCTTTGTATCAAACCTCCCAAAGTTGAAGGAAGCAGTTATTATTGTCAAATACAAGCCGACCTGGAGCCAAGCACAACATATGTGGTCAGTTTGAGAAGTGTTGCAGATCTGAATGACAGCGCCAGTAACTGTAGTGAAGAATGGGAATTTACAGTTGGTAAGTGTTGACTTATCTCAGTTTATCACGTATCACATTTCAGGCAACATGTAGCACATTTCTGTTGTGTGGTGATGAATGAGCTGCTGTTTTGCAGAAAGGTTCATTCATAATTTCCAAATTATTTAAAGAAGTAACAATGCAGCATGCATTTCCTATCAGTATATCACAGAAAATAGATTTCATCACACAAAAACACTTTGTGATTATTGTGTATTTAAATGAAGGCTAATTATACTTTGGTTATGAATTGTTTGTTAAGAGAGAAATGGCCTTTTATTCTTTTTAAATAAACATTAGAATAATTTCTCTCAAACTCAACGAAGCAGAAAGTGCAAAGTTATTTCTGTTGTTAACCATGTGCTCAGTAATAAGAAAAATAATGAATAAATAGAGGGATAAATAAATGAGATAATGATACATTTTATTTGTTAAATGATAACAAAACTGTTTCAGCTTAAATTATAAATCAACATTTAAATAAAAACTTGTTAGCTGCTTTAACTAATTAAAAAATCTGAAGTGTAAAAACCACTTTCTTACTCCACAGCTGCCAGGCTCCATTCTCCTCTCATCATTGCTGTTATCAGCCTTAGTATTGCTGCTGCTGTTGTCCCTGTTGCTATATTTTGTTGTTATGGAAAGTAAGTATAAATTAAATAAACATTATTATTCCCTTCTTCAGATTTAGTAAAAAGTAAATTATATCATGTATGTCAAAGATCTCTCTGTTGATTCATTTTTGTTCTGACTTTAGGTTGAAAGCTACATGGAAGAACAGCGTTGCAATGTGTCCAATGCCAGTGATTCTGGAAATGCGTTTGGGTAATCAAGAGGTAAGATACCTAGTTTTAGTGACACTACAGAGTTCATGGGGCATATGTAGGCATTCTTTTTTTTTATTGTTATTATTATTATATACAATTCATGTATCAATTTAAAAGATTTTAGAATAATTTGCATATAAAAGCCTAATTTGCACCAAAGCTAAATAAACTTGATACTGACAATAACAGCAAATTAAAAAACACTTTTAAAAAAAAGTGAAGTAGAAAAAAAGTCTGTTTTGTTTTGGTATTTTAGCTGAAATCACAAAAGTGCTCAATTTTCTTTGAGGTTTGCACAAAGGACTCAGCAGAAGTAAAAATGAATTGTTCAGACAACAAAAAAGATGTGTTAAGTGCATCAGGACAGATTTGCCGCTTCACCAATGATTTGTGAGATCAGCATAGCTCCACAAATATTCACACCAGTTGCTGAGTTGTACTGACTCAGTGCTTTCTTCATCCTAAACAGCGGTTGTTATTCCTGAGAAAATGACACTGCTTCCCTGCAAGGTAGAACTCAGACAGGAAGTGCATGATTCATATATATGAGTTCCAAATAGATCCGAATATGTTAGTTTCAACTTGTACCTAACTGGGACATTTCCAGTCATTTTACATTCTTAGAGTAAACATGTAAACATGGCACTCCTGTAGCAAAATAATAATAGGAAAAAAATAAAAGTTACAAATATATGGAAGTCCACAAACAACAAGGAAATGCCTGATCATCAGTTACTGTGTTTTTTTTTTGTTTTTTTTTTTATATATTTGTGAGTGGAATCCAGTAATACTCATCTGGTGGAACTACTGGCTTTCAGTCGGCCTAAAAGCTGGTGGGAAGGTGTTATAAGCTGCATTTATGGTTACAAAAAGCTGCTGAAACCACATAAACATGCACTTCTGTACCAGCGAGGCTGCTGTATTTTAGAAGGATCAACTGCTATGGTGTCCATGGTAACGAGCAACACAGCTTAACAAACCGAATGGGGGAAAAAGATAGATCTCCACTAGCTTAGGCAGTACAGTTGACTTGTCAAAGAGAAAGATGGCAACTTCACCATCATTTTTAAAAAATTTCTTCTTCTTTAGCACTTTTTTTTATTTTACCTGGGAAATGCTTGCCCCATGTTGATCCTCCTCCTTTATGTATGCTCTGGTCGCGCTGCCTTTTAAGTGCCCGATTTGGCTTTCTTGGCCATAGTCAAAACAGGTGCTGCATATGCAGAGAAAATGCCTTCGTATTGGTGTTATTCATCTCTTAACTGGTGGCTGTAGTTTCAAGATGGCGAGCTGACATGGCTCATCCATACCAACTACCTACCTATATTCGAAATACTTCACATGGTCCCATTAATAAAGACTATTTTTATGAAGAAAAATCTTTACCTTTTCATCTTGTGATTCTCTTTAACATATTAAATGTTTTCACTCTCCTTGTAGATTTTAAAACCAACAGAAGTCACTGTCTGTCCTGTCATCATTGATCCTGTGGTTCAAAAAGACGCTCAAACAAGGTTAGTGCAGCTGCACTGGTGCCTCGTCTACCAAAGATGTTTATCACTAATAATACCGCATCATATTTTCCATTTAGGGCTGAACATCACTGTTTGTGTTTCTTTCATGTTTTTCTGTATTCAGCTTGGCGGACCCCAGCAACGCAAGTCGGCAGCAAAGCGTGGAAGTCGGTGCTCGCTCATTCTCTTTCAGCTCTGTTGACATAGAGGCTGAAATGCAGAAAGCTCGTAGAGAAAAGTTAGGTCACCTTTTGCTGGCATCATCAGTGGACACCAGTCAGCCCACAGGACCAAACACAGACAGTCGATTTCCTTTTGATGTTTCAATAAATAACTCACACAGTTCACCTGAATGCCTCTGCTTTGACAACCTGACCTATTCCTCTCTAGCTGGATCCAAGCACCGCTCCTCTGAGAATAAGGAAATATTTATTGATTCTGTATACCACTGCAATGAGGATATCACTGGTGAGAAGCATGCGCCCACTCGTCTGGCTTCCACTGAAGAAGTTATTCAGACAAAAGGAATTTCTCCTCTGGTGACAACAGACTTGTCATGTCAGATATTCAGTGTCGACTCTGGAAGATTTTCACAGGCAAAAGAAAACAGTTTATCTTCCATCTCTTGTGACAACAACTCCACCACATCCTGTGATCATGCGTCCAGTGTTGAAGGTGCTTGTGAAAGCCCTAAACCTGTTGTGATGAAGCTAAATGATAAAAACGAAGATGACTCCCCCTATTACAGAGAGTCCTGCTTGGACCATAACCCCACAGGACCACTCATCTTCCCTAATGTGGACCAGCCATTTCAAGATATAACAGGACAGCCAAGTGTTTTATTTTCTGAGGAGAAAAGTGATCAAGACAAGAAATGTTTGGAATGATGTGGGTTTCATAACTCGTTCCTGAACAGATTTTTGACTGATATTTCACTCTATCTTCAGAGTTGATGGTGCTTTTATATTAAGCTTGTGGATGCATTAAGTTAGCTTTAGTTCAGCTTCATATGTTAAGAATATTTTATTTATCACACCGCAATTATTTTTAACAGGTCAGCATATATTACAAAAATGCAAGTAGATTTTATGGAAAGTACAATCTTTTTTATTATTTATTATTTTTCATTAGCATCATAGCATAATTATTTAAGTCATAATTTGGTTAAATTGTAATATTTTTCTATATGTATTCTCCTAACCTTGCTGATGTTCTGTGTATAATTGCCTGTAAACCTTGAAATGTGACTCAGGGCAATAATGCTATGAGGGTAACATCATGTAAACAGTGATGTGAAAACAACTAGCTTGCGCCAGGAAAATAATGGCTTTTTTTTCAAACATACGTCAAGAAGAAAGCATTATGTCCTTTTGGTTAATAAATTTTTCCAACAAAATATGAATATATGTTTTTCCCTCTTGCCACTATAAGTTGTATGCTTAGACCCTGTTGTAGTGCTGCCATGACCTGAACCTCCATTTTGCCTTGTGGTCCTGCCTTCTCTTGACAATGGCAGTTGTCTAAAGCCTGAGAACAGAAAGCAGGAGAGGATCTCTTTAAATTAAGGAAGAATTTATACTAAGTTCAGGTCACAGGTGGGCTGCACGGTGGCCTTTCTGTGTGGAGTTTGCATGTTCTCCTCGTGTATGCGTGGGTTCTCTCCGGTACTCTGGTTTCCTCCCACTTTCTAAAGACATACATGTTAGGTTGATTGGTTACCATAAATTGCCCATAGGAGTGAGTGTGAGCATGTGTGGTTGTTTGTCTTTCTCTGTGTGTCCCTGCGATGGACTGGCGAACTGTCCAGGGTGTACCCTGCCTTTCGTCCAAAGACTCCTGGGATAGGCTCCAGCTTCCCCGCGACCGTTCATTGAATTAAGCGGTTGGGATACTGAATGAAAGAAAAAGGTCACAATGTAGCGGCACATTGTAGTCCAGTGTGGACTACACTGCATGTGGTTCTGCTCAATCATAAATGTCTTGTTCTGGTACACCACTTCTCATATGTATGTCCTTGACCATGAACATTAAACACAGACTTTGTTATTCATGTTGACTACTGCATCAGTGCATCTCCTGCTCATTTAAATCCAAAGTTAGGATTTGGGAGATTTTTTTCCTGCCTGATGTGGACTTATTGCATCTTTAGGCCTCACTATGCCTTTATCACCTTTACATGAATGGTTTGGAAGAAATACGAAGTTGAAACAACAACTTCATTCCTGAAATTAGGTGTAGAATTGTTAAGGTGTCTGGCTTGTGGTAGAGCATCTCCCACACATATATATTTTGTATATGTTGCTTTCCATTCTAAATACTTTCTTTTAACCTTTGACTGATCTCACAGAAATACATGACCGAAACATTCAGTGATGGGTTGCTTGTCTGGTTATTTTACAGCCTTTTTTTGTACAGGCGATATATGGACATCCTGGCTGGCAGTTGGAAGTCGTCTTCAGCTGTATTCAGCTTCTGTTTTGTTTGTTTGGGCACTGGTGGTACCATTTAAGCCTTTAAAAACTTTTCCCTGTAGTTGCATTCAGCCTGTCACACTAAGTTTAGGTGGACTTCCCTGTATGCACTCATTACATCCATCCCACCTTTCATTGTAGGATAAATAAACAAGTGTGCTGTTGGTTTAAAGCGGCTGTAGGCCTTCATTAGGAGCTAATCTGGTTCTGAAAAGGTTTTCCTCCCTGCTGCTTTAAACTGCATTCAGAGACGACGAGCTTCATCTGCATCACAACACAAACAGATTAGGCTAATAGCATTAGTAAATCTCTCTGGATCATTATTATTGCCTTCATTACCATTATTATTATTATTAGTTGAAACTCAAGTCACAGACGTGTAACAGAACATCGGATGCAGTTTGAGTGAAAACTCAACTGATTTTCTACTTTGGTAATTCAGAAGAAAAGGTGGCTGTTTGGCTTTGTATTTGTGTCATGGTAGCAGTTTTTTAAAATGGCCTCTTTACCTAATCTGATCACCTGGGGGAATTCACACACACACACACACACACACACACACACACACACACACAACAGTGAACTGTTATGTGCTTTTTTTTTTTCTTTTTACTATTTTTCGTTTATTATAAAGGGTTGCAATTGGTTGTTGAGAAACTAGAAATTCCATTACGGTGTCTTGGCCCACCCCAGTTAGCAGGGATTAGCTGATGTATGGAACCCAGGGAATCTCATTCACATGGAAAAAGACGTCTTCGTTGTAATTGGTGGCCAGTGCAAATCCCCCACTCCCATTTAAACCAGCAGCCAGTAGCTTGTTGTCCTGCTGGTTTGCAGGAGCTTCTGTCCAAAGCATCCATCACCTCCCTGGGTTACATTTGATCGCTGAGCTGAAGTGAAGGACCAACAATGAGATTATCACTGGAAGCAGCTTGAATTGAAGAGGTTTTTTTTTTTTTGTTTTTTTTTTACATACCGAGGTCAGAGTAGTACTGCTGCTGCCAGTACTTTTGTTTGTGTGAGCCCTCTCTCAACGCTGCTTAATGACCAGTCATGATGGAATCTTCTCTGACTCCGGTGACGGCAGAAAGCAGGCCGTTGTTCTCTATCGACTGGATTCTGGGTTTGGACCAGAACAAACCTGGAGGCTGTCTGAAACTCCACCGACCCTGGGCAGGTGAGCTGCACAAGTTCCAAATTCGAACACCTTTGTGTATGAACAAGTGCTCAGTCTCTTACTTCACAGTTCCCAGTGGTTAATTTAGTTATTAAATAATTTTCTTGAGCTACAAATGTCTGAAACATAAACTGGAACGGGATCATTAATCATTTATTTACTGTCTTTAGAAAAAGGAATAAATGTTTTGGAGGAGAAGAAATGTTGCTATATTTCATGTATAATAAAGTTGAAATTCCTGGTAGCACAGATCAGCAGAATATATTGTACAGATATTTTTTAAGTCTGTTTTTGGAAATGCATAATCAGTCAAGTCAGTTTTATTATCAGGCTGATACTTTTTCTTCATTTGATTCAGAATTATTCTCGTTTATGAACTATGAGACTATAAAGTCTCATTCACTTTAAACTGTAGTTGTGACGATATTTTAGATATATTTTAGGGATATTTTTCAGGAGGAACTTTTGTCATGGACACTTAACTAATTTAACTAATACTATATATATCATTAAGTACAAATATCTAATGACAGTACTGTATTAAATGTATATAGTATATTTTTTGTATTTTTATTAACTAATATTAATAAATCTTCTAACTAATTTGGTGTGAACTAATAAACTGGTCATTTAATTCCTAATCTAAAAAAATACCCTAATTTAGTTATAATCTGAGAAATTTGTGATATTCTGCGTTGTTTTCTTTTACATCACTAGAATTGACATTAGAGCAGGAGAACAGAGGAAACTCTCTCTGCTCTGAACAACAACACAGCCATTATCGCCACCAGCAACGGCATCAGGCTCAGCAGCGCACCATACCCAGGCCCACATCAAACTGGTATATTGGTCGCAGACCACGCACTGCCTTCACCCACAGTCAGGTAATCATTAGGCTGATCATTATATCAGCCTGAAAAAATCAGTAACATCAAAAAATTTCCAACCGCATCACTGATTTAATGAATTCCTCGTTCATCTTGTTTCCTCATGATTTTTCTTTCTTTGTTTCGCACATTGAGCTTATATTTAATAAAAGTAAAACTGTCAAATGAAAAACATAGATTTGGCATGAAATGTCTCACTCTGCGTGTGTTTTCTGCAGGTGAATGCACTGGAGACGGTGTTTCAGATTAACTGTTACCCTGGTATCCAGCTGAGGGAGCAGCTGGCCGGGAGACTCGACTTGGATGAGGACCGAATACAGGTTCGGACATGATATTAAAAAAAACTCAGCATTCTTTTCTAGTATATTTGTTTCAATCCAGCCAATAAAATATGCAATAAAATATGTCAATCTTCCAGGTGTGAATTTGTAATGGGGGGAGGAGCTGGTGGAGGGGGTTACTGTCAGGGAAAAGGGTGGTATGTGTAAATGACATTTGAACAGTTTTGTAGAACTTCAGTGGTCATGTCATGAAAAAAAGTGGAAAAAGTTGCTAACAGTAGCAAACACCTGTAGTCTTTTTCAGTAATTACTGATTTGTTTTTATCTGTGATTTCCAAACTTTTTGAGCCACGACCGCCATGAGAGCATACTTTGGTGTTTGTGGAGCAATTCTTAGCAGAAAGAAGGTAAATGAACAATAAACTGAAAAAGGAAATATTGTGTAGGATTAATTCCAAAGAGACGATTTCGAGTATGAATGTTTTGTGACCCACCCTGTAATGGACTGGCGACCTGTCCAGGGTGAAACCTGCCTCTCGCCTAGTGATTGGTGATTGGCTCCAGATTCCCAGCAACCCTTAATTGGACTAAGCAGTTAACAACATGAATGAATGAATGCCATGTGACTTACAACATTTACATGGACATATTTCTACCAAAATAAACATCACTGAAGGATGATCATGATGTAGAAACACATGGTAAAATAGAAAACCAACACACTGATGAATCCGAATTTAAGCTGCATCTATTGTAGGAAATTGTATGATTCTTGAGCTTGTGTTGTTAAACTGTTTTGTTTTACCACGCGGATCAACGTGGCTACGCCTCATTGTTGTAATGAGATCTTGATGTTTCAATCACGGGACATCTATAGATAGTTTCTTTTATGCTTCATACTTGCATAAATGGCTGTTAAGTTGTATCACCAATACTCACTTGTCTTTAATGTAAAATATTTTTTTTCTTGTTTCATGTCCTCTTTTCCATTTTATCAATAGAGGAGACAATATCACCAGCTGAGATAAAACATCTGCATGTACATTTGATAAAACAAAGCAGCAATGCAGTAGCTTTATAGTGCAGTTAGATTCACAGGTTTTAAACATATTTAAGTTAAAAATTCAATTAAAGAAGAGAAAAAGACAAATATCTCCTTCTCTGTGTCTCTCTCAGATCTGGTTTCAGAACCGGCGTGCCAAAATGAGGCGGTCACTCAGAGAGACTCGACTGCAGTTTGTTCAGGCCACTGTTGCAGACCTTGCTGCCAGACATGAGGTCAGAGGTCACACGAAGATAAAGCCTGTTGAACCTTCTCCTCATCAGTTTGAGGTGGGAGAAGAACAGGAGGGTTGCAGATAAAGGACTTTTTTCAACATGTTTTTTTTTTTTATTTTATTTTATTTTTTAATTTTTCACATTTTTTAATTTTGTTTTTAAGTTTGACCTACAAACATGACATAAAAAAATACTAACAAATGGAAGCAAATGAAAGCTATGTGTCGGAGTGGATATTTGATTTCTTTGTTATCAGGATTAAACACAGAATGAAATTTTATCATTTTAAAACATATTGAAGGTGTTTCTGAATGTATTATTGTGAACATTTGTACATTTTTAGTTTCAGAACTGTATAAATTTTGATTAAAGCTATAACAAACTGAAATCCATATCTGTTTATTTATCTGTCAGCACTTAAATGAGTACATGCAATTACAAAAAATTAAAAGGTTAAAGAACAACCTTTTTTTAATCAGTTGCAGTGTTTTTAAAAGTAGTGACCTTCAAATTATTTAAATGGTGTTACTTAAAGAACTTTCTTTGCTGATTTAGTACTTTAAGATAATGTTCACCTTTGAAATGTAATGGTTAAGTATGCTACATATATAATATGTTTTTAACAATGTTTTTCTATTAAAAGTATAGTTTTGTTTTAATGTTAGAATCAATGGTTATTTCTAACCATTGATTTTTTATTTTTCTAACCAGATTTTTTTCCTATCCCCTTTTCTTTTCCTTTTGTAACTCAAGTATATAAATATTGTCAAGCATCAGGAAGAAAAGGCAGCTCTGCTGTGAGCATCAAGATAAATAAAATATTAATAAAGTTTTACTCATCTTAGTGCTATTGTAGTGGAGCTTTCTTGTTCACAGTATAAAAATTGTTTTGACAAATGTTAAATTTTAATGTTGCGTTTTTTTTGTTGTGGAGTCCTAAAATTTTTTTGATCCCCCTCAAGCAAAGTGCTTATTCCAAACAAGCAAAGACAAATGCATTATCATTCAGTTTTCTTTTTTTTTCTTCTTCTTTTATCTGGTATTGATTACTATTATTTTTATTGAAAGGGCTAAACATATCAATTCATATAGTAATATTCTGATGTGTATAATAGCACTATGGTCTTCTCCACAGAGAGAGAGAGAGAGAGAGAGAGAGAGAGAGAGAGAGAGAGAGAGAGCGAGAGAGAATTACGCGGCCGGAGCTGATTGGTCCATCTGCGTCACACATGACCCGGAAATGAAAGCGGAGGTCCGATGTGTGCCTGGAGTACAGGAATCTCTCGTTAACATTTCTGGGCTGCGGTGGGTTTGTGCTTGAGAAATGGACACGTTAAACAAATTGAAGCAGTTTGACGCTTATCCCAAAACTCTGGAGGATTTCCGTGTGAAGACTTGGGGAGGAGCGACCGGTAAGAGGCTGTTATTTATCTGAGAGTAGCAGCCATTCAGACACACAGGGTGCTAGCTGCTGATGCAGCTAACTACAATGCGAGCTGATAAATGTATCTTTTAAATAGTTCCAGCAACAAGAAAAATAACAATACTCAACTTTGACAACCCTTTACAAACGACGACCAACCGTGATCATCGGAGTATACATAAAACTGGTTGTTTCTTTGTAAAGCAGAGTTTCATGTAGCCCATTGATAAACATGCAGACATTACAGTTACAGTTCAGTAGCTTGTATTTCAGCAGCTTTATCCTGTTGCCTTATTTTGTTGTTTGTTTGCTTTTACACACACACACACGTATTAATATTAACTTAAATGTATATAAATACTTTCATTTAAAAAAAAAAGTACTCTGTCACAAATTTGACACATTAACTTAATCATGCTCAATAACTTCGTATTGTGTTTTTGACTTAATTATAATAGTCTAGAATATTATTTAGATTAAAAAAAAAAAAAAAACAAAACAAGAAAATTAACTGCAATATGATTATGATCCTGTCTCTAAATATGTTGCTCTGCGTTTTTGTAGAAATTTAAGTTAAACTATTCGGTAATTACTTGATTTTTATAGTAGTGCAAACAAACCAATAAACAAATAAATAGTAACTGTTAGATAAAATGAATAAATTGTTAGATTTTGAATATTAATGTGGAAAATCATTGCATATATCATATTTATCAGGTCTTTTCATTCCAAGTCATTATTTAGTAGATCAAGAAAATAGTTACCAGTCAATCTCTAAGAAAACAATCATTAGATTAGTCTCGTTATGATTAAAAGGTTAATAATCCAATGGTTTAATAAAATGATTAAAATGATCTAGCTTTCAAAGAAAATATTATTGTATGTATACTAATTTGATTTGAATATTTTTTAATTGATTTACTTGCATATATTGAGACAGTCCTGTTGTAATATTTTAAATAGATACTCTGACAGTCATTTAAATGTGTCTTATTGCTGTTTTTAACAGTATTTGGTACAAATACATTTTCTACCACAGAATATTTAGCTAATTTAAGCTTATTTGCTTTAAACACTGAGCTCTGCTGCTCCATGCTGTTATGGGTTAGAAGAGACGTTCTTATCCTCATGATGTTCTTTTTATAGATTGTGACTTAATTGTGCAAATATTTGCATAACCGAGATGAGATGAGGTTTCTATATTGGAATACATCTGTTTATGATTCTGTCTTTAATAAATACAAGAACTCAAACTGGGAAGTAGCAGCATGATCCTCCATTTTGTTTTCCACCGACCCTGCACTAACTGTTGCAGTTAAGTGCAACTTTTCTGTTTTGCATTTATATGGATGACATGCAAGAACTGAGTCCAGAGTTAAAATGAAGCACATAAATTAGCGAAGATAACTTGTGAAAAGGCCTGTAGTTTTTATAATTTGAGTAAATTTATTTGTTTTGTGTGTGGGTGTGTTTAGGAAAAAAATGATTAAAGAAATGAAAATACAAAAAGATTACTGAACTGTCTGGCTCTGTTAGCTTTGTATATGTTATCGGACATCAGCTGAGGACGGTATTGCCAGTATGTCATTACTAAAATTACCACTATAGTGGCAAAATAACTATCACTAATTTTTGCTATTTATGTTTGATAATAAGCCATCAAATTGATTGATTTTATTTTTTTTATATATATCTATAAACTTTAGGTTACAGTATAAAGATAATTACCTGCTTTTTGTTGATAAATTGTCCAAATAACTGCTTTTTAACACTGTGAAGGTAGGTTTACTAGTAATTCATTACTAAAACTTGAGAAGATATTGTTTACTCTGACTCACACACAAACAGGAGAAACAAGCTGTGTGTTTTTCTTGTGATCTTTTATTGATTAAAAGTATCAAATTTATAACAAAAGAAAATAATTCAAACAATTAGCTACATATTTTAATGCCTTTGCACTTGTACATTTGTGCTCATGAGTTTGACCTCAGCGAGGCCCTCAGGTTGTGATGAATTAGCTGCTTTCCTGCTTTCAATCCTCACATTTATCAGACTGTTTGTCATTGAAATGTTTAAAGTCTAAATTGCATTAAAACTCATGACGGTCAAATGAATAAATTGATTTATAGAAATGAACTGTAGTTGTTATAAAAATAGTTGGTTTTGATTATGCAACTTTAAAAAATGAACTATATCTTTCATACAGAGTGAGGAGCTACAAAGGAGCAGAAACCTTACTGTATTATGCAACATTAAGCACTGAATGAATCATTATATCACCATTTTATTATTTTTTAAAAATATCTTTATTTTTGCCATTCTCAATTATTACCCTTTCAGGTGATTTTCTTTCAGAAATGGTCTAATTTATTCTTCAGTAAGTCATAATAATGTCCTCTAAAAACTAAACTTATCCATCCATTCATATATAGCTCAGCTCAGACAAACATCATACAATAATTTGACCCAGAATATCGCAAAGCCCTTGTGATTTCTAAAATTTAGTCGTCTTCTGTGTCCCTGCAGTGACCATCATCAGCGGCGTCATCATGTTAATCCTGTTTGTCTCCGAGCTGCAGTACTATCTCACTAAAGAGGTACGTTCATCCACGTTATCTAATCATTTTATATTCTCCTCAGATTATTGAAATCTTTCATGTGATATTAAATGTGACACTTAACACAAAGGTAAAAACAAGCAACTTTACTTATAAAACTACTGTTTACCTTTTGATTTGACGTTCACACGCTGATCAGTTCCCAGTGTCATAGGTTTTAGTCTTAAACACTGATGGTACAGATTACAAGTCTAGTTTTCTATTCTCAGGAGAGCTGCAAGAGTTTGTTGACTAAATCACTTAATTCTTTCAGTCATTTATCTAAGCAAAGATTTACTTGTTCCAGAAGCTCAGATTTGAAATTGTTCGCTTGTCATAATAATAATGGATTAGATTTATATAGTAATTTACTGTAGATGGCACTCAGAGTGCTAACATTTCCATTATTCATCCACTCCACATTCATACATGGTGATGGTAAGCTACATTTGTAGCCACAGCTGCTCTGGAGCAGACTGACAGAAAACCATGTGTGCCACCAGCCTCTCCGACCACCAGCAAAACATTCACACAGTTTAGCTTGTTATTCTGTGTTGATAAAAAAACAGACAATTAACATTTGGATTTATCTTTTCCTTGCCAGATAATTTAAAAACTATAGAGACTAGACTGAAACTGCCCCTGAGTTTGCTGGTAAAACACTAAAAATATTTGTATTACTTGCCCTGCAGCAGCAGGATTAATGAGATATTATTATTCATTAGAAAAATAATCACCTAACTGACACCACTGATTCGCTATTTTGTCTGCTCTCATAAATCTGCTGCATCTTAAAAAATTCCACATATTTAGGGTTTTTAGTCGCCGTTTGCAGCTAGAAGAAATGCTTCTGCAGTTAAAGCATATTTAAATTGGGCACAATTTACTTTTGTTTACTCATTCTTTAAGTATGCATAAAGTCAACCTTGAATGATACTTGAGGACATTACGGAGTTGTTTTTAACTTTTTTTTTTTTCTCCAAATAATAAAATTAATCTGGTAACACATTTAAAAAAAAACAAAACAAAAAACCTGACAATAGCTCACAACTTTAGTTACATAAAGTTTGTTTTGGATTTGAAAACTAAATTGAAATTATCCTTTTAGAGAAGTTAGCTTTTTAAAAATGTATTTTTCATAAATCCGTTTGTTTAATGAGGAAAAATCAGACATCCCATCATTTTATAACATCTTTTATTTCTTAGGTTAAAAGCTTGATATGTACATTATGATTGTTTTGTGTGAATTTTCACTGACTGAAAATTTGTCCTCCTCCTGCAGGTCCATCCTGAGCTGTATGTCGACACATCTCGTGGAGACAAACTCAAAATTAACATTGATGTCATTTTCCCTCACATGCCCTGCGCCTGTAAGTGCTCTTATCATTCTGTCTTTGCAAAAATAATAAAAACAAAAGAAAATAAAATAAAAATAAGGCTCACACTCTCTTTTCATTTCACACCAGTGAAAAATGAAGAAAGTGTTAGAAAGATCAGTTGACAACTGAGGAATGCAAGGAAGTCCTATTCCTCTGACATTTTTATGAAAAGTTGTCTTAATGCTGATTTGCTACATTCGACAGGCTGTTGAGACAAATCCTTCTGTGTCAGCAGCATCTCAACTATGTTCCACCAATGCCAGCAAACCACACACATCCAAAATCCAGAATATTTTGTTCATCAGCAGGTTCAGGAAATATACCATGCCCATTGACAACCAGTTTAAATACCATGACCCCATTCTATCCCATTAACAGCAAACATCTTGGTACATCTCTTGTCAGCTGAACTCTTCCTCTTGCTATTTGAACATCCTGCCCATATCTTTTTTTTTTTCTAAACAAGTCTAGTCAGATGTGAAGTTGGTTTTAATTGCTGGCATCTCCCCAGAGCTGCTGAAAACAGCTGAAAAGTCTCTGGTAATAATGGATAATCTCTGCAAGACACACATGAACAACTAGAGGCCTATCTCAACCCTTCTATTCTTAAGATAATTGAAAAAGGTGTTTGATATCTTTTTTAACTCAAAACTGTGATGTCTTCCAGTCCGGTTTTAGACAGCACCATGGCACTGAGGCCGCTCTGACCAAAGTCATTAATGACATATATTGACATCCAGACAATGGAAAAATGTCCATTTTAGCTTTACTGGACAGCAGGGCTGCATTTGATACAGTTGACCACAATATATTAATCAAACAACTGGGTCTCTGGCACTGTACTAAAATGGTTCACAATGTTCTTAGAGAACAGGAAGTACTTTATGTCAATGAGTCACTTGACATCTGAGGAGAGAAGAATTACATGTGGAAGGTTTCACCCCAGGGCCCCTTCTGTTTAACATCTACATGCTCCCATTGGCACAGGTCATACAGAATGACATTAGTTACCATAGCTACGCAGACGACACACAAATTTATATTACAATGTCTCCTTGAGGCCGAGGCCCTGTGCAAGCTCTTGTTGCATGTACTGAGAAGATTAATGGCTGGATGTGCCTAAACGTTCTTCAGTTAAACAAAAACAAAACAGAAGTGATCGTCTTTGGTGCCGAAGAGAAATGATTAAAGAGCTTCATTCTTTATGCCTGAAAACCACCAACCAGGCTAGAAATCTGGGTGTAGTAATGGAAAGTCAGCCTGCTATCACCTTCAGAACATATCAAGATCTGATGTCTCAGCAGGACCTAGAAAACTGGTCCATGCCTTCATCTTTAGTTGGTTTGATTGTTGTAACGTTTTTACAGGTTTACCTACAAGTTCCCTAAGACAACTGCAGCTAATTCTGAACTCCGCTGCTCGAGTCCGCACTAAGACCAAGAGACTGGGTCTCATCAGTCCAGCTCTGAGGTCTTTACACTGGCTGCTGGTCTGTCAGAGAATAGACTTTAATGTTCTGTTGCTGGTCTGTAGAGCTCTGAGTGGTTCAGGACCAAAATACATCAGTGAGCTAGTATGAACCTACCAGACCCTTAAGATCATGTGGATCCGGTCTAATATTGGTCCCCACAGTCTGAAGCAGACATGGAGAAGCTGCATTCAGCTGTTTTTATGGTTCATATGTCGGGAACAAACCCTCAGAAAACCTCAAATCAGCTGAAACCCTGTTTATTTAAATCCAGGTTAAAGACCCACCTGCTCAAATCTGAACCAAATGTTTCTTTTAAAGTTGAATTTTAATCATGTCGATCATGTTTTTAATACTGTTTCTATCTATAGTTCTTTCTTTTTCCTTTCTCTTTGGTTTTAGAATTTGAAATGATGCTTCTCAGTGTCTCGGTAAAGCTCCTTGAATTACCCAGTATTTGTTTTTTTGTTTGTTTTTTAACACACAAATAAACTTGCCTAGCCACGCCTTGGCCAACATGAAACACCTCCCTCCCTTTTCCCCAGATCTCAGTATAGATGCGATGGATGTCGCTGGTGAGCAGCAGCTGGACGTTGAGCACAATCTGTTCAAACGACGACTGGATAAAGATCTCAAACCGGTCACCCTGGAGGCAGAGAAACACGGTAAAACTGACTTTATGATGACTTGTAGCCTCCTGACACTGTTCTGCAGCATGAAAGCCGCTGCACACTGAAACAAAGTGCACACACACGCAGTCGCAGCTGTCCCCGAGCACAAATGCAATCATTTGCTGGATGAACTGGTTAGTTTTGGTTTTCCGCTGTTTTCTTTGGGATTTGCTTTCATTTCAAGCTGCTTGCATCTGGTTGCTTATTTCAGTGTTTTTTGCAAAGCTGATCTAAAACTCACTGATAGGCCTGTCATGGTAACAACTTTTCTCATGCGATTAATTGTGTCAGAAATGATTGCGATAGACGATAATATTGCGCTAAGCGATTATTGTTGTAATTTTGAGACCATTTTCAACTAAAACAACAATAATGCCATAATCATGCAACTACACCCTTTCAATTCATGATTCATACTGGCTGTGAAATGTTTGCAACATTTTTCAAAATGTCGCCTTTTTAACAATCTTAAAGAGCAGCATGGCTTTACCAACCACGCTGTGTGAGTGCACACCGTGTTGCACTGTCCGGTGTGTACTTAATCAGTCGGTTAAACACCTCAGGGATCGTACTGTCGGGAAGATGGAGCTAACCTGTTTGTTTAGGTCTTTTTTCACAGCTGGGAAAATTGCAGTGTTTTAAGTGCAGATGGAAACTTGTTGTATTGCCGTGTTTAGTTAATATGTCTTAAAAAAAAGACAACTGAAAATTATTGCACCTGGCAAACTTATTGCGCACATTTTTTTCTCATCATGCGATTAATTGATTTATTGCTTATTGGAACAGGCCTACTCACAGATATTTTCTACGTTGTTTACCAAGACTGCTTTTGCTGAAAGGGGTGTATTTGTACACAGCAGAGACCTTCTGAACCAGCGTGTCTCAGCTGGTTTAAACAGCTGAATCTGAAAGATCAACCTAAACTTTGTTTCCTAATAATCACATTGACAACTACGTTTTCTTGATCAGAACTTGGTAAGGCGGATGATGGTAAAGTATTCGATCCCACCACGCTGGACCCAAACAGATGTGAGAGCTGCTACGGAGCTGAGACAGAAGACCTGAAGTAAGACCAGACACACACTTTCAGGAGCACACCTAGACTTAGTTTTTGTTGTTGTATTTGCATTTTGTCTTTAAATCAGCATTAACTTAGTTTGCTGCTGCTTGGTGTGTGTGCAGATGCTGTAATACCTGTGACGACGTGCGGGAAGCTTACCGGCGGCGAGGCTGGGCCTTCAAAAGTGCCGACACCATCGAGCAGTGTAAGAGGGAGGGTTTCACTCAGAAGATGCAGGAGCAGAAGAACGAAGGTTGTCAGGTTTATGGTTTCCTGGAAGTTAACAAGGTACTCGGACTCTTGGCAGTTGTGTATTTATTTTTTTATTCATTTTTTTTTACCCAAAAGGTTTTGACTTTGATGACAAATAAACAAATGTTTGGTTTACAAGAAAATAATTTTTAGGCTTACATTTCTTAAACCAGTATTTTGTCTTGAAATGTTCGTATGTCAGAGAAGGTTTAAAAAGGACAAATTTGATGTCCTCAGTGAGCTGAGAAACCAGGGTGAAGGACTCGACCTGTTTCCAGAAAAACCAATAATCTTTGATTTGAAAGATGCCATTTGCTTTGAAAACATTAGAGTACATGGTGACAGCGTAGACATGCTGGAGACACGTTTCTTACAGTTTCTTCTTATATGGTTACTTTTTGTTGCATTTTTCATTTTAACTAACTGGCTTCCAGGGATTGTTGTAGCAGAGTCTGGAGCATTTTGGAACATTTTGCCTCACCTTGTGGGGCCTTGTTTGGGGGCCATTTGTCAAAACACTTCCAACGCACGCACCCGGCCAAATCGGCTTTCCATATACAGAAATCGTTAAAAACATGTTTTGGTAGCTGTAAAGTTAAAAAGGTCAAATTTGATTATTAGTGAATTTAAAACTCTGTTGTTCAGTATTGATAGGTGTGTAATATTTGATTTTTTTTTTCTCCCCCCTCCTCTCTGTGCTTCAGGTGGCAGGAAATTTCCACTTTGCTCCAGGAAAAAGTTTCCAGCAGTCTCATGTTCATGGTAAGATCAACTGCCAGTTAAACTTTCTTCATGCATGCCTCTAATCAAAGGTTTATAACACCCTTTAATACTTTATACAAATGTATATGACTACCTGTAATTTATCAGATATGAGGAAAAGTTTTTTTTTTCTTTTATAAGGCAATTTAAATAAACATTTGTGTGCTGATTAAACATTTTACCTATTATACAGATGCTTCTGTTTTTTTTGCATTTATTCTTGCCGTTTATTTAATCAAAAGGTTCATGTTAGACTCAAGTGTCAATGGACTCAATACATTTAATTAAAACAAAAAAAAAACCAACAACTAAGGTTTACTGTACTGCGTAAATCCCTGATTTAAAAGCTATAAATTATTTCTTTTTAAAGAAATAATTATTTATATAAATAATTATTTCTTTTTAAAGAAATAATTTATTTCCAAACTTTTTTTTTATGGTAAAGTTCTTAGTTAGCTCTTAAATTTTAGTGAAAATGTTAACGTTACAATAAGGGTGTTTAGAAACTTTTGATTTGTATATATGTTCATCAGTCTGTTTTCACTCTTTGATTTATCCATTCATCCATTTTCCATCCTCTTCACTCAGTGACACATACACTCAGTGATGCTTCTCAGGGAAAAATAGTCTCTGTTCATGAAAACATTTTCATTGTTTTTTTAAAAAATGTTTGGGCTTTTAAGTAGCTTAGATGTAACTTAATGAAAGTGCAAATTATCCCACCACATGCCTGCTGCTTGCCATCACTGCTTATGCAGGAGGCTCATCCCATTCACAAGTTCTCCACATGGATAAGACACATCTGTTGCCAAAACAGCTGCAACTGGTCTGTTTTCTTTCTCTCCAGCCTGAGAGGAAAATCGACCTGTTCATTTCAAAGTCAGCTTTGTAGCACAGAGAAGGTTCTGTTTTAGTGAATGAACGGTTTTTGGATGTTTTTTGTTGCATTTGCAGTAATGCAGGTGAGTTGAACAACTAATTTCTCCTGTTTTACTCATGATATGCAATAATGGAAAAAAAAAAAAAAACTTTAAATTGAAATTTGCACAAGATTAAAATCCTAATTTTCACTGAAGGCAACCTGTAGAAAACTAATTTAAAATTGAAACTGCAAAATCATTTTGGAAACATGTAAGGTTATAATGTGAAGTATAGTCAGTTGTTCTACACAACAATTAAATGGTGGTTAAAATATAAATAGAAAACAGGTTGTACGTCTCTTCCTCATCCTTGTTGAAAAATGTAGGTTTTGCATTTCCCTCATTTTCTGCAACATTTTGTCATGCCGACAGGCTGGTGAGCCATCTTCCACAATGAAACCATGGTATAATTTCTTCTATAATAATAATAATAATAATAATAATAACTTAATCCAGTTGATTGGAGGGAATAAAACTCTTGTACAACACGCACTGAACCAAAACAAAGCAACACAATTGGCAACATGCAGAGAGTAACTCTCTTTTTATTCTGTGTGAAATATAAACTGTTCTGTTTTTATGGTTCAGGCATAATATTTTATAGAAGGTATTAATATTGAAGAATCTTTGCAATTAATTTGTAATTTTTAATATCTGTATTCATTTTAAAATCAAGTAACGGTGACATCCCTACTGTTTTTAGTTTCCTACATTGGCTGTCGTCAGATATCTGAACCTTTGATGTGAGGTTGATCGGACTCATTTGTGAAACATTGAAATGTTTAGTAGCAGAAATAAGAGATAAGAATCACTTGAGGACTTAAGATGAGGCTGTTAAAGTATCAGCCTCCTCCATATTCTGGTCCTTGACCCCCTTAAGTCTGTACTGGTCTGTGTTACACCCCTGTATGTTTGGGGCTGCACAATTCTCTGCCAGAAGTTAAACTTTTTTTTATAGCACTTTTTTACTGTGTCATGTAGCATCTGATGTAGACATGAAAGAATGCATCACGATGAAACACTTGGAAACGCTTGAATGCAAACAAGTTTGTGCATCATTATTCATGTTTTGTTTTCCTATTTTTTTTCTTTGTTTTGTTTTATATATTTTTACAGGATTTGATGTAGATGCATAGAACAGAAAAAAGAAACATTTCGTCAGAGTTGTGCAACCCCTCCTGGAACCCTTTTGCGTATTAAAGTTGCATAGTTTGTTGTTTATTGCACCGTTCTTGTGACTCTTCTCTCTTCTTTCTGCAGTGCACACTGTGGAAAGTAAGTCACTCTTTCTTTGCAGATTTCCATGTTTCTCTCCCAACATCCTTATTACAGTGTAGAAATATCTAGCATATAAGAAAGCAGTCCTGGCACTGAAAGCAGGATAATTATTATTACACATTATAGCCTGTTTACATTTATAAAGATTTGTTTGACTTCCGAGTTAGCAGTCTTATAAACGAGTTAAGTCTTATAAACTGCACAAAGTGAAGACTGTAAGCTTATAAAAAGAATTCCTGTGCAGGTTTGTTCTTATAAAAAATGTACCAAACCGGTGCAGCCTGATCTGCTTCTTTGAGCTCTGCAGCAGCCACTGCTGCTACAACAATGTCAATGTTCATGTCAAGTGGCAGCAGCTCCCTGAAATGGGGGTTAAATAAAAAACATCACCTGATTCATAATTTTTCCACCTTTTTATAGAAGCCGAGTTCTCATTTGTATAAATCAAGTCATATTGGAGCCTGACTGAGACTCACAATTCTTACTTTATATTACTTAATGTTTTAATCCTGTTCACAGTGTCGAGGGTTATAATTACTATTTACTACTTTTAATGGTGCACATGAGGCTACATGTTACAGATATAAATGCAATCAAATGTTACTTCCACAGCATGAGGTTGGAGAATACAAACTCCATAAGCATAAATTTTCTCAAGGAGTTTATCAGCTTTTTGTTTCAGTGATTCTCTTGAAGCTCAACAAATAATTTTAAACAAAAACTTTTTTAGAGTTAAATTTTCCAGCTGTAATATTAACATCACATGTGCATGTTCTCTGAATTTAGTGCTGAAAGAGTTCATTATTAAGTTATGAAGATTTATTCTGTGGCATTTTATCCAAAGCAGTTTACTACTGGTTTTTAAGCTGTTGTCCAGTTAGTCAAATGGTTTTAAAAAGAGCAAAACTGCAACAGACTTGGCTTAAGTGGACTCATTTCACTGTGTATGAATAACAGAAGTGTGTATGAATAACTGCTCAAGATATTGAGTGAAAACTAAAAAGTGAAAGATGTGATGTATCTGTAAACCTTAATGATTCCAAATGAGTGTTAACCTGGACTTCAGTTACTATGACCTCTGATCATGTGAACTTCTGAATGTTTTAGTTGTTCTGTTTGTGGATTTTCATTTATGTTTGCAGTTTTTATTTTCAGTAAAAAAAAAAAAAATTTTTTTTTAAAAAGTTGACATCTTTTGTTTTTGCAGTACACGACCTGCAGAGTTTCGGCTTGGACAATGTAAGTAATGCAAGTGATCTTTTTCAGGTTTTAAACTTTTCTTCAGAATGACTGAATATTTTGTGTTTTAAAATGCATCAAAAAGCTGTTCAACAGCTTTTAAAAAAAAAAAACTGTTTAGTGCTGTCGTCTTCTCATAAGTCTGCATTAAGTATGCCATGAAAACTGTAAAAGAAACAATATTTGCCATTTTAATACTTGCTACTCAAACACTTACCTATTAACTCCATCCAACAGATCAATATGACCCACCTAATAAAGCATCTGTCATTTGGTAAAGATTACCCTGGCATAGTTAATCCTCTCGATGGGACAGACGTCACGGCCCCACAAGGTCAGTACCATCATAGTTTAGTTTTACTAGTATCAGTTATTATTGAAAAGTCTGATGAAATACCAAACTGAAATGATACGGACTCTGTACAGTACATCCACGGTTTCTAGGTACAGATGTGGAAAAAATTGTTGGTTGCTGTTCAGTCAATGACAGAAAAACTCAAAATGGTCACAGAAATAATTTGAATCTGACAAAATAAATAAAAATCTATGAAATTTAACCAGTGAAAGTCAGACATTGCTTTTCAATTTTTCCTCAGAATTCTATAAAAATAAATTCATGAAACAGGTCTGGACAAAAATGATGGAACCCTTAATATTTTGTTGCACAACTTTTTGCCTTGTCGTGCAAGTCATGTTTTCCTTCAAGATTAAATTAGCCATTTTGTTTCAGTAAAGCTTGTAGATTCAGGAAGTAGGACACATTTACTCTGAAAACAGTTTGATAAATCTGAACTTTTATTGACAAAACTAGGCTGTAGGTTGGGAGCGTGGCATCACTCAGCAGACACAGAGTTGGGGGTTTATTTATAAGGAAAGTCCCATGGCTGTACAAATACGTCAGGGTGCTGGTGGTTATCCTCAGCAGCGGATGCCCATACCAATGGCCATGAAGGTCCCAAATGTTCCTCCGCTCTGCATCATGGTCTTTCCGACTCCTCCCATTAGTTCTCTCCCACGCATACCAACCCTTGAGATGGAGGGAAAAAACAAACAAAAACAAACTCCATGGACTATTGCTTTAATTTTAAAGGCTACTATATTAGAAACAATCCATCAATGCAAAGTCAAATTTACTCCATCAGGCATAAAGTTTAAAAAACAAAATTTCACTTCAGATTTAAACTGAGGACATACTGCACTCATTTGTGATCTTTGTCACAAATGAGTCAACTTTGTCCACATCCGTTGCAACTAAACAGTAGTTTGTGTTTAAGTCCTAAGTTACCTGAGACAGGAGAATGTGCCAAACATGGCACCAGCAGCCATTCCTACAGCAAACCCCATCATGAAGCCCATCTTGACCCGATCAAAACAGCTTGGCTGGGTCTGGCCATATGGACCTACTGCTACTGGCATCTGAAGAACAGCAGCAACAGAAGACAGCTTAGAGTGCATAAATCAGTCATTTATGGATCTATGGTTTAACCTGCATTCCCCCTTATTTTCTCACATGACCAGACCAAAGGCCTTATTTGGTTTGTTTGTCGTGGTGCTACTGTACTTAATTATAGAAAACATCCAGTTTCTAGGTTCCTAGTCATTTACTGACTAATATGCATAATAACTTAACTTGGTGAAGCATGACAGGCTTTAAATAAATATTAACTTCTAGCATAGTTATGTTGTTTCATTTCGTTGAACAATCACAGTTTAATAGTTATGTACCTGGGTGCACTGGTTAAACAACATTAACATGCAAGTTTAATATATTGTCCAGGATTTAGGACAAAATATAAATTAATGGGAGAATTAAAGAATCAGACAAGGTTTATTTTGTCATTTAGTCAATGTAAACAGTTAAACTGTTTGGCTTTCTAGTCAGTGCGCTTGATAAATTGCAAGAGGAAAATTAATTAAGAAGTGGAAAACGTTTCCAAAATACATCTATTAAAAAAATTTCTCCTAATGATTGTGATTAGGGTGAATGCTATAAATTCTGCTTAATCAGAGACAGGTGTGAGCATCTTTTGCCTTATAGCAAAAAGAACATTTTACATCACTTTACTGCAGTCTCAGTTGAAACAAAGCTAAAACATCACACACTTTGATCCTAGCTGTTGTTTACACTTGATCTCCCATGCAGGTATTTAGCAAGGAAATTAAGCATTTAACCTTTTTAATCGTACTGGAATTAAAAACCACACCACAATGTATTTGTAGCGTAATAAGGTCGAAAGGCGTGTTCTTGCAGCTGCCATAAGATGAAACATTTATTGTTGGAGTAAGCTGACGTTGTTTCCGACATTTGGCTCAGTTCAAGCTTTACTTTGCATAAATGCTAAATTCCAACAATCATGGCACACTAAATAGTTAAATGATTAATTTTGATTTCACATTTAATTGTTTTTATTGACATATTGTCAGTTTAATACCTTTTAACTACAGACACCTGGTTGTTGTTCTTCTCTCGTGTCTGAGGAGGAGTTTGGCGTTTCTGCTTCTCTTATCTAATATTGATGCTAAGCTAACTTTAAGTAACCCATTGTATACATCTCCCCCTTTTAATGTCTTACGCACAATCAAATAAACCCACTACAATGTTGCTGTTTTTCCCCGCAAGTGTTTAACACGACGTGACTCAGTTTGTCTCACTTTTCTTTCGTTTCGTTGCAGTTTGTTGTGTTAGCTTAACAGGCTAACCACCTGGCTAACGTCACCCGTGGCCTTGACAGATTAGTTAACCCACGTTTCCATCTGCACTGCGTGTTGTTTTAACACATTTTATATAACTCATGTAAGACCGATCTTACCTTTAATTGTGTGTCTATAACGTGGTTGGTGACTTGCCTCTTGACTTGAGGATTCACGTAGTTTTTATCACAGCAGCGATTAAATGTCTTTCTAGCAGACTCCCATTCCCGGATAAAGGAAGAACGTGAAAACAGAGGAAGCAGATAAAGAGGGACAATAATGCGGAGTGGAGGTTAAACTGCGCCACCCAGTGGATCTGCTTATGATTACAGAAACAGGCTTTTCCTGTTACCATTCACCAGTTAGTTTAGGACAGAATTACATTTAATATTTTTGGTATCTGCACATTTAATCAACTTTTAGTATCTATGGTTAAGTGAATGTCTAAAATATTATATAATTCTGAAAAATAATTGATCAGTAAGACTTGCATGTTTTAATTGATATTCGTATTTTAATTTAACAAGTATTACTCTTCACAGCATCGATGATGTACCAGTACTTTGTAAAAATTGTCCCTACTGTATACGTGAAAACTGATGGAGAGGTGAGTATGACAAGTAATTTATTTTATTTTATTTTCCAGCATTTTCAGCGTATTGATAAATTAAATTGTCTAACTCTGAGGTTTTATTAAAATGTTTTGAGTTTTTTTTTTTTTTGCCATAACACAACAAATAGCCCAGAGTAGCTAAGTGGCATTTGTGGTGATTTTTTTTTTTTTCCCATCGCAGATTGTAAAAACAAACCAGTTCTCGGTTACCAGGCATGAGAAAGTTGCAAATGGACTAATAGGAGACCAGGGGCTTCCGGGTGTTTTTGTATTATATGAGCTCTCACCGATGATGGTTAAATTTACAGAAAAACACAGGTAAGTTGTAATAATGATTCAAAAACAGACTTTTGTTCTTTTCCCGTTGACCAAACCGTAGTAAGACCATATCTGAATATACTTGTTTTAGATGGTAGATTGAAAATGTGTCCTAAATAACCTCCAATGTTGCAGCTGGAATTTCTTATAATGAAACTTGACATGTTGGAGGTGGGGAGGAAGTATCAGTTATGTTTATGCAAAAAGTCATGTGGTAAAAGTCAAAACTGACACAGTTTCAGTTGACTGTGCAGGTAGGGTAGGAGATGTTTTCCAGGAGCATGTTTTACTGTATTCTTAATAACACAAAAACAAAAAATGAGTCACCTGTGGAACGGACAGGACTGAAAAAAACACCATCTAATCCTTTTAACCGGCATGTTCTAAGCAACTGGGTGATGAGACTGTCTGCATATAAAACTAAACCACCCTCCTCAACCCCCTCAGTCCATTCCAAGTAGCAGAACAAAACCATCTGATAGATAATTAGTATGAAAAGAGGGAATTAGGTTAAAGGCAGCTGGTTTTTTTTTATAAGCAGTTGCATTATTAAAAAAAAATCAACATTTTTGACCAAATAATTTCTTTGTATTTAAACAGGTCATTCACACACTTCTTAACGGGAGTTTGTGCCATTATTGGAGGTGTATTTACAGGTTAGTCCCTTTCTCCAATCTTGTCTTTTTGATGCATTTTTTTCCTTTTTTCCTGAGACTTCAGTATGTTTATGTGTGCATCAACCAGCCAACTCATTGTTTCCTAACTCATGCAGTGGCTGGCTTGATCGACTCGCTCATCTACCACTCAGCACGCGCCATCCAGAAGAAGATAGAGTTGGGCAAGGCATCGTAACAGCGCCCCCAGATGGCCTCGCTGGTGCAACACAGACCAAGACACTGACACAGAGACAGCACAGAGGAAAGATGGACAGATGTGGAGAAAGAGGGGAAGTTCTCCATCTTTCTGTCTGATGTTAGCCTGAGTGTGAAAGTCAGAGAGAGGCAGACGTTTCTAATCAGCAAGGTTTTAAATTCCTCTGACCTCTTCTTGTGCTCGTAAAGCTCTGAAGGAACTGGTGGAGGTTTAGGAAATTTCATCTGCAATGTTAAATTTGAAGCCAATCAGGAGGACAGAGACAGGATCAGAGTTCTAGCTCTTCATCACCGCGGAGGGCGCCGAGCGGATTTAAGACCCCAGAGGGTTTGAGTGGACAAAGAGGAGTTTAATTTCATTCATCCCACATTGGTGTTGGTCAGGACTCACATCACTACACTGAATGTTGGAAGATAAGCGGTTCAGAAGAGCGAGGATGAGTGTGAACGACGACTTTTAACATTTTGGTTTTCCATCATTTTTTCACTCTGAATCACAGAAGCACCACTCTAACGGAGAGCCTGTGTCTCAACTCATTCTGCTGACATCTCCTACCAGAAGCTTCATTTGGATAGAGATTAATGCAGGAATAATCTGGTACTATTTTATATTTCCTTTGGGCAGCAAATCCAATGAAAAGAGGAAAAAAAAAAACAAAAAAAACCCCGTCATCTTTGAATTCATTCTACAGTTTTGATATTTTTCTTCTTCCTCTGTGCCATAAAGCTTCATCGTTATAATCTGCTTCTGAAGGAAGAAACAAGACCAAGTGTCCTGTTGTCTTCTGTCTGAGTGATGGTTCAGCTGCCGCAGACCAACACACTGCTGGTTTGGGCCTTTTTTAACGAGACGACAGATGCACCACCTTATTATATTCTCACCACACAGGAAGTCAGATGTTAAAACACTGATTTAACTGAATCATACGTCAACCCCTCAGACAGTGAAGGTTGTAAAAGCTGAGTAAGATTTGGAAAGAATGAAGCCCTGATTTTACCAGACTTGTGAGATATTATGACTTCCAGTTTCTTTTTTGGAGCTTTGACTTGTCAGGGCTTCAAGTCCTCCTTAGTTTATTTAACAGCAACTAAAATTAAGGATTTGCAAAGGGAAACTTGAAACAAACTTGTATTCGTTTGTAGAAGCTGAAATAATGTGACAGCGGTCAGATTTTATCCTCACCATGTTTAAAGCTGCTGTGACGGGGTTTTGTGATTTACCACTCTGTGTGTGTGTGTGTGTGTGTGTGTGTGTGTGTGTGTGTGTGTGTGTGTGTGTGTGTGTGTGTGTGTGTGTGTGTGTGTGATCTGAGTGTCGCTTTCTCCATGTTACTGCGCTGCTCTGTGTGCAGGATGCCTGTTGCTTCACTCTGGTAATCACAATGAAGATGATTTATTTCATCCTTTGCTTGCAGCAGTTTGATGATTCGGTCCAGTTTTAGCTGCTTTTGGATCTCCGGCGACATTTTTCTAAAACTTCGGTCTGACAGCAGCTGTTTGTCTCAAGTTTTCCCAACTTTTTCCTCTATATAGCAACATGCTCTGGTTTATGACTGTCAAGCAAACTATTCACATTGCTAAACAAACAAACTAAATCAGATTTATTCCTGGAGTTGGGCAAAGTCTTTCTGGAACACTGGATGCAACCAGAATCATGGTTTATAGAAAAATAATAAAATTATATTGGGGGGAATAAATATCTAAAAGCCTTTTCATCAGCAGAAATGAAGCTGCAGACCTGTAGTTTGAAAGCAGACCCCCCCCAGGGGTCAGCTTTGTTTCATTTAGCTCTTGTTGTTAAAGTTGCAGAAACCTTCAGCCGCAGCCAAAGTTTGCATCATGTTCAATTTCTAAATACTTTCTCTTCAGCCAGGAAGAAGTGTGTATTCTCACGCAGGTGTAATGACGTGTTTTCAGTCTGGCTTTCATCCTTGCTGCAGATTGAAGCCGTTTGGAACGTAAATGTCCCAAAATAAAGCTTCAGGTTTGAATCTTTTAGCTTTCCTCACCGTCTAAACAGACGAGCTTCCTGCTGATCTTTTCCTATTCAGTCTTGCAGCAAAATTGAAAGGAGGTCTCATTAATCTTTATTCAGATGGTTTTCTTTTTCTTTTTTGTGTGTAAATGAAAATAATCTAAAAATAATAATCTGTAGACACATCCATCACTGCCGCAGAGACAGAAACCTAATAAAGCAGATGAGGTTTTGGTGTTAAAAGAGGGAAAAGCTTCAGTTTAGCTCTTTTTTTTCTTATTCAGTGTGGTGACAGAAGATGATCCGCCTGGAAAGACGGCCAATATTTAGGTGGTGGGATTGGTAACCGGTAGCTTCCAATGATCCCAATCCCAAAAGTGTTACTTCCCTGTGAATGACAGGGTGACTGGGAGGCGACTCCAAGCCACAAGAAGACAACATGTCCATTATTGACTCACATGGTGAGTCGACATGTTGAGCCCAGATGTTTCTGCCACTTTGAATTTTTATTTTCAGTTTGTTTTACTGCCAGGATTGAAACCAGATTGGGTTAAAAGAGTTTTTGTTTTTTTTTCCCATTGAAAGTTTGTCACTGATTTAAGCTCTTTAACTACAAGCAAGGTTAAATGGCAAACAGTCACTCCTTTACCGTTCTGACTGGACTAGAATAATGCTGTTCTTCAGGCTTCATGCATCTGTAGACATTCACACGGTTTACTGTCTGAGCTGGAAAACTTTGTTCAGGAATGTTGAAAGTTATGACATCATAGTCTGACGTCTTCATCCGATTCCCTCCTCAGTATTTTTACTGGACAGGATATTTTGCTGTGGATCTGTGACGGGAGTTCATGTCAGAGTCGCAGCTTTTAGAAAATATTCCAGTGTTACGGCTGTGTTTGAAAAAGAAAGAAAAGAAACCTCCTCTTTGTAAAAGTCTGACTAGTGGAGTTTGATCTTGGCACATGCTGATGTTCCAGTTGGTGTTTTGCTGTTGCACCTTTCACCTCTAAATCAGGGGCAGGGGCTGCGTCTGTGTGCACATGTGACTGTGTGTGTGTGTTTAAGTGAGTGAATGTTGTGATGCTAGCTGATGTGTGTGTGTGTGTAAGAATGAAAGAGAGATGTAT
The DNA here is from genome assembly GCF_933228915.1 of Telmatherina bonti. Taxonomy (NCBI): domain Eukaryota; kingdom Metazoa; phylum Chordata; class Actinopteri; order Atheriniformes; family Telmatherinidae; genus Telmatherina; species Telmatherina bonti. The sequence goes on from NC_136624.1 coordinate 17,703,881, forward strand.
TTATATTTTGATTGTCCTTAAACAGTTTTTAAAATGACAGAAAATAAATGTTGACTACACCAGCTTCCACCGTGTGCTGCTTCACTGTTTTACTGTTTCAGCACGGAGCGAATGATGGATGATCACACGAGTTCAGTTCAGTGTTTTTACTCACATGACTCCATGATGACTCTTAATATTTAAAGTTTGAGCAACGGTACCATCATCTGAAGGCAATGTTGCCTCACTGTCACCATGGCAACTGTGGCACATTTCCTTATGTATTAAGGCTCAGTAGTTTGAAGATATAAAACAAAGGAAATTAGCTCCAACCTTCCTTCTCTAAGCTCTTTTTCTGGAAAAAGTCATGAGAAACCTCATCAGACGGATTCATGATTTAATGAATTCTAAAACAAAAATTTTATTTTTTTCAACTTTTGTTTTTTTTTTTTTACATTAATTTAAACTTAAAGTAAGCTGTGGTTACTTTTATTTACTACAATTTAAAGATTTTGAAGAAGTCTTCCACAAGTACAGCTTTAGATATGTCGTCAAAAACCATCTCACAACGTTGCAGGTTTGTGTGAATTGCATTCTGATATTTAAGATAGCCTTCTTAAGTTACAAAATACACTTTTGCTTCTGAAAGATCTAAATGTAGCCGACTGATTGTGGCCGCAGAAGGGAGGCTGCTCTGGCACTTTGGATTCTTCCCTTTTCTTGGTTACTCATGGACAAATCCTCTTCCAGACAAGGAAAACATGAATTAGGCATAATCTGACATAGGTTTAGCTTTTCTGGCACCTTTTATTTAAGATAATCTTATTTTCTTTTCTTTTTGTCATTTCGTTATCTTCTCAAAATGGCAGGGAAAAAACAGAATCTCAGAAATATAATAGTTTAATAACTGGTTCTTTAATCCAGGTGATTTAGTTACACAGTCTTTTTGATGTAACAGAATTTTCCCAACAGAGCATCAAAATCTTCCAACACAACAAAAAAAACCAAAAAAAACAAAAACTCTGTCTTGGCTGAAAAAACGGGATGATTCCCAAAAGTTCCTCTCTGACTTACCATTCAAGCATTTATTTGTCAGGATTAGTAAAAATTTAGCATATTTCTGCTGGAAAAAATAGAAAAATTATCTTGTATTTCTCACTAACCAAAGAATCTGTCCCTGATACCTGCAACATGTTGTATGAGGTTTAAATGCCAGGAAACACTCCTCCTGAACTTTCTCCTTCCAGTGAATGATTTCAAGTTTTTCTTCTTCAATCCGCAGCAGCTTCATCGGCCACTAGGTGGCAGTGACGAGTCACTTCATTTTAGCTCCTGTCATCCTCAACACAACACAGGAACTGAGCATCTGAATGAAATTACCAGTACAGTCAGAACTTCCTGTGTCTGTGTGGAAGTGTGTGTGTGTGTGAGTGAGTGTGCGTCATAGCCAAGCAAGACAGAGCAGTCCGGCCTTCAAGTCCAGAGAGAATACTTTGATACTTGGAATATAATTATACAGCTCGGGCGTACTGGTGTATGTGTTTCAAGTCACCACATGTATTTTCTTCTTTGTCCATGTAGGAACAGATGTCATCTAATTTATGAGGACCTCATGTAGGGTTTTTTGAAAAAAAAAAAAAAAAAAATTCAAATAAGGTTGGAAAAGATTTCTTATCGTAATATTTGTTTAACACATTTCTCACTGAGTGGTCCCACCCATCGGTTTCAAAGTAAGTCATCCTTACAGGCAGAGGAGGTTTCAGGGAGATTAGGTGGAACTTCCCATCAAAAAACGTGGAACAAATGGGGTATTGGTACTCATCCAAGACCTTCTTACAGGAATTTATAACCATTGTGAAAAAGGGCTCACATGAGCTGTATTTAATCTCTCTCCGAATCGTCCATATGTTTTTCTAAAAGTGGATTTATCTTAACTGGGATCTTATAGTTTAGAATAGGTAACAGTCTTTATACAGTCTTTGGGTGAGATGTATAATCCATGGACCAAAAATAAAATAAGATAAAAATAGATTAAAAAAAAAAAAGAACAGTTTTTAAGGTTCAGGATTTCGCTTTAACCCATAAAACCCCATGTGACAAATTCAGTTTCTGAAACATTTGGCATCAATTTATGATCCAAACTTTGTTCAAAATCCTGTAGGACACTAAAACTTTTGTCTTCTGCCCCTTAATGAACACCAGAAACAGAATATTACACTATAAACAATTATCACGTGGTAGTAAATGGTAAATATCCGTACAAATGTAGGAACTTTTTTAAATTTACATTTTGTCAAAGGGACAAATATAAACCTGATATATAAATATATGCTTATCTGATCCTTTTTACACAGGTTTGATTTTTATGGGTTAATGTGACTGAGAGATCTTTTTTTCATCTAAAGCTAAAGTAAGAATCTTAACTGCATATTGAATTTGTTTTTCTTTTTTTGTTCACAAATGTAAATTTACAACATTTTTTAAATTATTCCCCTTTTAGGTAAAAGAAAAAAAATGTATTTATGAAGAGGAAGTGGGATTTATGAAGCCTGTGTGTAATTTACCAAAGAAACCAGAGCACCTGTTAAAGGAGCCAGAAACTCCTCGTCAGTCCATCCAGTTTCACCAGTCTGCCATGCCTGCCCACTGATTACCTGAAATCATGACAACAACCAGACCACACGGCCATGAGCCAGACCTGATTTTCAGCTAGCATTAACATGTGATCTGTTTCTGTGTCTAATCTGGGTCAGGGTAAACATGTTAATTCATACATAAATGTACCCAGAACATGCTGCAGCGTGACGGATGATTAAATCTACCAGGAAACCTCTGAAGCTTTTCAGGGTCAGTTTTCATTCAGGAGGAGGGCGGGGGGGTCGATGGGTGGGTTAAAGATTTAAATGTCCTCTGCCTCTTCCTGTTGTGTCACAACGGCCTTCAGACCCATGAAGGACAAAACACAGTTGGTCTCCTCTCACTGAGGTGCCACAAGCATTTACATTCTCTAATGACGTTTCTATACTGGCATCTGAATGCATTAGATTATTATTGATACCAGGCTGAAATATAATTATGCAGAATCAGATATCTGCCTCTTGGGCACTCCTGTTTGGCTGCAACATTTCTCTCAAAGGTTACAAACCGGTTAACAATACGAAAACATTCTTGTTTGACAAAACAGTCATATCTTCTCATCTCTTTGCCACTAGTGGATTTACCTTTGCAGGCTTCTGAAATCCCACAAACCCAATATAATGCAGGGGAAAGTCACAGCACATCTATATGAAGGCCCAACGGGTCACTGTGAGCCACTTTTTGATCTATATTTACTTTTTTGCAGCACTGAATACTGGCAACAAGATGAGCTGATGTGACAGTTTTATCAAGCAATAACATGTTTTCATATTGATAACCAGTTTGTAACCTTTCACAGAAATGTTGCATTTGAGTCTGATGTTTGCAGATCGTGAGGACATGCAATGATGTTATTTTATAGTCAAGTTTTGAAATGAAATATGTCTTTTTATTTAGCTGCTGACAAGTTCTTGCAGCAGTTAGATGTACTGCCTACCTTTAGAGATGGAGCAATTTTCATTTAAACATCTGATGTTTCATCAGTTTAAGAAATAAAACAGGTAAACCACGTGGATCGATGTACAGGCTGTTTTAGTTGTGCAATCTATGAACACAAATGCCATTTTTTCTGCATGTTAGAACTTTAAAGTGCATTTGTGGATTTCACAGTGACAAAGTGTTCTAAGAATAATTTGTGAAAGTGTTTTTTTTTTTTTTTCTTTTGCTTTCTAGTAAAGAAGCATGCCTGATTTTAATACAATGCCACCTGAGTGCTCCGAGATTGCAGACTGGGCTCCAAAGTCAGAAATTCAGGGTTCAAAACAGTAGCTGAATTGAGGGACTAAATGTTACTGGGGACACTGTAGTAGAGTAGCTGGTCATATCTGTGAGTTACAAAATGCTGTTAAATCTCTGTATAATGCTTCTCTATATAATTCTCATAGCTTCATTTGATTATTTCATACTATGGACGTGAGCTTATTTGGGTTTAGGTGATCAGAAAACACATGGCAGTGTCTTGGTCAGAGTAAGTTCTTATTTGGGTTAATTCCAGATCACTGCAAAGATTTAATAAAACATAACCAAGAGTGATAATGCATGTGATGGCATTAAAGAACTCAAACAGAATTAAAAGGTTTTTTTTTTTCTTCTAATAATGAAAACTCCCCGCAGATTGATGGCTTATGAAAATTCAAATATGCCAGTATAGATATAGAAGAATGTGGTTTTTCCATAGCTTTGTGCTGGTGAACGGTAATACTGAGTAAATCTCTGCTACAGTCATCTACAATGAGGGTTACCACATCTGGCCAGATGTGTCCATGATGCTCTCAGGGAACAGAAAAATTCCATACATTTTTTTTTTAAAGTTCATGAAATTCTGAGTCTGTTGTGAAATGTTACAAACCCCTTTTTTTTTTTTTTTTTTAAATTATTTTTTTTTTTACCTCCTTTGAGTAATTTAATATTTTCCTCTTGTATGATTTATTATTTGTTTGGTTTGAGTCATGAAAATTGGAGAAGAGATTACGCTAAAGCTCATAATCCAACATCCCCACATGGAGTACTCTCACACACCGTCCCACCCATCAGCACACACCCATATCTGTCTGTGCAATCGCATCCAGTAAACGCCATGCAAACTCTTTTTACTGTAACCTTCACATTAACAGAAATAATGTGGACTGACTGGGTTCAGACGGCGTTTCAGACTGAAGTGGTGACACTGGAACTGATGAAGATCGGCCATATATTGTCTGCAGGTTTCTTAGGAGGGATTCAGCAGCAATAATGAATAAGTTAATAAATCAATGGGTGAAAAAATGAGAAAAAAGTTCCTGAGTTTTAACACATAGAAACACAAAGTTGTTATGTGTTAATGTATTTTTCAGATTACTAACACATCAACCAGCCTGCCCTCTCTCTGTTTCATCCCTTTGTCTGTGAGAAGAGGTGGGAAGCCAGTTACTGGTCCATGTTGGATGGATTAATGGACAGCTGTTTTACAGGGCAGGGATCAGACTAACTAGCTCGGAGAGTTTTCTTGAAGAATGAGGTGAGTTTGACAGTGTGGGAAAATAAAGAGATGAAGTGTAGCAGGATGAAAAGCCCAAACACCAGAGAAGGAGAGTTGATGCGTTGACAAATATCTTCCTTTATTAGAACTAACGCATAAGTTCATTTTTATTTTATTCATAAGAGAAACTTTAGGAATGCTGCGGATTTCCTTGGAATAGTTTGAGGAAAATAGTGTAATCACCTAAAAAGGAGCAAAACCGGAAGTGTCTTTTGGCCTGTAATGTCTTTCAAATGTTTTCCCATGTAAACAAGCATGGAATTAGTTTTCCTTTGCCATTTGGGAGAGACATATTTTCATGTAAGAACAGAGTCATTTCCCAATCTGAAAACACCCAGTTTCCAGCAGACTGACCTGTCTTCTGGCACAAGCGCATAAACAAATGAGATAAAATGAAATGTAAATGTAGAAGGACATCTCCCACTTCTGTCCAGACATGCACAGATTTTTCAGATTTTTTTCTCAGTGTTTCTTGGACACTCCTCTGCACTATTTCCCCAGATCCGCTGATAACTGGTTGAGATGAAAACTAGTTCTCATATCTGAAAGATACAAATTCTGGGAAAACACAACGAAGAATGATAACTAGGAGGAAAATGAAGAAATCACCGGGGATCTGACTATGCTGTTTATGCTGGAAGAAATACAGAGATGTAAGAGCAATACCGGTTTGAAAATGCGATTTAGGATCCAAGAGAAAGCTTACAGCAAAATAAAAATTAACAAAATGGATCATTTGTGACAAATAAGCCACGTGAATGTTAATAGTCACTTTTTTCTTTCAGCAAAACATTGTGGAAAACCTGCGGAGGGGTTTAACATGGCTGACCAGTGTGTTAGGCTCAGCATGGCATTCAGTTTAACTACAAATACACTATGCTAATAATGTAGTTTAATGATCCTTGTTAGCTTAGTGTCTGAGTGGGGAACGGTTCTCACTTTGTTTCCATCTGAACATCTATTCCAAGGTAGTGAAACTTTAAATTTTCCTTGCGGTTTGTAGCTGCTTCGGACAGATCACACTCTTATATGTAATTCCCAGCAGAAGATGATCTACTATTATGACAAAATGTATGCTCTATTAATTTGTCAGGAAAATATTAGCTATATCTGCTAAGCTGCAACAGAATAGCGACCCGCACACAGTCTCAATGCTAAATTATATAAAAAGTTCTGTAATTTTTTTTACTACTTTTACTACTACTACTACTACTACTACTACTACTACTACTAATAATAATAATAATAATAATAATGATAATAATGATAATAATAATCATATTTATTGTGTTTCATTTATCTATATTTCATTTATTTAATTTTCTACGAGTACAGCTGTGTGATACAAAATATAAAGATGATCCCAGCATAAGACAGTTGAGGACATGACAACACTCAAATGTAAAAAAATCCATATTTATTTTTCATTTATTTAAATATATCATAGACCCTGCGGTGGACTGGCGACCTGTCCAGAGCGAACCCTGCGTCTCGCCCATTGATCGCTGGGATACGCTTCGCCGCGACCCTCAGTTGGAACAAACAGTTAAGTAAAAGAATGAATAAATGAATGATTGTGTTAAAAAAATAATGACAAGCTGATGATAGATTGCTACACATTATTTTACACATGCAAAGTGACATTATACAAACAGACGCAGGCTGGACAGAAGTGTGTTTGACTGTTTATCATCATTTATGTGGAAATTCTATTGTGGACTCTAGTCAATATTTTCTAGTTTAAACCTGGAAAATCTGACTTTCTATTTCGACAGAAGGCTAAAAAGCACAATAGTCGTGTAAAACTAGTGGGTTTTCTCTGTGCAACCATTTTAACCTCACACCAGCTGGCTGATCCATTATATGTGTCGTTTCAGGGAGTTTAAATCTCACAATAAAACTACACATTTGACAGCTTATTGTGATCTTTTCATCGGCAGCCAACGGCTATGCTTTGATGTTCAAAGGGACAGCAAGTACATACTTTCTGCCTTTTGTCAGCTGTGTGTTTTTATGTGTGAGCATATGTGTGTTGGCACTGGAGAACGCAGATATCCACTCACTTCCTGTCTCTGGATTATGATGCCATCACTCCGAGCCGCTGCTCTATCAGCTGGGATCTACCAGCCACGGATGTTAGCTTTGGGATTTAAACACACTCATAGATGACCCCTTACACACACACACACACACACACACATACACACACACACACACACACACACACACACACACACACACTGGCTTGTTGGTAAAGAAAGGAAAAAGGAAAAGGCCTCGTCAGTGTTTCTGTTGACCAGATGTGCTGGTTTGTGAATCAGACCTCTGGAACAGTGAGCAGAGCTGGTTTGTTCCTTAAAAACTTGTCTCATTGTTTCAGTCATTGGTAAAGATGTAAGGATAGAAAGTCCAAGAATTTTCCTGAAAATATCAACATGTGGAAAATGTGCTGCATCGAGGTAAGGCTTGGTGTATAAATGTAATTGTATATGCTGTCAACAGTCACATTTCCAATCATGAAAATGACCTCTGGCTGAAAGATGAAAGGAAATGACCAAAGCAGGAACATTTTGACACAACGAATGTTTGATCTCCGCACCATGTGAAAACTATGCTGATGTTGGAAAATACACCACAAAATTATTCATGTGGATGTGTGACTTATAAGTGAATTTTATTGACAAATGTTCAAATACTGTAGTAATACTCTCTAAATACAAATAAAAAAAACAACAACTGGGGCATTGTACCATCAGATCACTGCTGGTTTATGCTTAAAGTGAATTCAGCCTGAGAACACAAAGTTTCTCTGAAATCAGCCGAAGCCCGTGTTTCAGTTAGCATGTGTGCTTTGTGTGGTCGCTAAATTGCTTGTTGCTAAGTTTGACTTTCAAAAGGCCCGGTTTGCTCCATTTCGACCACAACAGATTTGTATCCAGATTTTGATCCTGATATCATAAAAGAAATGTATCGGCATATTAATACAGTTTATCATTCGGCTCTGTAGCTGGCCGCATATGAAGAGCAAAATAGACACATTTACAGAGCTTCATATTTTTATGAGCATGTCTCACTGGTGTCTGATTTCACATTCCAACAAGTTTAGCAGTATCTGCAGTTTGACCTCCAGCTCTTATTAAAACACACTTCTCTAACAAGACTCCTGGTGACGGATGCTGGACAATAAGTCTGCTTATTACTATTTATTTTTGCACTCTGAAATCACATTCAGCTAAAATCTGGAAAATATTTATTTGATACAGAAGTTGTGAATTTGTTAAAAAGAGAAATACAAAAAGGTCTAAAGTCTGAGTTTATTTGAACATTTGAAAAACAATTCTTAGATTACATTACAGGATATTCTTCCAATGTCAAAAAAAAAGGTAGCAGTGCAGGCTACTATAAGCATACTTATATAAAACAGAGAAATGTCCACAAACTGCAATCAAAACTTTTAAGGAAATGAAAAGCTTTGTTGCCATTTTGGCCTCACTCACAAAAAAAAAAAAAAAAAAAAAAAAAAAAAAGACCTTAACCTTTTGGTGCATCGTGAGAGTCACCCAACACACCGCCACTCACAGAAGAATACACACATATAATATAAAATTTAATAGATACACTGACACATACTTACCAATGTTCCCCCAGTGATAAACAGGACAGGAAATGATACATTTTTATGGAATATTTAAGTGAAAGAAATAACACAATATTTTATTTTATAAATATGAATATAGAATGAATAAAAAAAAAAAAAGTTACATGTCTGTAAAAGTAAAAGATTGTATGTAAAAATAGTTTTTGATTATTTAATAATTCATGCATCAAAGGATTAATGTTTGTCTTTTGGATTTTTTTTTATTTTATTTTATTTATTTGTAATAAATTCTTTCATGTCATTTCCATTCTTACTTCACTACAATGTTTATCATTCTCGGTCTTCAGGATCCACTGCCCTGGATGTATTTATGTTCAAACACACCAGATTCACATGAGCAGATTTCCTCACTGAGTTTTCTGCAAACCTGTTAACAAGCCATACATATCTGCCCGGTGTGTTGCAAAAGGGAATAATTCGGTAATTTTTTCTTTCACTTCCATTAATCTTTTCTAAAGCACCACAATAAAATGCATGTCAAATTTCTATGATGGTAGGCATGGACCATAGAAGGTTACATCAGCGTATGTGATGTATCAGGGATCACTAACTTCAAACCTCTTGGGTTAGGGTCTGATGTGATGGGGTCAAAGTGTGGTTTTTAAATTGAAATAGTTTTATTGCATGTGTTTTTAACTTGTTGCTTGCACTACGAACCCCCCTCTGGAGGCCTGTCGCATAACAACTAATTGTTAAGTGGGAACACCTGTGAGTGGCTGGGCAGACTCTTTAAAAGAGCAACAGGTGTGGCGGACAGAGAGAAGGAAAACGGAAAGAGGAGAGGAGCAGGACAAGGAAGGGGGCGGAGCTCCTGAAAATGGACGACGACGACGACGACGATGACGATGATGGCAATGACGACGAGGAGACTGCTGAGGAGCCAGTGACGACTGGTCCCACTGCGGCTTGGTGGTGGCCAGGCGGAGCCTGAAGTGCAGCAGCCGGTCTGGACCCTAAGGCGCAGCTACTCAGTCCTGGGCCTACGGATACTCCTGCCCCAGGACCAAGCGTGAATAAAATGGCCTAGTTTAGGGTCCAGGGGAGGAGGCTGGCTGCAGGGCCATGCAGGAGGGTTCCGTTCCTAAGCATGTAGACTGCCGCTATGCTCATCTCTGCAGGTCCTGGACGTGACGTCGCCGAAGGAAGGCTGAGAAGACTGGATCCGTAGCTGCAGAGAGGTGGGCCACCCCAAGCCGCACAGTGGTCATTTTAAAAGTCGTTTTAAAGGACATTTTAGAGGACTGGGGTTTTCTTATTTTAACTTTTTAACCTTATTATTATTATCTTTTTATTAAACCATTTTTTGTGAGATTTTAGTGTGGTTGACTCTGCTCCCCCTGATTTTTAAAAGAACCAAGGTGGCCGGGAGGACCCTTCTTTGTATTTTCTTTATTTATTTTTTTTTTAACACGCCCCAGCCACCCCTGTGTTACACTGAGATCATGAAGTTTATGTTCTTTACCTTCATTTGCAAGATCTTTTTGTTTTACCTGCTGAAACACACCTGACTAAAATGAATGGGCCATTGAAAGGCTGATGGAGACCTTGACAAGCTACTGGAGAACCATTTCTTTTGAATCATGTTTGTTGCAGCAGGGAAACATCTGCCAAAAAACACCCAAACACTGGTGATCCTTGGTTCAGAGTTTTAGCAAGGTCTCCAAATTGGCCATTTTGGCACAGTTTGGCGCCATCTCGTCTCAAAGTCCTGCAGTCAGGAAAAGATGCGGAAGCAGCAAGTGTCCACTTCATGCTTTTCTGTGTTTACCACCTCAAATGTCCGACCCATTGCACTATGCTGCTCAGAGCCCCTCAATAAGACAATGCTACTTCGGGGATGCAAACGAACAAGCTGCAAGATGTCCATAACCATGTCTTTGAGAGCAAAATGATATTTTGTTCTTGTGGCCTCAAGAACGAGTAAAGTTCTCGTTTCTCCTAGAGAATCTAGATACTTATTATTTGGCTCACAAATACTGTAACAAATAAAAAATATAAATTAAGTAACGTCAAGTTTCATTTTGCTTGCTTCCTGGTGGTGCTGCTACTTGCTGTAAAGGCCTTGAACATCATGCTAGTATAAGTTCAGTAAGCACATTTAGTTTAAATCTGGATATTAAGCTTTAAAACCTTTTTTTTACTTCACCACAAAGCACGGTTCCAAAACTTAATATGATTGGGACTTCTAATAGTAAGAGACTACTTTGCCAGCTTATAGTAAGGCACATGAATAGATGAACACACTAGCTAAGTTTTCTCATAACCATCCACTTTAACAACCCACAAAAACACTGTTAACGTTCATTTCTTTCTTAATTCCTTCAGTG